>NW_027139120.1:370483-740967 GCF_035084215.1 Heptranchias perlo | reverse complement strand
AATTTACGGCACAGAAGGAAGCCATTCAGCCCATTGTGTCCATGCCGGCTGAGAAACGAGCCACCCAGCCTAATCCCACTTTCCCGCATTTGGTCCGTGGGCCTGCAGGTCACGGCTCTGCAGGTGCACATC
This sequence comes from Heptranchias perlo, assembly GCF_035084215.1. Lineage (NCBI taxonomy): Eukaryota > Metazoa > Chordata > Chondrichthyes > Hexanchiformes > Hexanchidae > Heptranchias > Heptranchias perlo. Next base: position 740,835 of record NW_027139120.1, on the reverse strand, counting down.
CAGGTATTTTTTAAATGAGTTGAGGGTTTCTGCCTCTCCCACCCTCTCAGGCAGTGAGTTCCAGACCCCCACCACTCTCTGGGTGAAAAAACATTTCCTCAGCTCCCCTCTAATCCTTCTACCAATTACTTTAAATCTATGCCCCCTGGTTATTGACCTCTCTGCTAAGGGAAATAGGTCCTTCCTATCCACTCTATCTAGTCCCCTCATAATTTTGTACACCTCAATTAAATCTTCCCTCAACCTCCTCTGTTCCAAGGAAAACGCCAGCCTATCCAATCTTTCCTCATAGCTAAAATTCTCCAGTCCTGGCAACACCCTTGTAAATCTCCTCTGTACCCTCTCTAGTGCAATTACATCCTTCCTGTATTGTGGTGACCAGAACTGTACACAGTACTCAAGCTGTGGCCTAACTAGTGTTTTATACAGTTCCAGCATAACCTCCCTGCTTTTATATTCTATGCCTCGGCTAATAAAGGAAAGTATCCCATATTTCTTTTTAACCACCTTATCTACCTGTCCTGCTACCTTCAGGGATCTGTGGACATGCACTCCAAGGTCTCTCACTTCCTCTACACCTCTCAGTATCCTCCCATTTATTGTGTATTCCTTTGCCTTGTTTGCCCTCCCCAAATGCATCACCTCACACTTCTCCGGATTGAACTCCATTTGCCACTTTTCTGCCCACCTGACCAGTCCATTGATATCTTCCTGCAGTCTACAGCTTTCCTCCTCACTATCAACCACACGGCCAATTTTTGTGTCACCCGCAAATTTCTTGATCAAGCCCCCCACATTTAAGTCCAAATCATTAATGTAAACCACAAAAAGCAAAGGACCACTGGAGCCCTGCGGAACCCCAGGAATGTAAAATTCCTGGGGCTCAATTTTTAAATTAAATTGTGGTTGTGTTGGGGGTGGGGGCTGTGAAAATCCCGAGCAGGTGGGAAACCAGCTCCAACCCACCGACATCCGGCTTCCCCACAGACGTGTCCGTGAGCGTCTCACAAATCCGAAAGTCCCACCGGCAATTAAAGCCGGCGGGACGATAGTTAAAGAACCAAATGAACCTCATTGAGGTATTTAAGGTGCTTTATTTCTGACAAAGTGGATCGTTAAACCGATTTTAAACTTACCTGGGCGGCTTTCCCACGGCTTCTGATTCACACCTGGTGAAACCAGGGCCGGATCAGGTAAAAAATACAAAATAAGTTAAATAAAAAACCAGTGCACAAAGTTAAAAAATCAGAATAAATCTGCCTTTCCACCCTGTACCATGTCCGATCTCTCCCTCCCCAATGTCCTTCTCAGTCCCCCCGATGTCCCTCTCCGATCTCCCCCCTCCTCCCGATCTCTCCCTCCTCCCGATCTCTCCCTCTCCCCCCTGATCTCTCCCTCTCCCCCGACCTCCCTCTCTCCCCCCCGATCTCTCCCTCTCCGCCTCGACCTCCCCCTCTCCCCCCCGACCTCCTCCTCTCCCCCGATCTCCCCCTCTCCCTCCCGACCTCCCTCTCTCCCCCTCTCCCTCCCCAATCTCCCCCTCTACCCCCAACCTCCCCCTCTCCCCAATCTCCCCCTCCCCCGACCTCCCCCTCTCCCTCCCGACCTCCCTCTCTCCCCCCCGATCTCCCCCTCTCCCTCCCAATCTCCCCCTCTAACCCCAACCTCCCCTCTCCCCAATCTCCCCCTCCCCCGACCTCCCCCTCTCCCCCCCGACCTCCTCTCTCCCCCCTGACCTCCCCCTCTACCCCCAACCTCCCCCTCCCCGATCTTTCCCTCTACCCCTGATCTCTCGCTTTCCCCCTTGATCTCCCCCCTCCCCCCCCGATCTCCACCTCTCCCCCCCTGATCTCTCCCCCGCCACCCCCGATCTCCCCCTCTACCCCTGATCTCTCCCTCTCCCCCCCAATCTCCCCCTCTTCCTGATCTCCCCCTCCATATCCTGTGGGCAGCCAGCCTGTCAATCAGCCTGTCAATCGAGCTGTCAATCAGTCTGTCAATCAGGCTGTCTGCCGGGCGCAAAACCCAGAAACAACTTTAATCACCATCAATTACATCGAGATTGCATCGGAAAAGTTATTTTTTTTATTCGGGTTTGCCATTTTGAAATTGTGCACCTGATCTTTCCATGACTCAGTGATATTCTCCTGCTGAATTCTGCTTCTCACCCTGAAGGAGTTTACCTGCTCTGAGTCTCGACTGTTGTCAGAACCTCGTGCTGAGCTCACAATCCCCCGAGCTTTGTTTATATCTGTGCTGCGGATATTAGAATCACTTCAGTGGTACCATCTGGGTCAGGGGCCCACTGTGAGCGGAAGCAGCTTGGCGATATTCCTGTGTCACTGCCCTGAACCCGCTCTGTCAGGTTCGAGAGCAGGGAAGCGAGTGTCTGTGAGGACTCTGTCTGTACAGAGCAACAACCAGTTCAAAAAGTCCCGATCACAGCCTCTGCTCCTGATTGAAGCCCTTCACTGGTACCGGGGAGGAGGGAATGCACCAGCTCCCTGTCCAGGAACACCTCGATTTTAAAATTCCCTTATTTTCAAATCCCTCCATGGTCTCACCCCTCCCTATCTCTGTAACCTCCTCCAGCCCTACAACCCTCCGAGATTTCTGCACTCCTCCAATTCTGGCCTCTTGCGCATCCCCGATTTTAATCACTCCACCATTGGCGGCCGTGCCTTCAGCTGCCTCGACCCTAAACTCTGGAATTCCCTCCCTAAACCTCTCCCCCTCTCTACCTCTCTCTCCTCCTTTAAGATGCTCCTTAAAACCTACCTCTTTGACCAAGCTTTTGGTCACCTGTCCTAATATTTCCTTATGTGGCTCGGTGTCAAATTTTGTTTGATAATCACTCCTGTGAAACGCCTTGGGACATTTTACTGCGTAAAAGGTGCTATATAAATGCAAGTTGTTGTTGTTGTTGTTTGCACAGAGGGGCAATATTAAACCCACATTACAGGCCTCTACACACAGGCTACGCCCACCCACCTGACACTGAGGCGTGTCCACTCCCCCTCGAGCAGCCAATTGGGTCTGTTTGTGGTAGAACTTGTTTTTGGGGGTTGCACTGGGACCTGAACAGAGGAGAAGCTCGGGGGACGGGTGTGTTGGTTGTTTGTGGGGGCTGCAGGAACTAGCAAGATTATTGAGAGTTGACCTGCCCTGGTGGAGCGAGCCCTTTGGCTCAGTGGTAGTATTCCCAGCTCTGAGTCAGAAGGTACAGGGTTCAAACCCCTCTCCAGATAGTTGTGGAGACCAGAGATGCTCAATTAATAGGACAACATATCAGCTGATATTTGACTCCCCACCTCCAACCCAGCCCGATTGTGTTGGCACCTCTCAAATCCATGCCCATCTTTCCTGCAACTCCATGATTGAACCCCTCCAATCAGATGTTACCATTTTTAAATGGTGAGAAACTATTAAATGTTGGTGTTCAGAGGGATTTGGGAGTCCTTGTACACGAAACACACAAAGTTAACATGCAGGTACTGCAAGCAATTAGGAAGGCAAATGGAACGTTGGCCTTTATTGCAAGTGGGTTGGAGTACAAGAGTAAGGAAGTCTTATTATAATTGTACAGGGCTTTAGTGAGACCTCACCTGGAGTACTGTGTACAGTTTTGGTCTCCTTATCTAAGGAAGGATATACTTGCCTTAGAGACGGTGCAATGAAGGTTCACTAGATTGATTCCTGGGATGAGAGGATTGTCCTATGAGGAGAGATTGAGTAGAATGGGCCTATAGTCTCTGGAGTTCAGAAGAATGAGAGGTGATTGCATTGAAATATATGATTCTGAGAGGGCTTGACAGGGTAGATACTGAGAGGTTGTTTCCCCTGGCTGGAGAGTCTAGAACTAGGGACACATGCTCAAGATACGGGTTCGGCCATTTAATACTGAGATGAGGAGAAATTTCTTCACTCAGAGTGTTGTGAATCTTTGGAATTCTCTACCCCAGAGGGCTGTGGATGCTCAGTTGTTGAATATATTCAATGCTGAAATAGATAGATTTTTGGACTCGAGGGGAATCAAGGGATATGGGGATCGGGCAGGAAAGTGGAGTTGAGGTCGAAGATCAGCCATGATCTGATTGAATGGTGGAGCAGGCACTGGGGGCTGTATGGCCTATTCCTGCTCCTATTTCTTAAGTGTCTGCCCCTGCCACAGTATTGAAATTGCCCTTATCAAAGTTACAAATGACATCCTATGTGACTGCAACCATGGTAAACTATCCCTCCTCATCCTTCTCGACCAGTCTACAGTATTTGACATAAGAACATAAGAACATAAGAAATTGGAGCAGGAGTAGGCCAATCGGCCCCTCGAGCCTGCTCCGCCATTCAATAAGATCATGGCTGATCTGATCCTAACCTCAAATCTAAATTCATGTCCAATTTCCTGCCCGCTCCCCGCAACCCCGAATTCCCTTTACTTCTAGGAAACTGTCCATTTCTGTTTTAAATTTATTTAATGATATAGCTTCCACAGCTTCCTGGGGCAGCAAATTCCACAGACCTACTACCCTCTGAGTGAAGAAGTTTCTCCTCATCTCAGTTTTGAAAGAGCAGCCCCTTATTCTAAGATTATGCCCCCTAGTTCTAGTTTCACCCATCCTTGGGAACATCCTTACCGCATCCACCCGATCAAGCCCCTTCACAATCTTATATGTTTCAATAAGATCGCCTCTCATTCTTCTGAACTCCAATGAGTAGAGTCCCAATCTACTCAACCTCTCCTCATATGTCCGCCCCCTCATCCCCGGGATTAACCGAGTGAACCTTCTTTGTACTGCCTCGAGAGCAAGTATGTCTTTTCTTAAGTATGGAGACCAAAACTGTATGCAGTATTCCAGGTGCGGTCTCACCAATACCTTATATAACTGCAGCAATACCTCCCTGTTTTTATATTCTATCCCCCTAGCAATAAATGCCAACATTCCGTTGACCTTCTTGATCACCTGCTGCACCTGCATACTAACTTTTTGATTTTCTTGCACGAGGACCCCCAGATCCCTTTGTACTGCAGTACTTTCCAGTTTCTCGCCATTGAGATAATAACTTGCTCTCCGATTTTTCCTGCCAAAGTGCATAACCTCACATTTTCCAATATTGTATTGCATCTGCCAAATCTCTGCCCACTCACCCAGCCTGTCTATATCCCCTTGTAGGTTTTTTATGTCCTCCTCACTCTCTACTTTCCCTCCCATCTTTGTATCATCTGCAAACTTTGATATGTTACACTCGGTCCCCTCCTCCAAATCGTTAATATAGATTGTAAAGAGTTGGGGACCCAGCACCGACCCCTGCAGAACACCACTGGCTACTGGTTGCCAGTCCGAGAATGAACCATTTATCCCAACTCTCTGCTTCCTGTTAGATAACCAATCCTCCACCCATGCCAGAATATTACCCCCAATCCAGTAATTCTTTATCTTGAGCAATAATCTTTTATGTGGCACTTTGTTGAATGCCTTCTGGAAGTCTAAATACACTACGTCCACTGGTGACATCATTTGAAAACACACTGTACGCTGACGACACTCAGCTCTACCTCACAGCCGCCTCCCTCGACCCCTCCACTCTCTCTCATTTGTCACACGGCTTGTCTGATGACCAAAAATTTCCTCCAACTAAATACTGGGAAGACTGAAGCCATTGTCTTTGGTCCCCGCCTCAAACTCCGTTCCCAGCCACCGACTCCCATCCCTTCATTGGCTCCCGGTCCGGGAACGCCTCGATTTTAAAATTCTAATCCTTGTTTTCAAATCCCTCCATGGCCTCGCCCCTCCCTATCTCTGTAACCTCCTCCAGCCCTACAACCCTCCGAGATCTCTGCCCTCCTCCAATTCTGGCCTCTTGCGCATCCCCGATTTTAATCACTCCACCATTGGCGGCCGTGCCTTCAGCTGCCTAGACCCTAAACTCTGGAATTCCCTCCCTAAACCTCTCCCCCTCTCTACCTCTCTCTCCTCCTGTAAGATGCTCCTTAAAACCTACCTCTTTGACCAAGCTTTTGGTCACCCGTCCTAATATCTCCATGTGGCTCGATGTCAATTTGTGTCTGATAACACGTGTTGTTTGTTTGTTTGTTGTTGAGCAGGACTCATGTCTGCCTGTGGAATGAGCACTGAGTCCACCGTTATTTCTGGAGTTGGGCTCGTTAAAATTCCTTTTGTGCATCTGATTCAGAGTGCGGCTATTAGAAGGATGAGGGGGGGCGGTGAGCTCACCGCCCCCCATAGTTGAATAGCCCAACCAGCCGCTCCCCCCCCCGTTCACGCTGTGGTGAGTGGAACCTGTGGGTCAGATCCCACCGTGGGGCTGGTTGCAGAGGGGGTGATGGTGGGCCTTCTGCTTGAAGTGGGCTGATGGTGCTAAGCCACTTCAGGAAGCAGTCAGAGTCAACCACAAGATGTGGGACTGGAGTCATGTAGGGCAGGGATGGGCTGGGGGGCAGTACTGAGGGAGTGCTGCACTGAGGGAGGTGTTGTCTTTCAGATGAGGTGTTAAACTGAGGCCCTGTCTGCCCTCTCAGGCTGATGTAAATGATCCCACGGCATTATTCGAAGAAGACCAGGGGAGTTCTCCCCGGTGTCCTGGGCCAATATTTATCCCTCAACCAACATCACCAAAAGAGATTGTTTGGTCATTTATCACATTGCTGTTTATGGGATCTTGCTGTGCACAAATTGACTGCCATGTTTCCCACAATCCAACAGTGACTTCTTTCAAACGTTGGCTGTAAAGCACTTTGGGACATTGTGAGGTTGTGAAAGGTGTGATATAATTGGCTCTTTCTTTTATGGATCTCACAGTTTTGCTGAACCAGTCGGGTTGTTGTGATAACCCAGCACCTTTAATGGCTGTTTTTTTTTGCTGGTGTCACAAATTACCAAACCTTATTTCAGAATTTGCCGTGGTGGGATCTGAACCCCACCCCCAACCTCTGGGCTACTGGTCCAGGACCAGAACCACCGCACCCTCACTGGCTTGCTCCAGGAGCCTGTGCTGTGGAAGCCCATCGTTGCAGGTCTGGTATTACAGCAGGGGGTGACAGGAGGTGGTTCTGGGTCAGTGAGTGAGGTACCAGCTGGTTAATAACAGTGACAACACTGTGAAACTGATCCGTTGGCTGGGAAACGCTTTGGGATGCCCTGAGGACTTAATAAATCCCTAAATAAATCCAAGTTCTGTATCCTGCCAATACCCTGAAGTGGCTGCTGTTCTTCCCAAACATCCTTCCTCAGATCTTCTCTCTGCTGCTGTTAAAACCATTACCATAGCAACCCCCCCCATCCCATACTCGTGAGGGTAGAGTCGCCAACTCTGGTTGGTCGTATTCCTGGAGGTTTCATCACATGACCTCCCACCTCCCACTGCCTCACCCAGTTAAACAGCCATTTTTTATCCTTCTCCAATATTTTTATAACTAATAAACAAAAATTAAAAATACACCCATTTTTTTAACGTCCCTCTGATTTTTCTCCCGGGCTTTGCTGGAGATTAGTCTTTAATTCCTGGAGACTCCAGGGCAATCCTGGAGGATTGGTAACCCTACATGAGACGCTCAGTGACAGAGCCAGAAAAGCTAGCTTCTCCAACACTTCCGAGTGCCCCACGTCTGCGGGGAATGAGAGGGTTCAGTGGAGGGAGTCACAGCTCGGTTTAAAGCAGCTGACGCTGCCTCCTTGCACTTTGGGGCTGGTGATTGAATTGTCATTCGTTAACTCGGCCCACACCGAGAGTGTAATTATCAACATGTAGCGGAACCATGGGCCAAAGGTGCTCATTAACATCAGCCACAAATCACTGCCCTCTTCCCAGGCTGTGACCAAGTCCAAAATCCAGCCTTTGGCCAAACCCCCAGACACAGCCGGGGGGGGGGGGGGGGGGGGGGGAAATTGGATAAGGGCCGTTTTTGGGCGCGGGTAGCATAATGCGCTATTACCCCACGCCCAATGGCCCCTGCGCAGGCAGGATGCGAGTTTCGGCCGGCTTGCAATCAGCGTTCCCTTCCAGGCCTTGCACGTGGAATCAATGCAATTCACACTATCCACCACCAGGGGAGCCCAATCTCTTAAAGGGAGGATGTTTCTTAGAAATCTCTTAAAGTTAGCTGGTACCTGGTTATTTGCTGAAAATAACAGTCTACTGTCTGCACGGAGTCTGAACGGAGATCAGACATCGCATATGTAAAACGCAGATGCAGGTCCCATCCCTATATTTACACACTGATGAGTTATGTTAAAACATTGAATAAAGGTTGCGCACTACTAAATCCCACATCCTCCAATCTGCACACCAGACTTCACCAATCTGCCAATCTGAGTTTGTACCAGGCCTGCGAGGGTGCTTGCACCAAGGTTCTCTGCTGATGCAAGAGGTGGACAGAAGGAGGGGCATCCTATATCCTCGGGGGGGGTGGGGGTCAAGAGGCCCTCCAGACAAATATCCAAAAGGCAGCGGGGGACGAAGTCAATGCCAAGCAAACAGCATCATGTACATGGATGCGGTGCAGGAAGCAGTTCAATGCTTTGACACGAGTGGTCAAGATGAATGAGGTCAACTGTCACGTGGCGTCTCCTACCAACTGCACCACACACTACACCCCCCATCACCCACATACCAACAAACTCTTTCCATCAGTACTCAACTCTTCCAACCAGATGCTTCCTCTCACCCTTACACATTACCACTGTTGCAAGCCGCCCACCCACAACCCACAGGCCACACACACTGGCAGCTATTCAACCATGACAGGCACATCAGCCAGACACGTTCTGCTTTCTTGCAGGAGAAGGTGGAGCATATCAGGAGGCAGCAAGTGGCAGTGGCATTTAGCCCCTCGAGCCTGTTCCACCATTCAATGAGATCATGGTGGACCTGTGACCTAACTCCATATACCCTCCTTAGCCCCATATCCCTTAATACCCTTGGTTCACAGAAATCTTTCAATCTCAGATTTAACATTCACAATTGAGCTAGCATCAACCGCCGTCTGCAGAAGAGCATTCCAAACGTCTCCCACCCTTTGCGTGTAGAAGCATTTCCAAACTTCACTCCTGCACGTCCTGGCTCTCAATGTCAGGCTATGTCCCTGTGTTCTAGTATTCAAGTGTAGGAGATCTCCAAAAACAGTTAGAAATGTCTCGGCAGTCAGAAGCAATAATCGAGCCACTAACCTGTAAATCCTGCATGGTCCCATTAAACAGCGGTGTTGGGAGGTCCTCCAGGCACTCTTGGACACGGTCAGATGGTCGGGGTTAAGACTGTGGGTTGAGTTGAGTGTTAAGTCCCAAAATGGCGTCTATCACTTTAAATCAGGTTGGACACTGATTGAAGCCATTTTCTCCCTACTCTGCATGATTCCAGCGTTCGTTATCTGTGCCTGCGCTAACTCCGATACCAAGATGGCGTCTGGCGCATGTCACGCTGGAAATGTGCGTGCGCATCCAAGATGCCATTTTGGATGTCAGCGAGGCCGTGTAGCGCCGGAACAACGGCCATGACCACCGTTATTTCTAATCAGCACACGAGGACCTAGCTGATATCTTTGATATATAATGGTTTATTGGACTATACCCAGAGAATACACAGGTGACAAAGCTAAACACAGGCTCACACATGGGTCCCACCTTTGGTGAAGTGGTCTGGACATCTGGTTCAGTGTCAGCGTGTAGAATATTAACATATAACGGTCTAGTTAATAGTGTGGCAGCTAAAGCTGCTACAGCTCATTGCAGCCCAGAGTTACAACAAGTGGAGCCCGATCGTGCCTGTGGACTCCGGAGTGTCCGGTTTATAAAACTTCTCCCGAGCCTGCTCTGACATTCAACTGAACTGACTTTGGATAGTAAATTACCCATGACATCAACTGTGACATTATCTATGACATTATAAATGACATTATCTGTGACATTATATATGATGTTACCTGTGACATTATCTATGACATTATATATGATGTTACCTGTGACATTACCTGTGCCATTACCTGTACCATTATGTATGATGTTACCTGACACATTATCTGTGATATTATAAATGATGTTACCTGTGACATTATCTGTGACATTACCTGTGACATTATATATGATGTTACCTGTGACATTATCTGTGACATTATATATGATGTTATCTGTGACATTATCTGTGACATTACCCGTGACATTATCTGTGACATTACCTGTGACATTATCTTTGACATTATATATGATGTTACCTGTGACATTATCTTTGACATTATATATGATGTTACCTGTGACATTATAAATGATGTTACCTGTGACATTACATAGAGTTACATAAAGTCAACAGCACAGTAATATTCCATTCGGCCGAACTTGTCTATGTCAGCGTGAGCCTCCTCCTACCCATCTTCATCTAACCCTATCAGCATATCCTTCTATTCCTTTCTTCCTCATGTGTTTATTTAGCTTCCCCTTAAATGTATCTATGCTGATCGCCTCAACTACTCCTTGTGGTAGCGAGTTCAACATTCTAATCACTCTCTGAATAAAGAAGTTTCTCCTGAATTCCCTAATGGATTTATTAGTGACTATCTTATATTTATGACCTCTAGTGCTGGTCTCCCCCACAAGTGGAAACACTTTCTCTACGTCTACCCTATCAAACCCTTTCATTATCTTAAAGACCTCAATCAGGTCACCCCTCAGCCTTCTCTTTTCTTGAGAAAAGAGCCCCAGCCTGTTCAATCTTTCCTGATAAGGATATCCTCTCAGTGGTATCATCCTTGTAAATCTTTTTTGCACCCTCTCCAATGCCTCTATATCCTTTTTATAATATGGAGACCGGAACTGTTCACAGTACTCCAAGTGTGGTCTAACCAAGGTTCTGTACAAGTTCAGCATAACTTCTCTGCTTTTCATTTCTATCCATCTGGAAATGAACCCCAGTGCTTGATTTGCTTTTTTCCAGTGGCCTTATTAACCTGCATCGCTACTTTTAGTGATTCGTGTACCTGTACCCCCAGATCCCTCAGCTCCTCTACCCCATTTAGACTCTTATTATCCCAGCAATATGTGGCCTCCTTATTCTTCCTACCAAAATGCACCACCTCTCACTTATCAATATTGAAATTCATTTACCAATTACACTCCCATTCTGCAAGTTTATTAATGTCTTCCTGTATTTTGTCACAATCCTCCTCGGTATTAACCACACCCCCCAATTTGGTGTCGTCTGCAAATTTTGAAATTGTACTTCCAATTCCTGAGTCCAAATCATTAATATAAATGGTGAACAACAGTGGTCCCAGCACCGGTCCCTTGTGGAACATCACTTCCCACCTTTTGTCAGTCTGAGTAACTACCTTTAACCCCTACTCTCTGTTTTGTATTTTGTAGCCAGCTTGCTATCTGTTCTGCTACCTGTCCCCTGACTCCACATGCTCTGACCTTAGTCATGAGTCTACAATGCTGTACCGTATCAAAGGCCTTTTGAAACTCCAAATATATTACATCTACTACATTACCCTTGTCTCCTCTTTGTGTTGGTCAAGCATGACTTTCCCTTCTGAAATCCGTGCTGACTATTCTTTATTATAGTTTTGGTTTTTAGATGTTTTTCTATTACATCTTTGAGTAAGGATTCCATTATCTTTCCTACCACTGATAATCTAATTGGTCTATAGTTCCCTGGACTTGTTCTATCTCCCTTTTTAAATATCAGAATCACATTAGCTGTCCCCCAGTCTTCTGGCACTATTCCCTTTTCTAATGAATTTTTATATATGTGTAATCGTGCCTCTGCTATCTCTTCCCTAACTACTTTTAATATTCGCGGATGTAATCCATCAGGTCCAGGGGTTTTATCCTCTCTAAGTTTCATTAGTTTATCAATTATCTCCTCCCTTTCTATCTTAAAAGTCTTTATATCTTTTTTGATCTCTTCTTCTAATGTCATATCCACCTTGTTAGTCTCCCTGGTAAATACTGAGGCAAAGTCATTATTCAATATCTCTGCCACTTCCCTGTGAGTTTATCTTGTGCATCCCTTAGTGGCCCTATCACTATCCTGATTTTTCTTTTGTTATTTATGTGTCTATAGAACAATTTACTATTTATTTTGATATTCCTTGATAATTTAATCTTGTAGTTCCTCTTTGCTTTCCTAATTGTTTTTTTGACTTATTTCCTAATCTCTTCATATTCCCTTTTATCATCCTCCCCTTTATTGTCCATGTACTTAGAGTGTGTCCTTTCCTTTAGTTTCAGTTTTACTCTTATCTCTTTATTCATCCATGGTGTTTCTTTATTGGTTAGTTTGTTCTTGCTTTTTTGAGGAATATATTTCTCCTGAACTCTATTGATCACCGTTTTAAATATCTGTCAGTGGGTGAGTCTGTATCTGGATGGTGTGTCTTGGTCAAAATTTTTCCAGTTAACCTTTCCTAGTTCCATTCTCATCCCCTCAAAATTAACTTTTTTCCAATCTATTACTTTGGTCTTTGTCTTTCTCGATCACTATTTTAAATCTTATTATGTTATGATCGCTATTGCCTAGATGTTCCCCATACTTACTTCTCTTATCTGTTCTGGTCCATTTCCCATTGCTAGATCCAGCAGTGATTCTTCTTTTGTCGGGCTTCTCACATACTGGGTATGAAAGGAGTCCTGTACACACTGTATGAACTCCATTCCCTTTTCCCCTTTCACTGCCTCTTCTTGTCAGTTTATTTGGGGGGAGTTGAAATCTCCCATGATTATTATTCAATGTCTTTTACTCATTTCATTGATTTGTTGACATATTTCATTCTCCACTTCCCTCCCACTATTGGGTGGTCTGTAGAATATCCCTATTAACGTGATCGATCCCTTCTTATCCTTTGTCTCAATCCCTATGGATTCTGTTTCTATCTTAATGTTACTTGTGTCCCTTTTTTCCATTGCCATTACATTGTCTCTAATTAGTACACCTACCCCACCCCCTTCTTCCTCCCCCAACCTTTCTAAATTACCTGTAATGTCTGTGACTTTATCTGTGACATTATACATGATGTTACCTGTGACATTACCTGTGACATAATGTATGAAACTACTTGTAAAATTACCCGTGGTGTAACCTCCTACAATAAAAGCAGAAAATGCTGGAGAGTCACAGGTTGCTGATCAACATTTGAAAGAGAAAGACATGTTGGCTGGGATCCTATATCAGAATTGATTGCAGTTCCAATCTCCAATACCTGATGGTTTCCAGCTCAGGGTAAGAAAAGACCCGTGTTTCAGGACTGTGAAAGCAGGTAACGTGCTCATTTATTGTAAACTCCACCCCATGTTTGTGTCTATGATGGAATTCCCTCCAATTTCATCGTATTCTCCTGCCTAGTGTGAGAGCAGTACTGGTGTGGGATTGGGACAGGGAGAATATCTGCTATCAGCAAAAGAAGGAAGAAAGAAGAAGGGAGAAAATACTTTAAGTAGTGTGTGGGTCTGTGTTTGGACTGTGTGTCAGTAGGTAGGTTTACGTTTGGATAGTATTTTAGTGGGTGGGTATATTTTTGGATGGTGTGTGTGTGGCTGTGCATGTGCTTGGATTATGTGTCAGCGGGTGGGTATGTTTCTGATGGTGTGTCAAAAAGTGGGGACGCATTTGGATGGTATATCCGTGGGTAGGTATGTGTTTGGATGCTGTGTCAGTGGATAGATATATATTTGGATGGTGTGTAAGTGGGTGGGTATGTGTTTAAATGGTGCATCAGTGGGTGGGTCTGTGTTTAAATGGTGTATTAGTGGGTGGGTCTGTGTTTAAATGGTGTATCAGTGGATGGGTCTGTGTTTAAATGGTGTATCAGTGGGTGGGTCTGTGTCTAGATGGTGTGTCAGTGGGTAGTTATGTGTTTGGATGGAGTGTTTGTGGGTGGGTATGTGGTAAATAGTGCCTCAGTTGGTGGGAATGCATTTCAATGATATTTCAATGGGTTGGTCTGTGTTTGGACGGCGTGTCAGTGGGTAGTTCCGTGTTTGGATGGCGTATCAGTGGGTAGGCCTGGGTTTGAATGGTGTGTCAATGGGTGGGTATGTGTTTGGATGGTGTGTCAATGGGTGCGTGTGTGTTTGGATGGTGTGTCAATGGGTGGGTATGTGTTTGGATGGTGTGTCAATGGGTGCGTGTGTGTTTGGATGGTGTGTCAATGGGTGCGTGTGTGTTTGGATGGTGTGTCAATGGGTGCGTGTGTGTTTGGATGGTGTGTCAATGGGTGCGTGTGTGTTTGGATGGTGTGTCAATGGGTGCGTGTGTGTTTGGATGGTGTGTCAATGGGTGCGTGTGTGTTTGGATGGTGTGTCAATGGGTGCGTGTGTGTTTGGATGGTGTGTCAATGGGTGCGTGTGTGTTTGGATGGTGTGTCAATGGGTGCGTGTGTGTTTGGATGGTGTGTCAATGGGTGCGTGTGTGTTTGGATGGTGTGTCAATGGGTGCGTGTGTGTTTGGATGGTGTGTCAATGGGTGCGTGTGTGTTTGGATGGTGTGTCAATGGGTGCGTGTGTGTTTGGATGGTGTGTCAATGGGTGCGTGTGTGTTTGGATGGTGTGTCAATGGGTGGGTATGTGTTTGGATGGTGTGTCAATGGGTGCGTGTGTGTTTGGATGGTGTATCAGTGGGTGGGTGTGTGTTTGGATGGTGTGTCAATGGGTGCGTGTGTGTTTGGATCGTTTATCAGTGGGTGGGTGTGTGTTTTAATGTTGTATTAGTTGGTGGTTATACAATTAAATAGTGTATCAGTGGGTGGCGATGTTATTAAATTGTGTGCATTTGGGTGGGTATGTGATTTGATGGTGTGTTAGAGGGTGGGTATGTGTTTAAATTGTGTATCAATGGGTGGGTCTGTATATGGATTGTGTGTCAACGGGTGGGCACATGTTTGGATGTTGTATCATGTGTTGGATATGTGTTTGGAAGGTGCATCAGTCAACGCGTGTGTGTTTCGATGGTGTGTCAGTGGGTCGGTATGTGTTTGGGTGGTGTGCTGGTGGGAGGTTATGTGTTTGAATGCTATATCAGTGTGTGAGTCTGTGCTTGGATGGTGTATCAGTGGGTTGCTCTGTGTTTGGATGGTGTATCAGTGTGTGAGTCTGTGCTTGGATGGTGTATCAGTGTGTGAGTCTGTGCTTGGATGGTGTATCAGTGGGTTGCTCTGTGTTTGGATGGTGTATCAGTGGGTTGGTCTGTGTTTGGATGGTGTATCAGTGGGTTGGTCTGTGTTTGGATGGTGTATCAGTGGGTTGGTCTGTGTTTGGATGGTGTATCAGTGTGTGAGTCTGTGCTTGGATGGTGTATCAGTGTGTGAGTCTGTGCTTGGATGGTGTATCAGTG
The DNA here is from genome assembly GCF_035084215.1 of Heptranchias perlo. Lineage (NCBI taxonomy): Eukaryota > Metazoa > Chordata > Chondrichthyes > Hexanchiformes > Hexanchidae > Heptranchias > Heptranchias perlo. The sequence goes on along the minus strand of NW_027139120.1, from coordinate 725,499 downwards.
TGTGAGTCTGTGCTTGGATGGTGTATCAGTGGGTTGCTCTGTGTTTGGATGGTGTATCAGTGGGTTGGTCTGTGTTTGGATGGTGTATCAGTGGGTTGGTCTGTGTTTGGATGGTGTATCAGTGGGTTGGTCTGTGTTTGGATGGTGTGTCAGTTGGTGTGTGTGTGTGGGTGGGTCAGCATATGGTTGGTGTATCAGTGGGTGGGTATATGTTTGGATGGTGTCTCAGTGGGTATGTGTGTTTGGATGGTGTGTCAGTGTGTGGGTCTGTGTTTAAATGGTCTGCAACTACAGCATTGCATTTATATAGCGCCTTTAATGTAGTAAAACGTCCCAAGGCGCTTCACAGGAGCGATTATCAAACAAAATTTGACACTGAGCCACATAAGGAGATATTAGGACAGGTAACCAAAACCTATGGTTTTAAGGAGCGTCTTACCAGGAGGAGAGAGAGGTAGAGAGGGGGAGAGGTTTAGGGAGGGAATTCCAGAGTTTAGGGTCGAGGCAGCTGAAGGCACGGCCGCCAATGGTGGAGTGATTAAAATCGGGGATGCGCAAGAGACCAGAATTGGAGGAGGGCAGAGATCTCGGAGGGTTGTAGGGCTGGAGGAGGTTACAGAGATAGGGAGGGGCGAGGGCCATGGAGGGATTTGAAAACAAGGGTGAGAATTTTAAATTCTCCAATGTGGTTGAGCGAGCACAGGGTTGATGGGTGAACTGGAATTAGGGTGTGGACAACAGAGTTTTGGACTAGCTCAAGTTAAGTGGGTGGGTTCATGTTTGGATCTGTGTCTGTGGGTGGGTATGTGTCTATGTGAGTGTTTCTGTCTCTGTGTATCTCTGTGTATCTCTGTGTGCTTCTGTGTCTCTGCGCGTCTGTGTCTCTCCGTGTCTCTGTGTGTCTGTGTCTCTCTGTGTCTGTCTCTCTATGTCTGTATGTCTTTCTGTATCTGTGCCTCTGTGCGTCTGTGTCTCTGTGTCTCTCTCTGTCTGTGTCTCTCTCTATCTGTATCTCTATGTGTCTGTGTCTCTCTGCGTCAGTGTCTCTCTCTCTCTCTGTCTCTGTATATCTGTGTCTCTGCGTCTGTGTCTCTCTGTGTCTGTGTCTCTGTGTCTCTCTGTGTCTGTGTCGCTCTGTCTCTGTGTCTCTCTGTGTGAATGACTATCCCCACCCCCCCCCCCCCCAGAGCCCTGGGGATTACTCCATGTCCTGGGGATTACTCCATGTCCTGGGGTTTACTCCATGTCCTGGGGATTACTCCATGTCCTGGGGATTACTCCATGTCCTGGGGATTACTCCATGTCCTGGGGTTTACTCCATGTCCTGGGGATTACTCCATGTCCTGGGGATTACTCCATGTCCTGGGGATTACTCCATGTCCTGGGATTTCGGGGATGTCTTGCTGAAGCCTTGGTGGAGGAGCGAGGGGACATTGTGGAAATCCACCCGCTAACAGCCAGGTACCCGCTAACAGAAGGACTAAATGTATCTGGAGCCCATCCCTTCAGGAATGTAGCGGCCAAGACTTCACTCCCTCATGGACAGTACGTCCAGCTCACTGCTCCCGCGTCTTCTGTCAGTGCGGCTCCAAGCCAGGGGAACAAACACAGGACCTGGGCAATATGGGAGATGGGGGAGTGGGTTCAGAAACAATGGAGCCTACACTGGGAGAGTTAGGGTACTAGAAGGATGGGCTTTAATGGGAGAGTTAGGGTACTAGAAGGATGGGCTTTAATGGGAGAGTTAGGGTACTAGAAGGATGGGCTTTAATGGGAGAGTTAGGGTACTAGAAGGATGGGCTTTAATGGGAGAGTTAGAGTACTAGAAGCATGGGCTTTAATGGGAGAGGTAGGGTACTAGAAGCATGGGCTTTAATGGGAGAGGTAGGGTACTAGAAGCATGGGCTTTAATGGGAGAGGTAGGGTACTAGAAGCATGGGCTTTAATGGGAGAGGTAGGGTACTAGAAGCATGGGCTTTAATGGGAGAGGTAGGGTACTAGAAGCATGGGCTTTAATGGGAGAGGTAGGGTACTAGAGGGATGGACTAAATGGCCTTTTCTTAAATTCTCATGATCGAGCTTCGAGTTGATTGGAAGAGGAAACTGCAGTTTGTGAAGATAACCAAATATGGCCCCCTTGACATTTGTTTTGTTTGAACTTTGGTTAAATTGTGTGTTTAACATAACTCTAGTCTTCTGCCGTGTTGGGAGTTACATCTCAGCTATATGGCCACAGTATCAAACTGTGTTCTGAATCCCGCATAATGTTTGATATCATCTGGACAAACAGTCCAAGGTTTCATGGCACACACATTGACAAAAGCCGTAGACTACACAGAGGGCCAGGCTTGAAGGGACGAGACTGACAAAGATTATTCCAAGGGTGATGTTCTGAATCACCAGCAGGTAGATACCCAGGGGTACAGAGCTGAAGTAAAAGAGTCCCAGAATCCAGGTGAGAAAGTGGGGAAGGCCCTTCCATAGACACGGCCTGCACTTGGCTGTCGCCCGCTGACAGGATACTGATGTCAACGAGTCCACGCTGGAGGGTCGATAGTAGCCGATGATTGGTAACGTGCTGGTGTTGTTGGTCGGGGAAGAATCTCTCTGGAGCTCCATCAGGGTGATGACCAGACAGTTTGAGGAGTTGCTGGATGGTTCATTGAAGTTTGTGAGATTGGCAGGTGTCAACGCCAGCTCAGAGGGAGATCGATTCTTGGCCTTCTCTCGATGGCTGAGGATTGCCATAATGCTGGGGTCATCCTGCACTTGGCAGATCTCTTGTGGCGCACTCGTCTCCTGCCTGCAGAACGGGCAACTGATGATGTGGGGAGAGGAATCTCTTAGGTTGGCAACCTTCTGGAGACACTTGGCACAAATGCAGTGCAGGCAGTTTAACACCTTGGGCCTTCGGGTGCGTGAGTCGTAACGGTTATAGCAGATCTTACACTCCAGCTCGTCTGATGTGTACAGTTGAGGGACACTGCTTCCCGTCTTAGTCATCTGCTGCTCGCTCATTCTAACCAGGAGAGAGGCTGCCCTGTGATCCGGGTCTGGGACACTGACAGCAAATCTTTGGGCACAAAGGGGATTTTAAGAGTGTCTCCTCACTGACTGATTGAGTAACTCGATCCACAGGATATGTCCGACATTCTGAAAAGGAAAACAGACTCCCTGCAAAAAATGGGATCACTTGGTTAGTGTCACAGTTTCCATGGTCACAGCCCTGTTCGCAATGACACAACACCCAGAGTTTGAAAGGCCAGGTTCTACTCAGTGCTGGTTAATTAATGGTCACAGCATCAATGATCACTTTGAGAACCAGACCTTATTTCACCTTCTAGTCATTGCTAAGTACAGTAAAGATCCATCAGTGATTACTGGACAGATCAGTAAGATAACTAGAAATGAAGATGGTTATTCAGCCCCTCCAGCTCATCCTTCCAGAGACACCTACAATTCCCCATCCCCCACCGAACAAACTGCCTTATGAATGACTCCAATGGCTGTATCAAACCCGTGCTGTACCTGCCCTTTAAGTGCTTGATGGGACAGTGTAGAGGGAGCTTTACTCTGTATCTCCAACAAGAGAGACTCTAACCACCTCCCCATGACATTCAATGGCATTATCATCACCGAATCCCCCACCATCAACATCCTGGGTGTCACCATTGACCAGAAACTTAACTGGACCAGCCACATAAATACTGTGGCTACAAAAGCAGGTCAGAGGCTGGGTATTCTGCGGTGAGCGACTCACCTCCTGACTCCCCAAAGCCTTTCCACCATCTACAAGGCACAAGTCAGGAGTGTGATGGAAGACTCTCCACTTGCCTGGATGAGTGCAGCTCCAACAACACTCAAGAAGCTCGACACCATCCAGGACAAAGCAGCCCGCTTGACTGGCACCCCATCCACCACCCTAAACATTCACTCCCTTCACCACCGGTGCACAGTGGCTGCAGTGTGGACCATCCACAGGATGCACTGCAGCAACTCGCCAAGGCTTCTTCGATAGCACCTCCCAAACCCGCAACCTCTACCACCTAGAAGGACAAGGGCAGCAGGCACATGGGAACACCACCTGCACGTTCCCCTCCAAGTCACACACCATCCCGACTTGGAAATGTATCGCCGTTCCTTCATCATCGCTGGGTCAAAATCCTGGAACTGTGGGAGAACCTTCACCACACGGACTGCAGCGGTTCAAGAAGGCGGCTCACCACCACTTTCTCAAGGGCAATTAGGGATGGGCAATAAATGACGGCCTCGCCAGCGACGCCCACATCCCATGAATGAATAAAAAAAAACTAACCCATGCTGTACGATGGGACATTGTAGAGGGAGTTTTAATCTGCAGACATGAACGTTTATGGTGGACAACTGGTTTATCCATTCATCGCCAGATCTGGCTGGACCACATAAAGCACTATCGGGTCCTGCTGCGTTTTGCTAAAACTGCTCACTATTCCAGGATCATCCTGAAATGCAAAGATAACCCCCGGCTTCTCTTCCCCACGACAAACCGTCTTCTTAAACCCCTGTTCCCTGTCCCCTCCACCCTCACCTCCAACAAAAAGTGTGAGGAGCTCTTGGTTTGTCACCAAGATTGAGACCACCTGTTCAGCTGCCTCTGCTGCTTCCCTCCCTTCCCCTACCCCACCGAGCCAAACTTCCCCTACGGTTTCCCCCGCTCTATCCCTGAACTTGCATCTTTCTCTTGTTTCTCTCCTATCTCCCCTCATGCCCTCTCCGAGCTCATCTTGACCATAAGACCCGCCTCCTGCTCCCTCGACCTTATTCCCACCAAACTACTGACCACCCAACTTCCCTTCCTGGACCCCGTGTTAGCTGATATTGTTAACGTTTCCCTCTCCTCAGGTACTGTCCCCCTCCCCATCAAATCTGCCGACATCACCCTCTCCTCAAAAAACCCATCCTTGACTCCTCTGTCCCTCTGTCCTAGAATCATAGAATGGTAACAGCACAGAAGGAGGACATTCGGCCCATCGAGTCTGTGCCGGCTCTTTGGTAAGAGCAATCCAGTTAGTCTCTTTCCCTGTAGCCCTGCAAATTTTTTCCCTTCAAGTATTTATCCAGTTCCCTTTTGAAGGCCTTGATTGAATCTGCCTCCACCACCCCCTCGGGCAGTGCATTCCAGATCCTAACCACTCGCTGTGTGAAAAAGTTTTTCCTCATGTCACCTTTGGTTCTTTTGCCAATCACCTTAAATCTGTTTCTCAACACTTCCGCCAATGGGAACAGTTTCTCTTTATTCACTTTATCTAAACCCTTCATGATTTTGAACACCTCTATCAAATCTCCTCTCAACCTTCTCTGCTCTAAGGAGAACAATCCCAGCTTCTCCAGTCTATCCATGTAACTAAAGTCCCTCATCCCTGGAACCATTCTTGTAAATCTCTCCTGCACCCTCTCTAAGGTCTTCACATCTTTCCTGAAGTGCGGTGCCCAGAACTGGACACAATGCTCCAGTTGTGGCCACCCAGTGTTTTATAAAGGTTCATCATGACTTCCATACTCAACAAACCTACCCTTGACCCCTCAGTCATAGCACCATAGAATCATAGAATGGTTACAGCACAGAAGGAGGCCATTTGGCACATCGAGCCCATGTACTCTGCCTCTATTTATAAACCCCACGATCCCATATGCTTTTTAACTGCTTTCTCAACCTGCCCTGCCACCTTCAACGATTTGTTTACATATACCCCCAGGTCTCTCTGTTCCTGTACCCCCTTTAGAATTGTGCCCTTTAGTTTATATTGCCTCTCCGCATTCTTCCGACTGAAATGCATCTCTTCGTACTTCTCTGCATTAAATTTGATCTGCCATGTGTCCGCCCATTCCTCCAGCCTGTCGATGTCCTCTTCAAGTCTATCACTATCCTCCTCACTGTTTACTACACTTCCAATTTTCGCATCATCTGCAATCTTCTTAATCAAGCCCCCTACATTTAAGTCTAAATCATTGACATATCACAAAAAGCAAGGGACCGAGTACTGAGCCCTGTGGAACCCCACTGGAAACAGCCTTCCAGTCACAAAAACACCCGTCGACCATTACCCTTTGCTTCCTGCCACTGAGCCAATTTTGCATCCAATTTGCCACATCCCCTTGGATCCCATGGGCTTTTACTTTTTTGACCAGTCTGCTATGTGGGACCTTGTCAAAAGCCTCGCTAAAATCCATGTAGACTACATCAAACGCAATACCCTCATCGACCATCCTTGTTACCTGTTCAAAAAATTCAATCAAGTTAGTCAGACACGACCTCCCCTTAACAAGTCCATGCTGACTGACCTTGATTAATCCAATTAATAACTTGAATTGGTTTGTTAACTAGACTAATAAAACTAAATAAACAGGGGAAGCAGCTGACTGGTTGGTAGCTGCTGAGTTTTCTTTAAGGCTTAATTTATTTTTGTTAAGTTTAGTAAACACTCTGATAAATCGAGGTACGGCAGGACAGCTCACACCCATCGAATGCACGGCCTGTGTCATGTGGGAACTTCAGGACGCTTCCCGTGTCCTCGACAGCCACAGGTACAGGAAGTGTCATCAGCTGGAGGAGCTCGAGCTCCGGGTTTCGGTGTCACTGCAGTGTATCCGCGAGGCTGAGAGTTTCGTTGCCAGCACGTTTCAGGAGGTGGTCACCGCACAGATTAAGAGAGTGCAGGCAGGGAGAGACTGGGTGACCACCAGACAGACAGGTAGTGCAGGAGTACCCTGAGGGCATCTCACTCTCTAACCAGTAATCAGTTCTGATTCGAGGATGGTCTGTTGCCTCCCTGGTGCCAGGCTCAAGGATGTCACTGAGTGGCTGCAGAACATTCTGGTGGGGGAGGGTGAACAGCCAGAGGTCGTGGTCCATGTCGGTACCAACGATAAATGTAGAAAGAGGGATGAGGTCCTGCAGGCAGAGTTTAAGGAGTTGGGAAAGAGATTAACAAGCAGGACCTCAAAGGTAGTAATCTCCGGATTACTCCCAATGCCATGCGCTCGTGAGTACAGAAACAGGAGGATAGAGCAGATAGAGTGCAAAAAAGGGCAGAATTGGGTACTAAATATTCCTGGATACAAGTGTTCAGGAAAGATAGGGAAGGAAAGAAAGGAGGAGGGCCAGTATTGATTAAGGAGAATATTGCAGTACTGGAGAGAGAGGATGTCCTGCAGGGGTCAAGGACAGAATCTATTTGGTTAGAGTTAAGAAACAATAGAGGTGCCATTACACTACTGGGTGTATTCTATAGGCCACCAGCTAGTGGGAAGGAGAGAGAGGAGCAAATTTGCAGGGAAAGTACAGAGAGGTGCAAAAGCCATAGAGAGGTGATAATGGGGGACTTCAACTATCCTAATATAGACTGGGATAATAATAATAATATACGGGGTACAGAGGGGAGGAATTTCTGAAGTGTGTTCAGGAGAACTTTCTTGACCAGTACGTTTCTGGCCCAATGAGGAAGGAGGCATTGCTGGATCTGGTTCTGGGGAATGAGGCGGGCCAAGTGGAGCAAGTGTCAGTGGGGGAGCATTTAGGGAACAGCGATCATAGTATCATAAGGTTTAGATTAGCTATGGAAAAGGACATGGACCACTTTAAAGTAAAAATACTTAATTGGAGGAGGGCCAATTTCAATGGGATGAGAACAGATCTGGCCCGGGTAAATTGGAATCAAAGATTGGCAGGGAAAACTGTAATTGAACAGTGGGAGGACTTTAAGGAGGAGATGGTTTGGGTACAGTCCAGGCACATTCCCAGGAGGCAGAAAGGTAGGGCAACTAAAGCCAGAACTCCCTGGATGACAAAAGAGATAGTGTAAGACTACAAATATGGAAAATACTGTAAAAAGACTCTAAAACTGCAAGACATGAAACAGGCTGCGAGATATGAAACAGTTAACCCCAGGTACCAGTCAAAGAGACTCCAGCCCAGGATCAGTTTCAGAGACTCATTTACATCAAACAATGATCCCCATTAACATCGAGACAATGTACAATCAAACTGAGCCTCTGAGCCATGGACAAGAACAGAAGGCCTTTCACACCTAAACGATGCTGTGAGCCAAGGGCCCATCACAGTGAGGAATACCGCATTGTCCTGATACTGTGCAGGTAGTGGGGAGGAGATAAGGAGTTGTCTCTCGACCTCACAGCTCTGCACAACTAAGGAGTTTTGAATCACCGAGATGCCCCGATGAAGAGGTGTGAATGTAAAGCAATCCAACAGATTGATCGCTGAAACCACGGATGAGGCCCAGGTGAGGGTTTGCGTGACTGGAACACTATAAGAAGGTACAACAGCACCATGTGGAGGCTGCAGTAAGATGAAGACGGACGGAGACCAGTCACCTCCAGATCCAGGCCCACGATCAGCATCGGTAACGATCAGCCACGTGGGTGATTGTAAGTTCCAGGCAAACCACTGAGGGGTTCGCACTGCGGAGGCTGCAGTCAAGGGAAGAAGGATGGAAACCGCTCATTTCCAGGTCGAGGTCTACGATCAGCATCGGTAACGACCGGCCACATGGCCGATTGTAAGTTTCAGTCAATCATAGAAGGGTTTGGACTGGGGTTTTGTTGGTCGAATAAACTAACAAGTTTGGGTTGAGCCAAAGCCTGTTTGTCGCGAGCAATTTTGTTCTTGTAATTCCGAGGTCCAAGATCCGGTGTAAGGCGGAAGGGAACGGAACACCTTACAATAGAGAGTGAGGTGAAACGGTAAAAAGGGGCATATGACAGAGGTCAGGTTGATAATACAAGTGAGAATATAGAAAGCTCAGGGGGGAAATGAAAAAGGAAATAAGAGAGGCAAAGAGAGAGTATGAGAATAGACTGGTGGCCAACATAAAAAGGAATCCAAAAGTCTTCTATAGGCATGTAAACAGTAAACGGGTAGTAAGAGGAGGGGTGGGGCCGATCAGGGACCATAAAGGAGATCTACTCATGGAGGCAGAGGGGATGGCCGAGGTACGAAATGAGTACTTTGCATCTGTCTTTGCCAAGGAAAAAGATTCTGCCAGAGTCTCAGTAAAAGAGAAGGTAGTTGAGATACTGGATGGGCTTAAAATTGATAAGGAAGAGGTACTAGAAAGGCTGACTGTACTTAAAGTAGATAAATCACCCAGTCTGGAAGGGATGCATCCTAGGTTGCTGAGGGAAGTAATGGTGGAAATTGTGGAGGTTCTGGCCATAATCTTCCAAACACCCGTAGATACGGGGATGGTGCCAGAGGACTGGAGAATTGCAAATGTTACACCCTTGTTCAAGAAAGGGTGTAAGGATAAACCCAACAACTATAGGCCAGTCAGTTTAACCTCAGTGGTGAGGAACCTTTTAGAAACGATAATTAGTGAGGAGGATAGTGAGAGACTTCAAGAGGATATAGACAGGCTGGTGGAATGGGCGGACACGTGGCAGATGAAATTTAACAACCTTTTAGAAACAGAATTAACAGTCACTTGGACGAGGGTGGATTGATTAGGGAAAGACAGCAAAGATTTGTTAAAGGCAAATCGTGTTTAACTAACTTGATTCAGTTTTTTGATGAGGTAACAGGGAGGGTGTTGATGAGGGCAATGCAGTTGATATGGTGTATATGGACTTTCAAAAGATGTTTGATAAAGTGCCACACGGTAGGCTTATCATCAAGATTATGGCACATGGAATAAAGGGTGCAATAGCAACATGGATACAGTATTGGCTAAAGGACAGGAAACAGAGAGTAGTGGTGAACGGTTGTTTTTCAGACTGGAGGGAGGTGTACAGTGGTGTTCCCCAGGGGTCAGTGCTGGGACCACTGCTTTTCTTGATATATATTAATGACTTGGACTTGGGTGTACAGGGCACAATTTCAAAATTTGCAGATGACACAAAACTTGGAAGGGTAGTGAACAGTGGGGAGGACAGTGATAGACTTCAAGAGGATATAGACAGGCTGGTGTAAGGGTGGACACGTGGCAGATGAAAATTAATGCAGAAAAATGTGAAGTCATACATTTTGGTAGGAAGAACGAGAAGTGGCAATATAAATTAAAGGGCACAACTCTAAAAAGGGGTACAGGAACAGAGCGATCTGGGGGTATATGTACACAAATCATTGAAGGTAGCAAGGCAGGTTGTGAAAGTGGTTAAAAAAGCATATGGGATCCTGGGCTTTATAAATAGAGGCATAGAGCACAAAAGTATGGAAGTCATGATGAACCTTTATAAAACACTGGCTCGGCTTCAATTGGAGTATTGTGTCCAGTTCTGGGCACCGCACTTCAGGAAAGATGTGAAGGCCTTAGAGAGGGTGCAGAAGAGATTTACTAGAATGATTCCAGGGATGAGGGACTTTAGTTACGTGGATAGACTGGAGAAGCTGGGATTGTTCTCCTTGGAACAGAGACGGTTGCGAGGAGATTTGATAGAGGTGTTCAAAATCATGAAGGGTCTAGACAGAGTAGATAGAGAGAAACTGTTCCCATTGGTGGAAGGGTCAAGAACCAGAGGACACAGATTTAAGGTGATTGGCAAACAAACCAAAGGCGACATGAGGAAAAACTTTTTCACACAGCGAGTGGTTAGGATCTGGAATGCACTGCCCGAGGGGGTGGTGGAGGCAGATTCAATCATGGCCTTTAAAAGGGAACTGGATAAGTACTTGAAAGGAAAAAATTTGCAGGGTTACGGGGAAAGGGCGGGAGAGTGGGACCAGCTGGATTGCTCTTGCATGGAGCAGGCACGGACTCGATGGGCCAAATGGCCTCCTTCCGTGCTGTAACCTTTCTATGATTCTATTCTTTGACTCTATGGTTCTAAACTGTGCCTTTCTAAATGATGCTGTCCCTCAGAATTGATTCCAATAATTTGCCCACCACCGAGGTTAGACTGACTGGCCTGCAATTACTTGGTCTATCCTTCGCTCCCTTTTTAAACAACGGTACGTTAGCAGTCCTCCAATCCTCCAGCACCACGCCTGTATCCAGTGAAGTTTGGAAAATGATGGTCAGAGCCTCCGCTATTTCCTCCCTGGCTTCTTTTAACAGCCTGAGATATATTTCATCTGGGCCTGGTGATTTATCTACTTTCAAAGATGCTAATCCTCTTAATACTTCCTCTCTCACTATGTTTATCCCATCCAATATTTCACACTCCTCCTCCTTAACTACAATCTCTGCATCGTCCCCCTCTTTGTGAAGACAGATGCAAAGTATTCATTAAGAACCAAACCCACGTCTGCCGCCTCCACACATAGGTTACCTTTTTGGTCTCTTTCCTTAGTTATCTTCTTGCTCTTTATTAATGAAACATTTTTGGCTTTTCCTTAATTTTCCTTAATTTTACTTGCCAGTATTTTTTTAATGCCGTCTCTCTTATGTGGCTCTTTATCAAATGCCTTTTGAAAGTCCATATCCACCACATCAACTGCATTGTCCTCATCGACCCTCTCTGTTACCTCATCAAAAAACTCTATCAACTAAGTTAAACACGATTTGCCTTTAACAAATCCGTGCTGGCTTTCCTTTATTAATCCACACTTGTCCAAATGACTGTTGATTCTGTCCCGGATTATCATTTCTAAAAGTTTCCCCACCACTGAGGTTAAACTGACTGGCCTGTAGTTGCTGGGTTTATCCTTACACCCTTTTTTGAACAAGGGTGTAACATTTGCAATTCTCCAGTCCTCTGGCATTACCCCCATATCTATGGATGTTTGGAAGATTATGGCCAGTACCTCCGCAATTTCCACCCTTACTTCCCTCAGCAACCTAGGATGCTTCCCATCCGGACTGGGTGATTTATCTACTTTAAGTACAGCTAGCCTTTCTAGTACCTCCTCTTTATCAATTTTACGCCCATCCAGTATCTCAACTACCTCCTGTTTTACTGAGACTCTGGCAGCATCTTCTTCCTTGGTAAAGACAGATGCAAAGTATTCATTTAGTACCTCGGCCAAGCCCTCTGCCTCCATGAGTAGATCTCCTTTTTGGTCCCTCATCGGCCCCACCCCTCCTCTTGCTACCAGTTTACTGTTTACATGCCTATTGAAGATTTTTGGATTCCCTTTTATGTTGGCTGCCGGTCTATCTCATACTCTCTCTTTGCCCCTCTTATTTCCTTTTTCACTTCCCCTCTGAACTTTCTATATTCAGCCTGGTTCTCACTTGTGTTTTCAACCTGATATCTGTCATACGCCCCTTTTTTCCTTCATCTTACTCTCTATCTCTTTCATCATCCAGGGAGCTCTGGCTTTAGTTGCCCTACCTTTCCCCCTCCTGGAAATGTACCTAGACTGTACCCGAACTGTCTCCTCTTTAAAGGCTGTCCATTGTTCTATTACAGTTTTCCCGGCCAATCTTTGATTCCAATTTACCCAGACCAGATCCGTTCTCATCCCATTGAAATTGGCCCTCCTTCAATTAAGTATTTTTACTCTAGATTACTTCTTGTCCTTTTCCTTAACTAATCTAAACCTTATAATACTGTGATCGCTGTTCCCTAAATGTTCCCCACTGACACTTGCTCCACTTGGCCCACCTCATTCCCCAGAACCAGATCCAGCAATGTCTCCTTCCTCAATGGGCCAGAAACGTACTGGTCAAGAAAGTTCAGAAATTCTTCCCTCTCTCTGCCCTTTACACTATTACTATCCCAGTCCATATTAGGATAGATGACGTCCTCCATTATCACTATTTATAGTTCTTGATAAACCAATTGGAGTTCTTTGAGGATGTAACTAGTAGAATAGATAGGGGGGATCCAGTGGATGTGGTGTATTTGGATTTTCAGAAGGCTTTCAATAAGGTCCCACACAGGAGGTTGGTGAACAAAGTTAGAGCACATGGAATTGGTGTAATATACAGACATGGATTGAGAATTGGTTAATAGACAGAAAACAGAGAATAGGAATAAACGGGTCTTTTTCGGGGTGTCAGGCAGTGACTAGTGGGGTACCACAGGGATCAGTGCTTGGACCCCAGCTATTCACAATATATATCAATGATTTGGATGAGGGAACCAAATGTAATATTTCCAAGTTTGCTGATGACACAAAACTAGGTGGGAATGTGAGTTGTGAGGAGGATGCAAAGAGGCTTCAAGGGGATATAGACAGGCTAAGTGAGTGGGCAAATACATGGCAGATGGAATATAATGTAGAAAAATGTGAAGTTATCCACTTTGGCAGGAAAAACAGAAATGCGGAGTATTTTTTAAATGGTGAGAGATTGGGAAATGTTGATGTTCAAAGGGACCTGGGTGTCCTTGTACATGAGTCACTGAAAGCTAACATGCAGGTGCAACAAACAATTGGGAAGGCAAATGGTATGTTGGCCTTTATTACAAGAGGATTTGAGTACAGGAATAAAAATGTCTTACTGCAATTATACAGGGCCTTGGTGAGACCGCATCTGGAGTATTGTGTGCAATTTTGGTCTCCTTACCTAAGAAAGGAGATACTAGCCATAGAGGGAGTGCAACGAAGGTTCACCAGACTGATTCCTGGGATGGCAGGATTGTCGTATGAGGAGAGATTGAGTGGACTAGGCCTGTATTCTCTAGAGTTTAGAGGAATGAGAGGTGATCTCACTGAAACATACAAAATTCTTACAGGGCTCGACAGGGTAGATGTAAGGAGGATGTTTCTCCTGGCTGGGGAATCTAGAACCCGGGGTCACAGTCTCAGAATAAGGGGTAGGCCATTTAGGACTGAGATGAGGAGAAATTTCTTCACTCAGAGGGTGGTGAATCTTTGGAATTCTCAACCCCAGAGGGCTGTGGAGGCTCAGTCATTGAGTACATTCAAAACAGAGAGCGATAGATTTCTAGATATTAAAGGCATCAAGGGATATGGAAATGGTACAGGAAAATGGCGTTGAGGTAGAAGATCAGCCATGATCTCACTGAATGGCGGAGCAGGCTCGAGGGGCCGGATGGCCTACTCCTGCTCTTATTTCTTATGTTCTTATGTTTGCATCTCTCGGTAATTTCTCTGCAAACTACCACCCCATCTCCACCCTCCCGTTTCTCTCCAGAGTCCTTGAACATGTTGTCGCCTCCCAAATCCGTGCCCATCTTTCCCACAACCCCATGCTTGAATCCCTCCAATCAGGTTTCCGCCCCTGCCACAGCCTCTGAAACAGCCCGCATAAAAATCACAAATAACATCCTATGTGACTGTGACGATGGTAAACTCTCCCTCCTCATCCTTCTCCACCTGTCTGCAGCCTTTGACATGGTTGACCACACCAACCTCCTCCAGCGCCTCTCCTCCATCGTCCAGCTGGGTGGGACTGCGCTCGCCTGGTTCCATTATTATCTCTCCGGTATTAGACAGAGAATCTCCTGCAATGGCTTCTCTTCCCGCTCCCACACCGTTACCTCTGGAGTCCCCCGAGGATCTATCTTTGGCCCCCTCCTATCTCTCATCTACATGCTGCCCCTCGGTGACATCATCCAAAAATACAACGTCAGATTCCACATGTACGCTGACGACACCCAGCTCTACCTCACCACCACCTCTCTCAACCCCTCTACTGTCTCTCATTTGTCTCACTGCTTGTCTGAAACCCAGTATTGGATGAGCAAAAATTTCCTTCAACTAAATATTGGGAAGACTGAAGCCATTGTCTTTGGTCCCCGCCTCAAACTCCGTTCCCGAGCCACTGACTCCATCTCTCTCCTCGGCCACTCTCTGAGGCTGAACCAGACCGTTCGCAACCTTGGCGTCCTATTTGACCCTGAGATGAGCTTCTGACCCCAGATCCTCTCCATCACCAACACCGTCTACTTCCACCTCCGTAACATCGCCCGTCTCCGCCCCTGCCTCAGCTCATCTGCTGCTGAAACCCTCATCCATACCTGTGTTACCTCCAGACTGGACTATTCCAATGCTCTCCAGGCTGCTCTCCCATCTTCCACCCTCCATAAACTTGAGCTCATCCAAAACTCTGCTGCCTGTATCCTAACTCGCACCAAGTCCCGTTCTCCCATCACCCCTGTGCTCACTGACCTACATCGGCTCCCGGTCCAGGAACACCTCGATTTTAAAATTCTCATCCTTGTTTTTAAATCCCTCCATGGCCCTCGCCCCTCCCTATCTCTGTAACCTCCTCCAATCCTCCAACCCTCCGAGATCTCTACACTCCTCCAATTCTGGCCTCTTGCGCATCCCCGATTTTAATCACTCCACCATTGGCGGCCGTGCCTTCAGCTGCCTAGATCCTAAACTCTGGAATTCCCTCCCTAAACCTCTCTCCCTCTCTACCTCTCTCTCCTCCTGTAATACGCTTCTTAAAACCTACCTCTTTGACCAAGCTTTTGGTTACCTGTCCTAATATCTCCTTATGTGGCTCAGTGTCAAATTTTGTTTGATAATCGCTCCTGTGAAACGCCTTGGGAAGTTTTACTAGAGGCACGAAATAAATACAAGTTGCAGTTATGTTCCTCTGTGTCCCTGTTTCTCACCCTTGCCTTGCTCTCTCTCTCTCTCTCCTGTCTCCTTGTCTCTCACTCTCCTTGTCTCTCTCTCCCCTGTCTCATAAGAACATAAGAAATAGGAGCAGGAGTAGGCCAATCGGCCCCTCGAGCCTGCTCCGCCATTCAATAAGAGCATGGCTGAGCTGATCCTAACCTCAAATCTAAATTCATGTCCAATTTCCTGCCCGCTCCCCGTAACCCCTAATTCCCTTTTCTAGGAAACTGTCGATTTCTGTTTTAAATTTATTTAATGATGTAGCTTCCACAGCTTCCTGGGGCAGCAAATTCCACAGACCTACTACCCTCTGAGTGAAGAAGTTTCTCCTCATCTCAGTTTTGAAAGAGCAGCCCCTTATTCTAAGATTATGCCCCCTAGTTCTAGTTTCACCCATCCTTGGGAACATCCTTACCGCATCCACCCGATCAAGCCCCTTCACAATCTTATATGTTTCAATAAGATCGCCTCTCATTCTTCTGAACTCCAATGAGTAGAGTCCCAATCTACTCAACCTCTCCTCATATGTCCACCCCCTCATCCCCGGGATTAGCCGAGTGAACCTTCTTTGTACTGCCTCGAGAGCAAGTATGTCTTTTCTTAAGTATGGAGACCAAAACTGTATTCAGTATTCCAGGTGCGGTCTCACCAATACCTTATATAACTGCAGCAATACCTCCCTGTTTTTATATTCTATCCCCCTAGCAATAAAAGCCAACATTCCGTTGGCCTTCTTGATCACCTGCTGCACCTGCAAACTAACTTTTCGATTTTCTTGCACGAGGACCCCCAGATCCCTTTGTACTGCAGTACTTTCCAGTTTCTTGCCATTAAGATAATAACTTGCTCTCCGATTTTTCCTGCCAAAGTGCATAACCTCACATTTTCCAATATTGTATTGCATCTGCCAAATCTCCGCCCACTCACCCAGCCTGTCTATATCCCCTTGTAGGTTTTTTATGTCCTCCTCACTCTCTACTTTCCCTCCCATCTTTGTATCATCTGCAAACTTTGATATGTTACACTCGGTCCCCTCCTCCAAATCCTTAATACAGATTGTAAAGAGTTGGGGACCCAGCACCGACCCCTGCGGAACACCACTGGCTACTGGTTGCCAGTCCGAGAATGAACCATTTATCCCAGCTCTCTGCTTCCTGTTAGATAACCAATCCTCCACCCATGCCAGAATATTACCCCCAATCCAGTGATTCTTTATCTTGAGCAATAATCTTTTATGTGGCACCTTGTTGAATGCCTTCTGGAAGTCTAAATACACTACGTCCACTGGTTCCCCTTTATCCACCCTGTACGTTATGTCCTCAAAGAACTCAAGCAAATTTGTCAGACATGACTTCCCCTTCGTAAAGCCATGCTGACTTTGTCCTATTAAATTATGTTTATCCAAATGTTCCATTACTGTCTCCTTAATAATAGACTCCAAAATTTTACCCACCACAGATGTTAAGCTAACTGGTCTATAATTTCCAGCCTTCTGCCTACTACCCTTTTGAAATAAGGGTGTTACATTAGCAGTTTTCCAATCTGCCGGGACCTTTGCCGAGTCCAGAGAATTTTGGAAAATTATTACCAAAGCATCCACAATCCCTACTGCCACTTCCCTCGAGACCCTAGGATGTAAGCCATCAGGTCCAGGGGATTTATCCGCCTTGAGTCCCATTAATTTACTGAGTACCAATTCCTTAGTGATTTTAATCGTATTGAGCTCCTCCCCCCCGAGAGCCCCCTGTTTGTCCAGTGTTGGGATATTCTCAGTGTCCTCTACCGTAAAGACTGAAACAAAATATTTGTTCAGCATTTTTGCCATCTCCATGTTTCCCACCATTAATTTCCCGGTCTCCCTCTCTCTCTCCCTGTCTCTTTATCTCTCACTCTCCTTGTCTCTTTCTCACCTGTCTCCCTCTATCTCCCTGTCTCTCTCTCACCTGTCTCCCTCTATCTCCCTGTCTCTCTCTCACCTGTCTCCCTCTATTTCCCTGTCTCACCCGTCTCCCTATCTCTCCCTGTCTCCCTCTCTCTCTCCCTCTCTCTCCTTCTCTCTCCCTGTCTCTCTCTC
The DNA here is from genome assembly GCF_035084215.1 of Heptranchias perlo. Taxonomy (NCBI): domain Eukaryota; kingdom Metazoa; phylum Chordata; class Chondrichthyes; order Hexanchiformes; family Hexanchidae; genus Heptranchias; species Heptranchias perlo. The sequence continues at coordinate 707,950 of NW_027139120.1, read as the reverse complement.
TCTCCCTGCCTCTCCCTCTCTGGCTCTCTCCCCTGTCTCTCTCTCTCCCCTGTCTCTCTCTCCGTGACTCTCTCTCTCTCTGTCCCTCTCTCTGAATCTCTCTCCCTCTCTCTGTCTCCCTCTCTCACTCTATCTCTGTCTCTCTTCCCTCTCTCTCTGCCCCTCTTTCTCTCTCTGCCCCTCTCTCTGATTCACTCCCCTGTCTCCCTTTCCCTCTTTCTCCGTCTCCCTCTCCGTCTCCCTCTTTGTCTTTCTCTGTCTCCCTCTGACAGTCTCTCTCTCTCGCTCTCTATCTCTCTTCGCTGTCTCTCTCTCCCCCTCTCTGTCTGTCTCTTTCTGTCTCTCTCTCTCCGTCTCCCTCTCTCTCAGCATCTGTCTCTCTTCCTGTCTCTGTCACACCTTTCTGTCTCTCTCACTCTGTCTCTCTCTATTTCTCTCTCTCCCTCTGTCTCCCCCTCTCCAGTTCTGTCTCACTCTCTGTTCCTCCCCTCTCTCTATCTCTATCTCTCTCTCCCTTTCTCTCTCTCACTCTCTCGCCATCTCTCTCTCTCTCTCCCCCCCACTCTCTCTGTCTCCCTCTTTGTCTTTCTCTGTCTCCCTCTGATAGTCTCTCTCTCTCTCTGTCTGTCTCTCACTCTCTCTCTCTCCCCCCCCACTCTCTCTGTCTCCCTCTTTGTCTTTCTCTGTCTCCCTCTGATAGTCTCTCTCTCACTCTCTCTCTCTCCCCTCTCTCTCTGTCTGTCTCTCTCTCTCTCTGTCTCCCTTCCTGTCTCTGTCACCCCTTTCTGTCTCTCTCACTCTGTCTCTCTCTATTTCTCTCTCTCCCTCTGTCTCCCCCTCTTTCTCTGTCTCTGTCTCCCCTCTCCAGTTCTGTCTCTCTCTCTCCCCCTGTCTCCCTGTCTCTCTCTCTCTGCCCCTATCTGCCTGTCACTCTCTCTCTATCTCTCTCTCTCCCCCCTGTCTCCCTGTCTCTCTCCCTCTTTCTCTCTGTCAACCTGTCTCTCTCTCTATCCACCCCACTTTCTCTCTCTCTCCCCTGTCTCTCTCTCTCACTGTCTCCCTGTCTTTCTCTCTGTCTCTCTCTCTCTCTCTGTCTCTCTCTCTCTCTGTGTCTCTCTCTCTCTCTGTGTCTCTCACTCTTCGTCTCCCTGCCCCCCTCTCCCTCTGACTCCGAGTCACTCTCTCTTTATTTGTCTCCCTCCCTCTCTCTCTCTCGCTCCCTGTCTCTCCCTCTCTCCCTCCCCGGTTCTCTCTCTCTCTGTCCCTCTCTCTTTCTCTCTCCCCTGTCTCTCTCTCCCTGTCCCTCTCTCTGACGCTCTCTCTCTCTCCCTCTCTGTATCCCTCTTTCTGATTCTTTCTCCTTGTCTCTCTCTTTGTCTTTCTCTGTTTCACTCTGACTGTCTCGCTCTCTCTTACTCTCCTTATCTCTCTTCCCTGTCTCTCTCTCTCCCCTCACTCTGTCTGTCTGTCTCTATTTCTCTCCCCCTCTTTCTCTGTCTCTTACTCACCTCTCCAGTTCTGTCTCATTCTCTGTCTCTCCCCTCTCTCTTTCTCTGACTCACTCTCTCTCTGTCTCTCCCTCCCTCTCTGTCTCGCTCTCTCTCTGTCTCTCTCCCCTTTCTCTCCCTCTCTCTCTCTGTCCCACTCCCCTGTATGTCTCTCTCTGTCACTCTCTCTGTCACTCTTCCCTGTCTCTCTCTCTCCCTCTGTCCACTTCTCTGATTCTCTCCCTTGTATCTCTCTCTCCCCTCTCTCTCTCTGTCTGTCTGTCTACCTCTCTCTTAGTCTCTGTTTCTCTTCCTGTCTCTGACTCCCCTTTCCATCTCTCCCAGTCTGTCTCTCTTGCTCTATCTCCCCCTCTCTCTCTGTCTCCCAATCTCTCTCTTGTCCAGTCTCTCTCTCCACTGTCTCTGTCTCTCTCTCTCTCTCTGTCTCTCACTCTCTCTCTGTGTCTCTCACTCATAGTCTCCCTGCCCCATCTCCCTCTGACTCCCAGTCACTCTCTCTTTATCTGTCTCCCTCCCTCTCTCTCCCTGTCTCTCTCTTTCTCCCTGTCTCTCTCGATCTCGCTCCCCTGTCTCTCTCGTTCTCTCTCTCCCTGTCTCCCTCGCTCTCTCTGTCTCTCTCTCCTTCTCTCCCTGTCTCTCTCTCTCTCTGCCTCCCTCTCTCTGTCTCTCTCTCTCTCTCTGTCTCCCTCTCTCTCTCCCTGTCTCCCTCTTTGTCTTTCTCTGTCTCCCTCTGACTGTCCCTCTCCCTGCCTCTCACTCTCTTTAGCTCTCTTCCCTGTCACTCTCTCTCTCTGTCTCCCCCTCTCTCTCTCTGTCTGTCTGCCTGTCTCTCCCTCTCTCTCTCTCTCTCCCACCCCGGCTCCCTGCCTCTCACCACCACCCCCTATCTCCCTCTCTCTCTCTATCCCCCTGTCTCGCTCCCCTGTCTCCATCTCTCTCTATCTCCCTCTCTCTCTCTCTGTCTCTAATTCCCTCTTTCCTCTGACTGCCTGTCTCTCTCGCTCTCTCTATCACCCTCTCTCCCCTGTCTGTCTCTCTCTGTCTCCCTGTCTCTCTCCTTCTCCCCCTGTCTGCTTGTCATGCTCTCCCCTATCTCCTTGTTTTTCTCTCTCTCTCTCTATCTCTCTCTCCCCCTGTCTCCCTGTCTCTCACTCTCTCTCTCTTCCTGTCTCTCACTCCCTCTGTCTCTCTCGCTCTCTCTCTCTCCCTCTCCCCTTCTCCCTCTGTCTCTCTCTCTCTCTTCCTGTCTCCCTCTCCCTCTGTCTGTCTGTCTCCCTCCCTGTTTCCCTGACTCTGTCTCTCGCTCTCTCCCTCCGTCTCTCTATCCCTCTGTCTCCCTCTCTCTCTCCACCTGACTCCCTGTCTCTCTCTCCTTCTGTCTCTCTCTCCCTCTCTCTCTCCCCCTCTCTATCCCTCTGTCTCCCTCTCTCTCTCCACCTGACTCCCTGTCTCTCTCTCCTTCTGTCTCTCTCTCCCTCTCTGTCTCTCTCTCCCCCTCTCTATCCCTCTGTCTCCCTCTCTCTCTCCACCTGACTCCCTGTCTCTCTCTCCTCCTGTCTCTCTCTCCCTCTGTCTCTTTGTGTCTCTCTCCCTCTTTCTCCCTGTTTCTCTCTCCCTCTGTCTCTCTCTCTCTCTCCCTGTCTCCCTCTCTCTCTCCCCCTGTCTCCCTCGAACTCTTTCTCCCCTGTCTCACTCTCTCTCTCTCTCCCACTGTCTCTGGTCTCTCTCTCTCTCTCCCTGTCACTCTTTCTCCCCCGTCTACCTCTCTCTCTCTCTCTCTCCGTCTCCCCACTGTATCCGTGTCCCTCTCTCTCTCTCTCCCTCTGTCTCTCCCTCTCTCCATCCCTCTGTCACTCTCGCTCTCTCTGTCACTCTCTGTCTCTCTCTCTTCCTCTGTCTGTCTGTCTCTCTCCCTCCTTCTATCTCCCTCTGTCTCTCTGTCTCTCTCTCTCTCTCCCTATCGCTCTGTCTCTGACTTTCTCTCTCTCTGCCTCCCTCTCTCACTCTCTCTCTCCGTCTCTTCCCTGTCTCTCTCCCTCTCACTGTCTCCCTCTTTGTCTTTCTCTGCCTCCCCCTGTCTGTCTCTCTCTCACTCTCTTCCCTGTCTCTCTCTCCCCTTGCTCTCTGTCTGTCTCTGTCTGTCTGTCTCTCTCCGACTCCCTCTCGTTCAGTCTCTGTCTCTCTTCCTGTCTCAGTCTCCCCTCTATCATTCTGTCTCTCTCTGTCTCTCCCCTCTCTTTTTCTCTGTCTCTCCCTGTCCCTCTCCCCTGTCTCTCTTGCTCTGTCTTCCCCTCTGTCTCTGTCTCCCTTCCTGTCTCTCTCCAACTCCCTCTCTCTCTTCCTGTTTCTCTCTCTCTCTGTCTCTCTCTATCCGTCTCTCTCTATCCATCTCTCTCCCTCTCTATCCGTCTCTCTCTATCTGTCTCTCTCCCTCTCTCTCCCCGTCTCCCTCCCTCTCTCTCCCAGTCTCCCTCTCTCTATCTCTCTCCCTGTCAGTCTCCCTCTGTCTCCCTGTTTCTCTCTCTATCTCCCTCTTTCCCCTGTCTGCCGGACTCTCTCTCCCCCCGTCTCCCTCTCTCTTCCTCCGTCTCCATGTCTCTCGCTCTCCCTGTCTCTCTTGCTCTCCCTCTCCCCGTCTCCCTCTGTCTGTCTGTCTCTCTCTCTCTCCCTATGTCGCCCTGTCTCTCTCTCTTCCCCTCTCTCTCTCCCTCTGTCTCTCCTTCTGTCTCCATGTCTCTCTCTCTCTCCCACTGTATACCTGTCCCTCTCTCTCTCTCTCTCTCTGTCTCTCTCCCTCTGTCTCCATGTCTCTCTCTCTCCCTATGTCTCCCTGTCTCTCTCTCTTCCTCTCTCTCTCTCTCCCTCTGTCTCCATGTCTCTCCCACTGTATACCTGTCCCCCTCTCTCTCTCTGTCTCTCTCCCTCTGTCTCCACGTCTCTCTCTCTCTCTCCCTATGTCTCCCTGTCTCTCTCTCTTCCTCTCTCTCTCTCCCTCTGTCTCTCCTTCTGTCTCCATGTCTCTCTCTCTGTGTCTGTCTCCCTCTGTCTCTGTGCCTCTCTCTCTCTCCATCTCCCTGTCTCTCTCTCTCTCCCTCTCTCCCTCTGTCTCTCTCTCTCCCCTCTCTTTCCATCTCCCTCTCATTCAGTCTCTGTCACTCTTCCTGTCTCAGTTTCCCCTTTCTCGTTCTGTCTCTCTGTCTCTCCCCTCTCTTTTTCTCTGTCTCTCCCTGTCCCTCTCCCCTGTCTCCCTCTCTATCTCTCTCCCTGTCTGTCTCCCTCTCTCCCTCTGTCTCCCTGTTTCTCTCTCCCCTCTCTCCCTCCCCCTCTCTCTCTCTCTCCCCCTCTCTCCCCTGTCTCTCTCTCTCTCTCTCCCCGTCTCTCTCTCTCTCTCCCCGTCTCTCTCTCTCTCCCCCGTCTCTCTCTCTCTCTCCCCGTCTCTCTCTCTCTCTCCCCATCTCTCTCTCTCTCTCCCCCTCTCTCTCTCTCCCCCTCTCTCCCCTGTCTCTCTCTCTCTCTCCCGCCGTCTCTCTCTCTCTCCCCCTGTCTCTCTCTCTCTCTCCCCGTCTCTCTCTCTCTCTCTCTCCCCATCTCTCTCTCTCTCTCTCCCCCTCTCTCCCCTGTCTCTCTCTCTCTCTCCCCGTCTCTCTCTCCCTCTGCCGCCCCGCCTCTCTCCCTCTGCCGCCCCGCCTCTCTCCCTCTGCCGCCCCGCCTCTCTCCCTCTCTTTCCCTGTCCCCCTCTCTCTATCTCTCTCCCTGTCTGTCTCCCTCTCTCCCTCTGTCTCCCTGTTTCTCTCTCCCTATCGCTCTATCTCCCTCTTTCCCCTGTCTGCCGGACTCTCTCTCCCCCTGTCTTCCTCTCGCCCCCTATCTCTGCCTCTCCCCCTGTATCCCTGTCTCTCTCTCTCCCTTCCTCTTTCTCCATGTCTCACTCTCTCCCTCTGTCTCTCTCGCTCTCCCTCTCCCTCTGTCTGTCTCTCTCCATCTGTCACCATGTCTCTCTCTCTCTCCCTATGTCTCCCTGTCTCTCTATCTTCCTCTCTCTCTCCCACTGTATACCTATCTCTCTCTCTCTCTCTCTGTCTGTCTCCCTGTCTCTCTCTCTCTCTCCATCTCCCTGTCTCTCTCTCTCCCTCTGTCTCTCTGTCTGTCTTTCTTTCTCAGTCTCCCTCTCGTTCAGTCTCTGTCTCTCTTCCTGTCTCAGTTTCCCCTTTCTCGTTCTGTCTCTCTCTGTCTTTCCCCTCTTTTTCTCTGACTCTCCCTGTCCCTCTCCCCTGTCTCTCTCGTTTTGTCTTCCCCTCTGTCTCCCTTCCTGTCTCTCTCCAACTTCCTCTCTCTCTCTTCCTGTCTCTCTCTCGCTCTGTCACTCTCTCCCTATCCCTCTCTCTCCCTCCCTCTCTCCCACTGTCTCTCTCTCCCACTGTGTATCTTTCCCTGTATCTCTCTCCCTCTCCCCCGTCTCCCTGTCCCTCTCTCTCTATCCCCCTCTCTCCCTCCCCCACTGTCTCTCTCTCTCTCTCTCTCCCTCTGTATATCTTTCCCTGTATCTCTCTCCCTCTCCCCGTCTCCCTGTCCCTCTCTCTCCCTCTCTCTCTATCCCCCTCTCTCCCTCCCCCACTGTCTCTCTCTCTCCCTCTGTGTATCTTTCACTGTCTCTCTCTCTCTCCCCTGTCTCTCCATCTCCCAACTCCCTGTCTCTATCTCTCTCTCCCTCTGTCTCCCTGTCTCCCTCCCTCTCTCTCCCTGTCCCCCTCTCTCTATCTCTCTCCCTGTCTGTCTCCCTGTTTCTCTCTCTCCCCTATCTCCCTCTTTCCCCTGTCTGCCGGACTCTCTCGCTCCCTCCCTTTCTCCCTCTTTGTCTTTCTCTGTCTCCCTTTGACTGTCTCTCTCTCACTCTCTTAATCTCTCTTCCCTATCTCTCTCTCACCATCTGTCTGTCTCTCTTTCTCCCTCTCTCCATCTCTCTTCCCTGTCTCTCTCTCTCCCCCTCTCTCCCTCTGTCTCTCTCTCCCCCATCTCCCTGTCCCTCTCTCTCTCCCCGTCTCTCCCTCTCTCTCCCCCTGTCTCTCTCCCTCTCTCTCCCCTGTCTCTCCCTCTCTCTCCCTACCCCCTTCCCTCTCTCTCTGTGTCTCCCTCTCTCGCTCTCTCCGTCACTCCCTCTGCCTCTCTCTCTCCCCCTGTCTCTCTCGATCTCTCTCCCTGTCTTTCCTGTCTCTCCCTCCCTCTGTCTCCTGTTTCTCTCTCTCCCTTTGTCTCTCTCTCCCTCTGTCTCTCTCCATCTGTCTCCCTCTCTCTATCTCCCTCTGTCTCTCTTTACCTCCCTCTCTCTGTCTCTCTCTCCCTCTTTCTCTCTCTCTCCCCGTGTCCCTGTCCCTCTCTCGCTCTCTCCCTCCCTGACTCCCTCTGTCTCCCTCCCTCTCTCTCCCTCCCTCTGTCACCCTCTCTCTCTCTCTCTCTCTCTCCCTGTCTCTCTCTCTCCCCCTCTCTCCCTCTGTCTCTCCCCCTCTCTCCCTCTGTCTTTCTCACTGTCTCCCTCTCTCTCCCCCCTCAGTCTCTCTTTCTCCCTTTGTCTCTCTCTCTCTCTCCACCTGTCTCCCTCTCTCTCTCCCTCTGTCTCTCTCTACCTCCCTCTCTCTGTCACTCTTCTCTCTCTCTCTCCCTCCCTTTCTCCCTCTTTGTCTTTCTCTGTCTCCCTTTGACTGTCTCTCTCTCACTCTCTTTATTTCTCTTCCCTATCTCTCACCTCTCTGTCTGTTCTGTCTCTCTGTCTTTCTCCCTCTCTCTCTTTCTCTGAATCTCTCTGTCTCCTTCCCTCCCTCTGTCTCTCTCCGTCTCTCTCTCTGTTTCCATCTCTCCGTCTCTCTCCCCTGTCTCGCTATCTCTCTCTCTCTGACTGTCTCCCCTGTCTCTCTCCCTCTCTCTCCCCCTCCCTCTCTCTCTCTCCCTGTCTCTCTCTCTCCCTCTTTCCCTATCTCTCTTTCTCTCTCTCTATCCCTCTCTCCCTCTGTCTCTGTCTATCCCTCTCTCCCTGTCTCTATCTCTCTCTCTCTCCCTCTCCCTGTCTCTCTCTCTCTCCATGTTTCTCTCTCTCTCCCTCTCTCTCTCCCTCTCTAATTCAGTGTTGCTCTTTCACTCCCTGTATCCACGGTGATCTTATTAATGGTGTGTGGTCCCTCAGTACAAGCCCGGTGTTTGCAGAGAGTCGAATTATTGACAGTGGGACACTGCAGCAAAGCCGCTTGTGTCACATCCGATGGACTAGCAACTCATTCATAAATCACATTTCTGCCGATCTGGTTTTAAATGCTCACAAAGGGTTAGAGAGACAGTGACATACACAGAGAAAGGGTTAGAGAGACAGTGACATACACAGAGACAAGGTCAGAAACAGTCCCAAGGACGGCCGTGGTTACCTGGTATCTGAACGTTGCTCTGTTCAGGGAGGATCCGGGGGAGAGTGACATCGCCACTGCTTGTATATCCCAGCACCAGGCTGGATTGAGGGGCAGGGAGACGGCAGACCGTCGGACTGTGACTCACTGCAGCTTCTTAACTAGATCTGGATGTGATAGGGAATGTGATACAGCACCGAGTGTCTGAAACACCATGAGGTCTGATGTCTGGAGTCTGGGTCTGTAGCCAGGAAACACACACAGGGCAGGTTGTATAATTTATACCAGCACCGGAATCAGAGCACATACAGGGGAAGGGGCTGACAGATACAGGAAGGCACACACAGAGCGAGAGACAGACACACACACAGAGCGAGAGACAGACACACACACAGAGTGAGAGACAGACACACACACAGAGCGAGAGACAGACACACACACAGAGCGAGAGACAGACACACACACACAGAGCGAGAGACAGACACACACACACAGAGCGAGAGACAGACACACACACAGAGCGAGAGACAGACACACACACACAGAGCGAGAGACAGACACACACACAGAGTGAGAGACAGACACACACACAGAGCGAGAGACAGACACACACAGAGCGAGAGACAGACACACACACAGAGCGAGAGACAGACACACACACACAGAGTGAGAGACAGACACACACACAGAGCGAGAGACAGACACACACACAGAGTGAGAGACAGACACACACACAGAGCGAGAGACAGACAGACACACAGAGCGAGAGACAGACAGACACAGAGCGAGAGACAGACACACACAGAGCGAGAGACAGACACACACACAGAGCGAGAGACAGACACACACACACAGAGTGAGAGACAGACACACACACAGAGCGAGAGACAGACACACACAGAGCGAGAGACAGACACACACACAGAGCGAGAGACAGACACACACACACAGAGTGAGAGACAGACACACACACAGAGCGAGAGACAGACACACACACAGAGTGAGAGACAGACACACACACAGAGCGAGAGACAGACAGACACACAGAGCGAGAGACAGACAGACACACAGAGCGAGAGACAGACACACACACAGAGCGAGAGACAGACACACACACAGAGCGAGAGACAGACACACACACAGAGCGAGAGACAGACACACACACAGAGCGAGAGACAGACACACACACAGAGCGAGAGACAGACACACACACAGAGCGAGAGACAGACACACACACAGAGCGAGAGACAGACACACACACAGAGCGAGAGACAGACAGACACACAGAGCGAGAGACAGACAGACACACAGAGCGAGAGACAGACACACACACAGAGCGAGAGACAGACACACACACAGAGCGAGAGACAGACACACACACACAGAGCGAGAGACAGACACACACACAGAGCGAGAGACAGACACACACACAGAGCGAGAGACAGACAGACACACAGAGCGAGAGACAGACACACACACAGAGCGAGAGACAGACAGACACACAGAGCGAGAGACAGACACACACACAGAGCGAGAGACAGACAGACACACAGAGCGAGAGACAGACAGACACACAGAGCGAGAGACAGACAGACACACAGAGCGAGAGACAGACACACACACACAGAGCGAGAGACAGACACACGCAGAGCGAGAGACAGACAGACACACAGAGCGAGAGACAGACACACACACAGAGCGAGAGACAGACACACGCAGAGCGAGAGACAGACAGACACACAGAGCGAGAGACAGACACACACACACAGAGTGAGAGACAGACACACACACAGAGCGAGAGACAGACACACACACACAGAGTGAGAGACAGACACACACACAGAGCGAGAGACAGACACACACACAGAGTGAGAGACAGACACACACACAGAGCGAGAGACAGACAGACACACAGAGCGAGAGACAGACACACACACACAGAGTGAGAGACAGACACACACACAGAGCGAGAGACAGACACACACACAGAGCGAGAGACAGACACACACACAGAGCGAGAGACAGACACACACACACAGAGTGAGAGACACACACACAGAGTGAGAGACAGACACACACACAGAGCGAGAGACAGACACACACACACAGAGTGAGAGACAGACACACACACAGAGCGAGAGACAGACACACACACAGAGCGAGAGACAGACACACACACAGAGCGAGAGACAGACAGACAGACACACACACACACAGAGTGACAGACACACACACAGAGTGAGAGGCACACACACAGAGTGAGAGACACACACACAGAGCGAGACACATACACAGAGCGAGAGACACACACACAGAGAGACAAACAGACACACACACAGCGAGAGACAGACACACACACACATAGAGCGAGAGACAGACACACATACACACAGAGCGAGAGACAGACACACACACACAGACAGAGTGAGAGACAGAGATAGAGACACACACGGACACAGAGCGAAAGACAGGCACACACAGAGTGAGAGACAGAGATAGAGAGACACACACACACAGAGAGTGAGAGATGCACTTACACACACACACACACAGTGAAAGACAGACACACACACACACAGAGTGAGAGACAGACAGACAGACACACACACACAGAGTGAGAGACAGACACACACACACAGTGAATGACAGACACACACACATACACAGTGAGTGACAGACACACACACATACACACACAGAGTGAGTGACAGACACACACACAGAGCGAGAGACAGACAGACACACACACACACAGAGTGGATGTGATAGGGAATGTGATACAGCACCGAGTGTCTGAAACACCATGAGGTCTGATGTCTGGAGTCTGGGTCTGTAGCCAGGAAAGACACACACACAGACACAGAGCGAAAGACAGACACACACACACACACACACACACAGAGTGAGTGACACACACACAGAGCGAGAGAGACACACACACACAGAGCGAGAGTCACACACACACACACACAGAGCGAGAGACAGACACACACACACACACACACAGAGTGAGTGACAGACACACACACATAGACACAGAGCAAAAGACAGACAGACACACACACGCAGAGTGAGAGACAGAGATAGACACACACACACATACACACACAGTGAGTGACAGACACACACACACAGAGCGAGAGACAGACACACACACACACACACACAGAGTGAGTGACAGAGATGGAGACACACACATGGACACAGAGCGAATGACAGACACACACACAGACACAGAGCGAAAGACAGACACACACACACACACACAGAGTGAGTGACACACACACAGCGAGAGAGACACACACACACACAGAGCGAGAGTCACACACACACACAAATAGCGAGAGACAGACACACACACACACACACACATACAGAGTGAGTGACAGACACACACACATAGACACAGAGCGAAAGACAGACAGACACACACACGCAGAGTGAGAGACAGAGATAGACACACACACACACACACACACACACAGAGTGAGAGACAGACAGACAGACACACACAGAGTGAGAGACAGACAGACACACACAGTGAGAGACAGACACACACACACACACACGGTGAGTGATAGACACACACACACACACACACACACAGTGAGTGACAGACAGACACATACGGACACAGAGCGAGAGACAGAGATAGAGACAAGCTTAGTGTAAGTGGTTTTTCTCGGGCGTACTGAAAACACACCTCTTCCTATAAGTTCTGGAATTATCGGGATTATAAGGACAGATCAGACTCGGACACACCTTTTTGGTCTCCCCCGTACTGTATTTTATAAGATTAACAATAACACTGGTAAACAGTTCAAACAGCACAGCCCTGGCTTATGCAATAAGCCCCACCATGTTAAATCACCACGGCCTAATAAGAGAACTCTCCGGTGAAATAAACTAACACAGGAACCCCTCCCCACAGCACTAAAACCCTCTAAGGTTTGGTTGGGACTCCAATCACCCCCTCACACAGCTCAGTGGTCCTGTCGATGTGTGGGTGGAGGTAATATGCTCACCCCGATTGCCCGTTGCTGTTTGCAGTTTCTTCCTGCACGTCTCGCTCCTGGTTCCGTTCCGCCGACGCAGAATCCAAGTTCCAGTTTGAGTCGAGGTCTGTTGATGAGGGATGAGGAGCAGCGCTCAGCTTCTGGCGGTGTTCTGTTGTAATCGAGCCCCACCTGGGAGACTCGCTGTAGATTGAAGCCGAGGAGCAGAGAGCAGAGCCGAGAGCGGAGAGCCGAGCCGAGAGCGGAGAGCCGAGCCGAGCCAGAAACCATTGCCAAACGGCTCCTTATATCCCCAAAACCCAAAAACCCATCACCTTTTCTCCCACCACTACTGACCGATGTATTGATCAGGTGATCTGTGTGGTCCCTCACCCCTCCCCCACCCCCCCACCCCGGCCTGGAGTGACTCATAACCTTTGAAATCTTTGTGAAAAATGCTATTTTGTTTTCCTGCTCCCAGGCCTTGGACCTGGAGAGACAGTGGGTGCTGATTACTGGGTGTCTGTCGTTTCCTGAGTTGATGGCCCACATTAGCAGGTAATGGGTTTCGATCTCAAACCGATCTTGCTCAATTGGCTTCTCTCCTGGAAGACAATGTCCTGGCCATCTCCTGCCTTCCACCAGTTTCGGTTGGGACTGAGTGTCTCGGAGTTCCCTCTCGGGGTATTGTTCCCAGTAATCATGTTAAATGGGTGATGACTTCAATTGGCCTGGGTTCCCTCCCACCCAGCCTGTCAGTGTGAATGAAGGTTCACTAGATTAATTCCTGGGATGAGAGGTTTGTCCTATGGGGAGAGGTTGAGTAGAATGGGCCTATACTCTCTGGAGTTTAGAAGAATGAGAGGTGATCTCATAGAAACATATAAGATTCTGAGGGGGCTTAACAGGGTAGATGCTGAGAGATTGTTTCCCCTGGCTGGAGAGTCTAGAACTAGGGGGCATAGTCTCAGGATAAAGGGTCGGCCATTTAAGACTGAGATGAGGAGGAATTTCTTCATAGGAACATATAGGAACATAGGAACAGGAGTAGGCCATTCAGCCCCTTGTGCCTGTTCTGCCATTTGATAAGATCATGGCTGATCTGTGATCTAACTCCATATACCTGCCTTTGGCCCATATCCCTTAATACCTTTGGTTGCCAAAAAGCTATCGATCTCAGATTTAAATTTAGCAATTGAGCTAGTATCAATTGCCGTTTGCGGAAGAGAGTTCCAAACTTCTACCACCCTTTGTGTGTAGAAATGTTTTCTCATCTCGCTCCTGAAAGGTCTGGCTCTAATTTTTAGACTGTGCCCCCTACTCCTAGAATACCCAACCAGCGGAAATAGTTTCTCTCTATCCACCCTATCCGTTCCCCTTAATATCTTATAAACTTCGATCAGATCACCCCTTAACCTTTGAAACTCTAGAGAATACAACCCCAATTTGTGTAATCTCTCCTCGTAACTTAACCCTTGAAGTCCGGGTATCATTCTGGTAAACCTACGCTGCACTCCCTCCAAGGCCAATATGTCCTTCCAAAGGTGCAGTGCCCAGAACTGCTCACAGTACTCCAGGTGCGGTCTAACCAGGGTTTTGTATAGCTGCAGCATAACTTCTGCCCCCTTGTACTCTGGTCCTCCAGATATAAAGGCCAGCATTCCATTAGGCTTGTTGATTATTTTCTGCACCTGTTCATGACACTTCAATGATCTATGTACCTGAACTCCTAAGTCCCTTTGGACATCCACAGTTTTTAACTTTTTACCATTTAGAAAGTACCCTGTTCTATCCTTTTTTGATCCAAAGTGGATGACCTCACATTTGTCTACATTGAATTCCATTTGCCACAGTTTTGCCCATTCACCTAATCTATCAATATCCCATTGTAATTTTATGTTTTCATCTACACTGCTTACAATGCCACCAATCTTTGTGTCATCGGCAAACTTAGATATGAGACTTTCTATGCCTTCATCTAAGTCGTTAATAAATATTGTGAATAATTGAGGCCCCAAGACAGATCCCTGCGGGACTCCACTCGTCACATCCTGCCAGTGTGAGTACCTTCCCATTATCCCTACTCTCTGTCGCCTTTCGCTCAGCAAACTTCCTAACCAAGTCTGTACTTTTCCCTCGATTCCATGGGCTTCTATCTTAGCTAACAGTCTCTTATGTGGGATCTTATCAAATGCCTTCTGGAAGTCCATATAAATAACATCCATTGACATTCCCCTGTCCACTACTTTAGACACCTCTTCAAAAAATTCAATCAGGTTTGTCAGGCACGACCTACCTTTCACAAATCCATGCTGGCTCTCTCTGATTAACTGAAAATTCTCGAGGTGTTCAGTCACCCTATCCTTAATTATAGACTCCAGCATTTTCCCCACAACAGATGTTAGGCTAACTGGTCTATAATTCCCCGGTTTCCCTCTCTCTCCTTTCTTAAAAAGCGGAGTGACATGTGCAATTTTCCAATCTAGAGGGACAGTTCCTGAATCTCGAGAACTTTGAAAGATTCTAGTTAGGGCATCTGCAATGTGCTCACCTACTTCCTTTAAAACCCTGGGATGGAAACCATCTGGTCCTGGGGATTTATCACTCTTTAGTGCTATTATTTTCTTCATTACTGTTAATTTTATCGAGTCCCTGTACCCAATTCAATATTAGTTTTCTTGGGATTTCCGGCATGCTATCCTCTTTTTCTACTGTAAATACTGACGCAAAGTAATTATTCAACATGTCCACCATTTCCCCATTGTCAATGACAATATCCCCACTTTCAGTTTTTAAGGGGTCAACACTGCTCCTGACCACCCTCTTTTTCCTAATATAACTATAAAAGTTCTTCGTATTGGTTTTGATATCCCTTGCAAGTTTCTTTTCATACTCTCTTTTTGTAGCTCCTACTATCTGTTTTGTGACCCTTTGTTGATCTTTGTATCCTTCCCATTCGCCAGGATCTGTGCCATTTTTTGCCTTTTTGTATGCCCTTTCCTTATGTCTTATACTGTCCCTCACCTCTTTAGTTGTCCATGGCTGTTTTTTTTGGCAAGTAGAGTTCTTGCCCCTCAGGGGTATAAACCGATTCTGTATCACGTTAAA
This sequence comes from Heptranchias perlo, assembly GCF_035084215.1. Taxonomy (NCBI): domain Eukaryota; kingdom Metazoa; phylum Chordata; class Chondrichthyes; order Hexanchiformes; family Hexanchidae; genus Heptranchias; species Heptranchias perlo. The sequence goes on along the minus strand of NW_027139120.1, from coordinate 692,950 downwards.
TGTTTCTTTAAACATTTCCCACTGATCATCAGTCGTTTTACCCATTAACAGATTTGCCCAGTTTACTGTGGACAGTCTCTGTCTCATCCCATTGAAGTCGGCCTTACCCAAGTCTAGAATCTTAGCAGTTGATTCACTTTTTTCCCTTTCAAACACTACCTTGAACTCGATCATGTTATGATCACTATTGGATAGATGTTCACGCACAGTTAAGCTGTTAACTAAATCTGGTTCATTACTCATTACTAAATCTAGTATGGCTTGCCCCCTTGTTCCCTCTAGGACATACTGCTGTAGAAAACTATCCCGGACAGTTGTGAATCTTTGGAATTCTCTACCCCAGCGGGCTGTGGATGCTCAGTCATTGAGTATATTCAAGGCTGAGATCGAAAAATTTTTGGACTCGAGGGGAATCAAGGGATATGGGGATCGGGCAGGAAAGTAGAGTTGAGGTTGAAGATCAGCCATGATCTGATTGAATGGTGGAGCAGGTTCGAGGGGCCAAATGGCCTACTCCTGCTCCTATTCCTTTCCTGTTAATGGGTTTGTATCGAACTGCTGCTGGAAATGGACAACCTGCTGGTTGCTCCCCCTACTCTGTTCCAATGAAGCTCAACGTAAACTTGAGGAACAGCCCCTCATCTTCCGTTTAGGCACTTTACAACCTTCTGTACTCAACATTGATTTCAATAACTTCAGATCATAACCACTGCTCCCATTTTTTCGGTCAGCAGGTGTTTCTTAACCTGTCCCATTACCACCTTCCTTTCCTTGCACCATCATCCCTTTTGCCATTTAATCACTCATGCCCTCTACCCTATCACAGACCTTCCCTTTTGTTCTTTCCTCCCCACCCCTCCCTCCTCCCCCTTTCCCTGGCTCTGTACTTGCTCAAAAACTTTAACTCTTAACATCTTCCAGTTGTGACGAAAGGTCTTCGACCTGATACTTTAACTCTGTTTCTTTCTTCACAGACGCTGCCTGACATGCTGAGCTTCTCCAGCATTTTCTGTTTTTATTTCAGATTTCCGGCATCCGCAGTATTTTGCTTTTGATGAAACTGTTGCTGTGCTAGGCAGGGTAAAACCTACTGGTATTGCTGGCCTTGTATCAAACTGATGCTGTGCTTTAAAGGGAACAAGCTGCTGGTGTTACTGGGCTCAAAGAAATTGCTCGAGTTGTTTTGCTGGGATCAGTCTCCTGGTGCTGCTGGTCTGGGATCAGTCTCCTGGTGCTGCTGGTCTGGGATCAGTCTCCTGGTGCTGCTGGTCTGGGATCTGTCTCCTGGTGCTGCTGGTCTGGGATCAGTCTCCTGGTGCTGCTGGTCTGGGATCAGTCTCCTGGTGCTGCTGGTCTGGGATCAGTCTCCTGGTGCTGCTGGTCTAGGATCAGTCTCCTGGTGCTGCTGGTCTGGGATCAGTCTCCTGGTGCTGCTGGTCTAGGATCAGTCTCCTGGTGCTGCTGGTCTGGGATCAGTCTCCTGGTGATGCTGGTCTGGGATCAGTCTCCTGGTGCTGCTGGTCTGGGATCAGTCTCCTGGTGCTGCTGGTCTAGGATCAGTCTCCTGGTGCTGCTGGTCTGGGATCAGTCTCCTGGTGCTGCTGGTCTAGGGTCTGTCTCCTGGTGCTGCTGGTCTATGATCAGTCTCCTGGTGCTGCTGGTCTGGGATCCGTCTCCTGGTGCTGCTGGTCTGGGATCTGTCTCCTGGTGCTGCTGGTCTGGGATCCGTCTCCTGGTGCTGCTGGTCTGGGATCTGTCTCCTGGTGCTGCTGGTCTAGGATCTGTCTCCTGGTGCTGCTGGTCTATGATCAGTCTCCTGGTGCTGCTGGTCTATGATCAGTCTCCTGGTGCTGCTGGTCTATGATCAGTCTCCTGGTGATGCTGGTCTATGATCAGTTTCCTGGTGCTGCTGGTCTATGATCAGTCTCCTGGTGCTGCTGGTCTGGGATCTGTCTCCTGGTGATGCTGGTCTATGATCAGTCTCCTGGTGCTGCTGGTCTGGGATCTGTCTCCTGGTGCTGCTGGTCTGGGATCAGTCTCCTGGTGTTGCTGGTCTATGATCAGTCTCCTGGTGATGCTGGTCTGGGATCAGTCTCCTGGTGCTGCTGGTCTATGATTAGTCGCCTGGTGCTGCTGGTCTGGGATCTGTCTCCTGGTGATGCTGGTCTATGATCAGTCTCCTGGTGCTGCTGGTCTATGATCAGTCTCCTGGTGCTGCTGGTCTCGGATCAGTCTCCTGGTGCTGCTGGTCTATGATCAGTCTCCTGGTGCTGCTGGTCTATGATCAGTCTCCTGGTGCTGCTGGTCTATGATCAGTCTCCTGGTGCTGCTGGTCTATGATCAGTCTCCTGGTGCTGCTGGTCTATGATCTGTCTCCTGCTGCTGCTGGTCTATGATTAGTCGCCTGGTGCTGCTGGTCTATGATCAGTCTCCTGGTGCTGCTGGTCTATGATCAGTCTCCTGGTGCTGCTGGTCTATGATCAGTCTCCTGGTGCTGCTGGTCTATGATCAGTCTCCTGGTGCTGCTGGTCTATGATCAGTCTCCTGGTGCTGCTGGTCTAGGATCAGTCTCCTGGTGCTGCTGGTCTATGATTAGTCGCCTGGTGCTGCTGGTCTATGATCAGTCTGCTGGTGCTGCTGGTCTATGATCAGTCTCCTGGTGCTGCTGGTCTATGATCTGTCTCCTGCTGCTGCTGGTCTATGATTAGTCGCCTGGTGCTGCTGGTCTATGATCAGTCTCCTGGTGCTGCTGGTCTATGATCAGTCTCCTGGTGCTGCTGGTCTATGATCAGTCTCCTGGTGCTGCTGGTCTATGATCTGTCTCCTGCTGCTGCTGGTCTATGATCAGTCTCCTGGTGCTGCTGGTCTATGATCAGTCTCCTGGTGATGCTGGTCTATGATCAGTCTCCTGGTGCTGCTGGTCTATGATCAGTCTCCTGGTGCTGCTGGTCTATGATCAGTCTCCTGGTGCTGCTGGTCTATGATCAGTCTCCTGGTGCTGCTGGTCTATGATTAGTCTCCTGGTGCTGCTGGTCTAGGATCAGTCTCCTGGTGCTGCTGGTCTATGATTAGTCGCCTGGTGCTGCTGGTCTATGATCAGTCTCCTGGTGCTGCTGGTCTATGATCAGTCTCCTGGTGCTGCTGGTCTATGATCAGTCTCCTGGTGCTGCTGGTCTATGATCAGTCTCCTGGTGCTGCTGGTCTATGATCAGTCTCCTGGTGCTGCTGGTCTATGATCAGTCTCCTGGTGCTGCTGGTCTATGATCAGTCTCCTGGTGCTGCTGGTCTAGGATCAGTCTCCTGGTGCTGCTGGTCTATGATCAGTCTCCTGGTGCTGCTGGTCTATGATCAGTCTCCTGGTGCTGCTGGTCTATGATCAGTCTCCTGGTGCTGCTGGTCTATGATCAGTCTCCTGGTGCTGCTGGTCTATGATTAGTCGCCTGGTGCTGCTGGTCTATGATCAGTCTCCTGGTGATGCTGGTCTGGGATCAGTCTCCTGGTGATGCTGGTCTATGATCAGTCTCCTGGTGCTGCTGGTCTATGATCAGTCTCCTGGTGCTGCTGGTCTATGATCAGTCTCCTGGTGATGCTGGTCTATGATCAGTCTCCTGGTGCTGATGGTCTATGATCAGTCTCCTGGTGATGCTGGTCTGGGATCAGTCTCCTGGTGATGCTGGTCTATGATCAGTCTCCTGGTGCTGCTGGTCTATGATCAGTCTCCTGGTGCTGCTGGTCTATGATCAGTCTCCTGGTGCTGCTGGTCTATGATCAGTCTCCTGGTGCTGCTGGTCTAGGATCAGTCTCCTGGTGCTGCTGGTCTATGATCAGTCTCCTGGTGCTGCTGGTCTATGATCAGTCTCCTGGTGATGCTGGTCTATGATCAGTCTCCTGGTGCTGCTGGTCTATGATCAGTCTCCTGGTGCTGCTGGTCTATGATCAGTCTCCTGGTGCTGCTGGTCTATGATCAGTCTCCTGGTGCTGCTGGTCTATGATCAGTCTCCTGGTGATGCTGGTCTATGATCAGTCTCCTGGTGATGCTGGTCTATGATCAGTCTCCTGGTGATGCTGGTCTATGATCAGTCTCCTGGTGATGCTGGTCTATGATCAGTCTCCTGGTGCTGCTGGTCTATGATCAGTCTCCTGGTGATGCTGGTCTGGGATCAGTCTCCTGGTGATGCTGGTCTATGATCAGTCTCCTGGTGCTGCTGGTCTATGATCAGTCTCCTGGTGCTGCTGGTCTATGATCAGTCTCCTGGTGCTGCTGGTCTATGATCAGTCTCCTGGTGCTGCTGGTCTAGGATCAGTCTCCTGGTGCTGCTGGTCTATGATCAGTCTCCTGGTGATGCTGGTCTATGATCAGTCTCCTGGTGCTGCTGGTCTATGATCAGTCTCCTGGTGCTGCTGGTCTATGATCAGTCTCCTGGTGCTGCTGGTCTATGATCAGTCTCCTGGTGATGCTGGTCTATGATCAGTCTCCTGGTGATGCTGGTCTATGATCAGTCTCCTGGTGATGCTGGTCTAGGATCAGTCTCCTGGTGATGCTGGTCAGGGACCAACCTAATGCTGCTAAGCAGGGAATTGTGTCATCACCACTGCAACTAGGCGACCCTCCAGATTAACCAGATGGAATATCCTGCTGGTTTCGCTGGAGTTGTATCAAACTTCTGCTGTGCTGGGAACAACCTGCTGGTGTTGCTGGGCTAGTATCACACTGCTGCTGTTTTTCACCCAGTACTGGGTGATTGAAAATTTCCTCCAACTAAATATTGGGAAGACTGAAGCCATTGTCCTTGGTCCCCACCACAAACTCCGTTCCCGAGCCACCGACTCCATCCCTCTCCCTGGCCACTCTCTGAGGCTGAACCAGACTGTTCGCAACCTTGGTGACCTATTTGACCCTGAGATGAGCTTCTGACCCCAGATCCTCTCCATCACCAACACCGTCTACTTCCACCTCCGTAACATCGCCCGTCTCCGCCCCTGCCTCAGCTCATTGGCTGCTGAAACCCTCATCAATGCCTGTGTTACCTCCAGACTGGACTATTCCATTGCTCTCCTGACCGGCCTCCCATCGCCCACCCTCCATAAACTTGAGCTCATCCAAAACTCTGCTGCCTGTATCCTAACTCACACCAAGTCCCGTTCTCCCATCACCCTGTGCTCACTGACCTACATCGGCTCCCGGTCCAGGAACACCTCGATTTTAAAATTCTCATCCTTGTGTTCAAATCCCTCCATGGCCCTCGCCTCTCCCTATCTCTGTAACCTCCTCCAGCCCTACAACCCTCCGAGATCTCTGCACTCCTCCAATTCTGACCTCTTGTGCTTCTTTAATTTTCACTCCACCATTGGTGGCCGTGCCTTCAGCTGCCTCGGCCCTAAACTCTGGAATTCCCTCCCTAAACCTCTCCCCCTCTCTACCTCTCTCTCCTCCTTTAAGACCTCCTTGAAACCAACCTTGCCTCCTGTCCTAATATCTCCATGCATGGCTTGGTGTCAAATTTTGTTTGATAATCGCACCTGTGAAGCACCTTGGGACGTTTTACTATGTTAAAGGTGCTATATAAATGCTTGTTGTTGTTGTTGTTGTTGTTGTTGTTGTTGTTGGACAATAGTCTGCTGGTGTTGCTGGTCTGGTAAAAAATTGCTGCTGTGCTGGATAGGGAACAACTTGTTGCTGTTGCTGGGCTAGGGTCAACTTGGTGGTGTAGCTGGGTTCAAGCTTTTTGCTGGAGTTAGTTTGCTGGGATCAGTCTCCTGGTGCTGCTGGTCTGGGACCAGCCTAATGCTGCTAAGCAGGGAATTGTGTCATCGCCAATGCAACTAGGTGACCCTCCAGATTAACCAGATGGAATATCCTGCTGGTGTCGCTGGAGTTGTATCAAACTGCTGCCTGTGCTGGGAACAACCTGCTGGTGTTACTGTGCTGGGTAGGGAATAGTCTGCTGGTGGTGCTGGGCTTGTAGCAACTAGCTGCTGGGCTGTGCTGGAAACAACCTGATGGTGTTGCTGGCCTAAGATTTACTTGCTGGTGTAGCTGTACTCAAAACACCTCCTGGTGCTTATCGTCTGGGAGCAGCCTAATGTTGCTAAGCAATGGATTGTGACAACTCTATTGTGACGAGGCAACCCTCTACAATAACCAGCTGGAACAGCCTGCTGGTGTTGCTGGGCTTGTATCAAACTTTAGCAGTGCTGGATAGGGATTAGCCTGCTGGTGTTGCTGGGCTAGTAACAAACTGCTTATGCACTGTGCTGGGATCAGCCTGCTGGTGTTGCTGGGCTTGTATCAAACTGCTGGTACACTGGGATCAGCCTGCTGGTGTTTCTGTGCTTCTATCAAGTTGTTGCTATGCTGGGTAGGGAATAGTCTGCTGGTGTTGCTGGGCTTGTATCAAATGGCTGCTGTGCTGGGAACAGCCTGCTGGTGTTGCTGGGATGATATCAAACTGTTGCTGTTCTGGGTAGTGAACAGCCTGCTGGTGTTGCTGTGATTATATCAAATTGTTGCTGTGCTGGGAACAGTCTGCTGGTATTGCTGGGATTATATCAAACTGCTGGTGTACAGGGATCAGCCTGCTAGTGTTGCTGGGATTATAACAAACTGCTGGTGTACTGGGATCAGCCTGCTGGTGTTGCTGGGATTATATCAAACTGCTGGTGTACTGGGATCAGCCTGCTGGTGTTGCTGGGATTATATCAAACTGCTGGTGCACTGGGATCAGCCTGCTGGTGTTGCTGGGATTATATCAAACTGCTGGTATACTGGGATCAGCCTGCTGGTGTTGCTGGGATTATATCAAACTGCTGGTGTACAGGGATCAGCCTGCTGGTGTTGCTGGGATTATATCAAACTGCTGGTGTACTGGGATCGGCCTGCTGGTTGTGCTGGGATTATATCAAACTGCTGGTGTACTGGGATCAGCCTGTTGGTTGTGCTGGGATTATATCAAACTGCTGGTGTACAGGGATCAGCCTGCTGGTTGTGTTGGGATTATTATCAAACTGCTGGTGTACAGGGACCAGCCTGGTGGTTGTGCTGGGATTATATCAAACTGCTGGTGTACTGGGATCAGCCTGCTGGTTGTGCTGGGATTATATCAAACTGCTGGTGTACTGGGATCAGCCTGCTGGTTGTGCTGGGATTATTATCAAACTGCTGGTGTACTGGATAGGGAACAATCAGCTGGTCAAATGCCAAACTAAAAATTTTGAAAAGTTGACAAGTTCAAAGATGCTGATAATTCAAACACCAAGTACAACTGTAAACAGCCCGGACACCAGCCTAGGCCCAAGGCCACTGCTCTGAGGCAACTGAATACGTTCGATTGTATTGGATTTGAGGACCTTCACCTGTGTTTTGGAACCACATTCTGCAATTCAGTTTGTTTTTATATGCGAACCAAAACCCAGTGATGTCACATAGGACATACCAAAAGCAGTAGTTACACTGGGAGTGCAGCGGGACATGAACCTGTCCTGACTGAAGCTGCAGTGAAAACCAAGATATCGACAGGGACAAAAACCTGCAGAGCACAAAACGATTGCAATTTCTAAAGGGGAAAGTGAAATGTAGCTCCCAGGGCCCTGGGCCAGGGTTCCCCTGTGGAATTTTAATTTTTGACACTTTTTTGCTGTTTTTTGCAGCATGTTTTGATTTCTGCTTTTAAATATTTTGGTGAGAACAATTCACCAATTCACCAAATCATCTGTGAAAAGCAGCTCATTTCAGAAAGGCCAAGAACAGTCACTCTGTGGCCAACCTTCATGATTCCACTGATACAGATATGGGGGTGAAACTGGACTTTGGCACGAGCACAAAACAGTGAATCAGTTGCCTGTTTTATGGCCTGCCTGATTTTCCTTTCTGCAATGAGGTGTAATTCAGGCCATTGGTTAACTACCTCCCAACATCAATTTCACCCCCATTGATTGTACCTCCAGACTGAAATCCAAGATTTGCCCACGTGTCCCAGAGACCGGGAATTTCCTCAGCTACTCCCCTCCATTGCCATAAATTCACTGGAATTGCAGGGGAGTCTCCGGGTCTGAGGGACAAGAGTCAGACATCATCCAGACACCAGTGACCAGAGTCAGACATCACCCAGACACCAGTGACCAGAGTCAGACATCACCCAGACACCAATGACCAGAGTCAGACATCACCCAGACACCAGTGACCAGAGTCAGACATCACCCAGACACCAGTGACCAGAGTCAGACATCATCCAGACACCAGTGACCAGAGTCAGACATCACCCAGACACCAGTGACCAGAGTCAGACATCACCCAGACACCAGGGACCAGAGTCATATATCACACAGACAACAGGGACTAGAGTCAGACATCACCCAGACACCAGGGACCAGAGTCAGACACCACCCAGACACAAGAGGCCAGAGTCAGACATCACCCAGGGACCAGGGACCAGAATCAGACATCACCCAGACCAGAGTCAGAAATCACCCAGACAACAGGGAACAGAATCAGACATCACCCAGACACCAGGGATGGGTACGGTAGCATAGTGGTTATGTTACTGGACGAGTAATCCAGAGGCCTGGACTAATAATCTGGTGTTATGAGTTCAAATCCCACCATGGCAGCTGGTGAATTTAAATTCAATTAATGAAATATAATCTGGAATTAAAATACTAGTATCAGTAATGGTGGCCATGAAACTACCGGATTGTCATAAAAACCCATCTGGTTCACTAATGTCCTTTAGGGATGGAAACCTGCCGTCCTTACCCGGTCTGGCCTATATGTGACTCCAGACCCACAGCAATGTGGTTGATTCTTAATTGCCCTCTGAAATGGCCTAGCAAGCCACTCAGTTGTAAAATCTCACTACAGAAAATAAGAATAAAACCGGACGGACCACCCGGCATCGGACCACTAGGCACCAGACACGACAAAGGCTAACCAAGCCCAGTCGACCCTGCAAGGTCCTCCTTACTAACATCTGGGGACTTGTGCCAAAATTGGGAGAGCTGTCCCACAGACTAGTCAAGCAACAGCCTGACATAGCCATACTCACAGAATCATACCTTACAGCCAACGTCCCAGACTCTTCCATCACCATCCCTGGGTATGTCCTGTCCCACCGGCAGGACAGACCCACCAGAGGTGGCGGTACAGTGATATACAGTCAGGAGGGAGTGGCCCTGGGAGTCCTCAATATTGACTCTGGACCCCATGAAATCTCATGTCATCAGGTCAAACATGGGCAAGGAAACCTCCTGCTGATTACCACCTACCGTCCTCCCTCAGCTGGTGAATCAGTCCTCCTCCATGTTGAGCACCACTTGGAGGAAGCACTGAGGGTAGCAAGGGTACAAAATGTACTCTGGGTGGGGGACTTCAATGTCCATCACCAAGAGTGGCTCGGTAGCACCACTACTGACCGAGCTGGCCGAGTCCTGAAGGACATAGCTGCTAGACTGGGCCTGCGGCAGGTGGTGAGCGAACCAACATGAGGGAAAAACCTACTTGACCTCGTCCTCACCAATCTACCTGTCACAGATGCATCTGTCCAGGACAGTATTGGTAGGATCAACCACCGCACAGTCCTCGTGGAGACGAAGTCCCGTCTTTGCACTGAGGATACCATCCAACGTGTTGTGTGGCACTACCACCGTGCTAAATGGGATAGATTCAGAACAGATCTAGCAGCTCAAAACTGGGCATCCATGAGGCGCTGTGGGCCATCAGCAGCAGCAGATTTGTATTCCAGCACAATCTGTAACCTCATGGCCCGGCATATTCCTCACTCTATCATTACCAACAAGCCAGGGGATCAACCCTGGTTCAATGAGTAGTGTAGAAGAGCATGCCAGGAGCAGCACCAGGTGAACCTAAAAATGAGGTGCCAACCTGGTGAAGCTACAACTCAGGACTACATGCATGCTAAACAGCGGAAGCAACATGCTATAGACAGAGCTAAGCGATTCCACAACCAACGGATCAAATCAAAGCTCTGCAGTCCTGCCACATCCAGTCGTGAATGGTGGTGGACAATTAAACAACTAACGGGAGGAGGAGGCTCTGCAAACATCCTCATCCTCAACGATGGTGGAGTCCAGCACGTGAGTGCAAAAGACAAGGCTGAAGCGTTTGCAACCATCTTCAGCCAGAAGTGCCGAGTGGACGATCCATCTCAGCCTCCTCCCGATATCCCCACCATCACAGAAGCCAGTCTTCAGCCAATTCGATTCACTCCACGTGATATCAAGAAACGGCTGAGTGCACTGGATACAGCAAAGGCTATCAGCCCTGACAACATCCCGGCTGTCGTGCTGAAGACTTGTGCTCCAGAATTAGCTGCGCATCTAGCCAAGCTGTTCCAGTACAGCTACAACACTGGCATCTACCCGACAATGTGGAAAATGTGTACCATCCACAGGATGCACTGCAGCAACTCGCCAAGGCTTCTTCAACAGCACCTCCCAAACCCGCGACCTCTACCACCTAGAAGGACAAGAGCAGCAGGCACATGGGAACAACACCCCCTGCACGTTCCCCTCCAAGTCACACACCATCCCGACTTGGAAATATATCGCCGTTCCTTCATCGTCGCTGGGTCAAAATCCTGGAACTCCCTTCCTAACAGCACTGTGGGAGAACCGTCACCACACGGACTGCAGCGGTTCAAGAAGGCGGCTCACCACCACCTTCTCAAGGGCAATTAGGGATGGGCAATAAATGCCGGCCTCGCCAGTGACGCCCACATCCCTTGAACGAATAAAAAAAAATCACGCTGACACCAGGGACCAGAGTCAGATATCAGACAGACACCAATGACCAGAGTCAGCCATCACCCAAACACCAGGGACTAGAATCAGACATCACCTGGACACTAGGGACCAGAGTCAGACATCACCCAGACACAAGGGACCAGAGTCAGACATCACCCAGACACCAGGGAATAGAGACAGACATTACCCAGACACCAGGGACCAGAGTCAGACATCACTCAGACATCAGGGACCAGATTCAGACATCACCCACGCATCAGGGACCAGAGTTAGACATCACCCAGACACCTGGGAACAGAGTCAGACATCACCCAGACACCAGGGTCCAGAGTCAGACATCACCCAGACACCAGGGTCTAGAGTCAGACATCACCCAGACACCAGGGACCAGATTCATACATCAACCAGACACCAGAGACCAGAGTGAGTCATCAACCATACACCAGAGTCAGAAATCACCCAGACACCAGGGTCCAGAGTCAGACATCACCCAGACACCAGGGACCAGATTCATACATCAACCAGACATCAGAGACCAGAGTGAGTCATCAACCATACACCAGAGTCAGAAATCACCCAGACACCTGGGAACAGAATCAGACATCACCCAGTCACAAGGGACCAGAGTCAGACATCACCCAGACACCAGGGACCAGAGTCAGACATCACCCAGACACCAGGGACCAGAGTCAGACATCACCTAGACATCTGGGGCTAGAGTGAGACATCAGACAGATACCAGGGACCAGAGGCAGACATCACCCAGACACCAGGGACCAGAGGCAGACATCAGACAGACATCAGGGACCAGAGGCATACATCAGACAGACACCAGGGACCAGAGGCAGACATCACCCAGAGCCCAGAGGTATAGAAGGTAACAGGAAAATTAATGAATTGTTTAAATTTATGAAGAGTTTAGATATCTTGATTCGGGTAAGACTATTCCCTCTGGTTGGGAATTGTGACAATGGGTTAACTTATGATTAATAGAGCAGTGACATTCGGAGAAAGTTGATTCCCAGTGGATTGTTGGCACATGGAAAGCTTTGCATATGAACACTGAGGCAGGGAAAATTGGATCAATATTTGACGCAGAAAGAAAGAAATTGCATTTGAATCGCACCATGCACAATCTCGGGACATCCCAAAGAGCTTTGCAGCCAATGAAATACCTTTGAAGTGTTGTCTTTGTTGTAATGTAGGGAATCTGGCAGCCAATCGGCACACGGAGAGTGATAGAGGGCTATGGGGAGAGAGTGGGGCAGTGGGATTAGTTTGGGGATTGATAGAGGGCTATGGAGAGAGAGCGGGGCAGTGGGGTTAGTTTGGGATTGATTCAGGGCTATGGGGAGAGAGTGGGGCAGTGGGATTAGTTTGGGATTGATACAGGGCTATGGAGAGAGAGTGGGGCAGAGGGATTAGTTTGGGATTGATACAGGGCTATGGGGAGAGATCGGGGCAGAGGGATTAGTTTGGGATTGATACAGGGCTATGGGGAGAGAGTGGGGCAGTGGGATTAGTTTGGGATTGATACAGGGCTATGGAGAGAGAGTGGGGCAGAGGGATTAGTTTGGGATTGATACAGGGCTATGGAGAGAGAGTGGGGCAGTGGGATTAGTTTGGGATTGATACAGGGCTATGGAGAGAGAGTGGGGCAGAGGGATTAGTTTGGGGATTGATACAGGGCGATGGGGAGAGAGTGGGGCAGTGGGATTAGTTTGGGATTGATACAGGACTATGGGGAGAGAGTGGGGCAGTGGGATTAGTTTGGGGATTGATACAGGGCTATGGGGAGAGAGTGGGGCAGTGGGATTAGTTTGGGGATTGATACAGGGCTATGGGGAGAGCGGGGCAGTGGGATTAGTTTGGGATTGATACAGGGCTATGGGGAGAGAGCGGGGCAGTGGGATTAGTTTGGGATTGATACAGGGCTATGGAGAGAGAGCGGGGCAGTGGGGTTAGTTTGGGATTGATACAGGACTATGGGGAGAGAGTGGGACAGTGGGATTAGTTTGGGATTGATACAGGGCTATGGAGAGAGAGCGGGGCAGTGGGGTTAGTTTGGGATTGATACAGGGCTATGGGGAGAGAGTGGGGCAGTGGGATTAGTTTGGGGATTGATACAGGACTATGGGGAGAGAGTGGGGAAGTGGGATTAGTTTGGGATTGATTCAGGGCTATGGGGAGAGAGTGGGGCAGTGGGATTAGTTTGGGATTGATACAGGGCTATGGGGAGAGAGTGGGGCAGTGGGATTAGTTTGGGATTGATACAGGGCTATGGGGAGAGAGTGGGGCAGTGGGATTAGTTTGGGATTGATACAGGGCTATGGGGAGAGAGTGGGGCAGTGGGATTAGTTTGGGATTGATACTGGGCTATGGGGAGAGAGCGAGGCAGTGGGATTAGTTTGGGATTGATACAGGGCTATGGGGAGAGAGTGGGGCAGTGGGATTAGTTTGGGATTGATACTGGGCTATGGGGAGAGAGCGAGGCAGTGGGATTAGTTTGGGATTGATACAGGGCTATGGGGAGAGAGTGGGGCAGAGGGATTAGTTTGGGATTGATACAGGACTATGGGGAGAGAGTGGGGCAGTGGGATTAGTTTGGGATTGATACAGGGCTATGGGGAGAGAGCGAGGCAGTGGGATTAGTTTGGGATTGATACAGGGCTATGGGGAGAGAGTGGGGCAGTGGGATTAGTTTGGGATTGATACAGGGCTATGGGGAGAGAGTGGGGCAGTGGGATTGTTTGGGATTGATACAGGGCTATGGGGAGAGTGGGGCAGTGGGATTAGTTTGGGATTGATACAGGGCTATGGGGAGAGAGCGGGGCAGTGGGATTAGTTTGGGATTGATAGAGGACTATGAGGAGAGAGTGGGGCAGTGGGATTAGTTTGGGGATTGATACAGGGCTATGGGGAGAGAGTGGGGCAGTGGGATTAGTTTGGGATTGATACTGGGCTATGGGGAGAGAGCGGGGCAGTGGGATTAGTTTGGGATTGATACTGGGCTATGGGGAGAGAGTGGGGCAGTGGGATTAGTTTGGGATTGATACTGGGCTATGGAGAGAGTGGGGCAGTGGGATTAGTTTGGGATTGATACAGGGCTATGGGGAGAGAGCGGGGCAGTGGGATTAGTTTGGGATTGATACAGGGCTAAGGGGAGAGAGTGGGGCAGTGGGATTAGTTTGGGGATTGATACAGGGCTATGGGGAGAGAGTGGGGCAGTGGGATTAGTTTGGGATTGATACAGGTCTATGGGGAGAGAGCGGGGCATTGGGATTAGTTTGGGATTGATACAGGGCTATGGGGAGAGAGCGGGGCAGTGGGATTAGTTTGGGATTGATACAGGGCTAAGGGGAGAGAGTGGGGCAGTGGGATTAGTTTGGGGATTGATACAGGGCTATGGGGAGAGAGTGGGGCAGTGGGATTAGTTTGGGATTGATACAGGGCTATGGGGAGAGAGCGGGGCAGTGGGATTAGTTTGGGATTGATACAGGGCTATGGGGAGAGAGTGGGGCAGTGGGATTAGTTTGGGGATTGATACAGGGCTATGGGGAGAGAGTGGGGCAGTGGGATTAGTTTGGGATTGATACAGGGCTATGGGGAGAGAGCGGGGCAGTGGGATTAGTTTGGGATTGATACAGGGCTATGGGGAGAGAGTGGGGCAGTGGGATTAGTTTGGGATTGATACAGGGCTATGGGGAGAGAGTGGGGCAGTGGGATTAGTTTGGGATTGATACAGGGCTATGGGGAGAGAGTGGGGCAGTGGGATTAGTTTGGGATTGATACAGGGCTATGGGGAGAGAGTGGGGCAGTGGGTTAGTTTGGGATTGATTCAGGGCTATGGAGAGAGAGTGGGGCAGTGGGATTAGTTTGGGATTGATACAGGGCTATGGGGAGAGAGTGGGGCAGTGGGATTAGTTTGGGATTGATACAGGACTATGGGGAGAGAGTGGGGCAGTGGGATTAGTTTGGGATTGATACAGGACTATGGGGAGAGAGTGGGGCAGTGGGATTAGTTTGGGATTGATACAGGGCTAAGGGGAGAGAGTGGGGCAGTGGGATTAGTTTGGGATTGATACAGGGCTAAGGGGAGAGAGTGGGGCAGTGGGATTAGTTTGGGATTGATACAGGGCTATGGGGAGAGAGTGGGGCAGTGGGTTAGTTTGGGATTGATACAGGGCTATGGGGAGAGAGTGGGGCAGTGAGATTAGTTTGGGATTGATACAGGGCTATGGGGAGAGAGCAGGGCAGTGGGATTAGTTTGGGATTGATACAGGGCTAAGGGGAGAGAGTGGGGCAGTGGGATTAGTTTGGGATTGATACAGGGCTATGGGGAGAGAGTGGGGCAGTGGGATTAGTTTGGGGATTGATACAGGACTATGGGGAGAGCGGGGCAGTGGGATTAGTTTGGGATTGATACAGGGCTATGGGGAGAGAGTGGGGCAGTGGGATTAGTTTGGGGATTGATACAGGGCTAAGGGGAGAGAGTGGGGCAGTGGGATTAGTTTGGGGATTGATACAGGGCTAAGGGGAGAGAGTGGGGCAGTGGGTTAGTTTGGGGATTGATACAGGGCTAAGGGGAGAGAGTGGGGCAGTGGGATTAGTTTGGGATTGATACAGGGCTATGGGGAGAGAGTGGGGCAGAGGGATTAGTTTGGGATTGATACAGGGCTATGGGGAGAGAGTGGGGCAGTGGGATTAGTTTGGGATTGATACAGGGCTATGGGGAGAGAGTGGGGCAGAGGGATTAGTTTGGGATTGATTCAGGGCTATGGGGAGAGAGTGGGGCAGAGGGATTAGTTTGGGATTGATACAGGGCTAAGGGGAGAGAGTGGGGCAGTGGGATTAGTTTGGGGATTGATACAGGGCTATGGGGAGAGAGTGGGGCAGTGGGATTAGTTTGGGATTGATACAGGGCTATGGGGAGAGAGTGGGGCAGTGGGTTAGTTTGGGATTGATACAGGGCTATGGGGAGAGAGCGGGGCAGTGGGATTAGTTTGGGATTGATACAGGGCTATGGAGAGAGAGCGGGGCAGTGGGGTTAGTTTGGGATTGATACAGGACTATGGGGAGAGAGTGGGACAGTGGGATTAGTTTGGGATTGATACAGGGCTATGGAGAGAGAGCGGGGCAGTGGGGTTAGTTTGGGATTGATACAGGGCTATGGGGAGAGAGTGGGGCAGTGGGATTAGTTTGGGGATTGATACAGGACTATGGGGAGAGAGTGGGGAAGTGGGATTAGTTTGGGATTGATTCAGGGCTATGGGGAGAGAGTGGGGCAGTGGGATTAGTTTGGGATTGATACAGGGCTATGGGGAGAGAGTGGGGCAGTGGGATTAGTTTGGGATTGATACAGGGCTATGGGGAGAGAGTGGGGCAGTGGGATTAGTTTGGGATTGATACAGGGCTATGGGGAGAGAGTGGGGCAGTGGGATTAGTTTGGGATTGATACTGGGCTATGGGGAGAGAGCGAGGCAGTGGGATTAGTTTGGGATTGATACAGGGCTATGGGGAGAGAGTGGGGCAGAGGGATTAGTTTGGGATTGATACAGGACTATGGGGAGAGAGTGGGGCAGTGGGATTAGTTTGGGATTGATACAGGGCTATGGGGAGAGAGCGGGGCAGTGGGATTAGTTTGGGATTGATACAGGGCTATGGGGAGAGAGTGGGGCAGTGGGATTAGTTTGGGATTGATACAGGGCTATGGTGAGAGAGTGGGGCAGTGGGATTAGTTTGGGATTGATACAGGGCTATGGGGAGAGTGGGGCAGTGGGATTAGTTTGGGATTGATACAGGGCTATGGGGAGAGAGCGGGGCAGTGGGATTAGTTTGGGATTGATACAGGACTATGAGGAGAGAGTGGGGCAGTGGGATTAGTTTGGGGATTGATACAGGGCTATGGGGAGAGAGTGGGGCAGTGGGATTAGTTTGGGATTGATACTGGGCTATGGGGAGAGAGCGGGGCAGTGGGATTAGTTTGGGATTGATACTGGGCTATGGGGAGAGAGTGGGGCAGTGGGATTAGTTTGGGATTGATACTGGGCTATGGAGAGAGTGGGGCAGTGGGATTAGTTTGGGATTGATACAGGGCTATGGGGAGAGAGCGGGGCAGTGGGATTAGTTTGGGATTGATACAGGGCTAAGGGGAGAGAGTGGGGCAGTGGGATTAGTTTGGGGATTGATACAGGGCTATGGGGAGAGAGTGGGGCAGTGGGATTAGTTTGGGATTGATACAGGGCTATGGGGAGAGAGCGGGGCAGTGGGATTAGTTTGGGATTGATACAGGGCTATGGGGAGAGAGTGGGGCAGTGGGATTAGTTTGGGGATTGATACAGGGCTATGGGGAGAGAGTGGGGCAGTGGGATTAGTTTGGGATTGATACAGGGCTATGGGGAGAGAGCGGGGCAGTGGGATTAGTTTGGGATTGATACAGGGCTATGGGGAGAGAGCGGGGCAGTGGGATTAGTTTGGGATTGATACAGGGCCATGGGGAGAGAGTGGGGCAGAGGGATTAGTTTGGGATTGATGCAGGGCTATGGAGAGAGAGTGGGGCAGTGGGATTAGTTTGGGATTGATACAGGGCCATGGGGAGAGAGTGGGGCAGAGGGATTAGTTTGGGATTGATAGAGGGCTATGGGGAGAGAGCGGGGCAGTGGGATTAGTTTGGGATTGATACAGGGCTATGGGGAGAGAGTGGGGCAGTGGGATTAGTTTGGGATTGATACAGGGCTATGGGGAGAGAGTGGGGCAGTGGGATTAGTTTGGGATTGATACAGGGCTATGGGGAGAGAGTGGGGCAGTGGGATTAGTTTGGGATTGATACAGGGCTATGGGGAGAGAGTGGGGCAGTGGGTTAGTTTGGGATTGATTCAGGGCTATGGAGAGAGAGTGGGGCAGTGGGATTAGTTTGGGATTGATACAGGGCTATGGGGAGAGAGTGGGGCAGTGGGATTAGTTTGGGATTGATACAGGGCTATGGGGAGAGAGTGGGGCAGTGGGATTAGTTTGGGGATTGATACAGGGCTATGGGGAGAGAGTGGGGCAGTGGGATTAGTTTGGGATTGATACAGGACTATGGGGAGAGAGTGGGGCAGTGGGATTAGGTTGGGATTGATACAGGACTATGGGGAGAGAGTGGGGCAGTGGGATTAGTTTGGGATTGATACAGGGCTAAGGGGAGAGAGTGGGGCAGTGGGATTAGTTTGGGATTGATACAGGGCTAAGGGGAGAGAGTGGGGCAGTGGGATTAGTTTGGGATTGATACAGGGCTATGGGGAGAGAGTGGGGCAGTGGGTTAGTTTGGGATTGATACAGGGCTATGGGGAGAGAGTGGGGCAGTGAAATTAGTTTGGGATTGATACAGGGCTATGGGGAGAGAGCAGGGCAGTGGGATTAGTTTGGGATTGATACAGGGCTAAGGGGAGAGAGTGGGGCAGTGGGATTAGTTTGGGATTGATACAGGGCTATGTGGAGAGAGTGGGGCAGTGGGATTAGTTTGGGGATTGATACAGGACTATGGGGAGAGCGGGGCAGTGGGATTAGTTTGGGATTGATACAGGGCTATGGAGAGAGAGCGGGGCAGTGGGGTTAGTTTGGGATTGATACAGGACTATGGGGAGAGAGTGGGACAGTGGGATTAGTTTGGGATTGATACAGGGCTATGGAGAGAGAGCGGGGCAGTGGGGTTAGTTTGGGATTGATACAGGGCTATGGGGAGAGAGTGGGGCAGTGGGATTAGTTTGGGGATTGATACAGGACTATGGGGAGAGAGTGGGGAAGTGGGATTAGTTTGGGATTGATTCAGGGCTATGGGGAGAGAGTGGGGCAGTGGGATTAGTTTGGGATTGATACAGGGCTATGGGGAGAGAGTGGGGCAGTGGGATTAGTTTGGGATTGATACAGGGCTATGGGGAGAGAGTGGGGCAGTGGGATTAGTTTGGGATTGATACAGGGCTATGGGGAGAGAGTGGGGCAGTGGGATTAGTTTGGGATTGATACTGGGCTATGGGGAGAGAGCGAGGCAGTGGGATTAGTTTGGGATTGATACAGGGCTATGGGGAGAGAGTGGGGCAGAGGGATTAGTTTGGGATTGATACAGGACTATGGGGAGAGAGTGGGGCAGTGGGATTAGTTTGGGATTGATACAGGGCTATGGGGAGAGAGCGGGGCAGTGGGATTAGTTTGGGATTGATACAGGGCTATGGGGAGAGAGTGGGGCAGTGGGATTACTTTGGGATTGATACAGGGCTATGGGGAGAGAGTGGGGCAGTGGGATTAGTTTGGGATTGATACAGGGCTATGGGGAGAGTGGGGCAGTGGGATTAGTTTGGGATTGATACAGGGCTATGGGGAGAGAGCGGGGCAGTGGGATTAGTTTGGGATTGATACAGGACTATGAGGAGAGAGTGGGGCAGTGGGATTAGTTTGGGGATTGATACAGGGCTATGGGGAGAGAGTGGGGCAGTGGGATTAGTTTGGGATTGATACTGGGCTATGGGGAGAGAGCGGGGCAGTGGGATTAGTTTGGGATTGATACTGGGCTATGGGGAGAGAGTGGGGCAGTGGGATTAGTTTGGGATTGATACTGGGCTATGGAGAGAGTGGGGCAGTGGGATTAGTTTGGGATTGATACAGGGCTATGGGGAGAGAGCGGGGCAGTGGGATTAGTTTGGGATTGATACAGGGCTAAGGGGAGAGAGTGGGGCAGTGGGATTAGTTTGGGGATTGATACAGGGCTATGGGGAGAGAGTGGGGCAGTGGGATTAGTTTGGGATTGATACAGGGCTATGGGGAGAGAGCGGGGCAGTGGGATTAGTTTGGGATTGATACAGGGCTATGGGGAGAGAGTGGGGCAGTGGGATTAGTTTGGGGATTGATACAGGGCTATGGGGAGAGAGTGGGGCAGTGGGATTAGTTTGGGATTGATACAGGGCTATGGGGAGAGAGCGGGGCAGTGGGATTAGTTTGGGATTGATACAGGGCTATGGGGAGAGAGTGGGGCAGTGGGATTAGTTTGGGATTGATACAGGGCTATGGGGAGAGAGTGGGGCAGTGGGATTAGTTTGGGATTGATACAGGGCTATGGGGAGAGAGTGGGGCAGTGGGATTAGTTTGGGATTGATACAGGGCTATGGGGAGAGAGTGGGGCAGTGGGTTAGTTTGGGATTGATTCAGGGCTATGGAGAGAGAGTGGGGCAGTGGGATTAGTTTGGGATTGATACAGGGCTATGGGGAGAGAGTGGGGCAGTGGGATTAGTTTGGGATTGATACAGGGCTATGGGGAGAGAGTGGGGCAGTGGGATTAGTTTGGGGATTGATACAGGGCTATGGGGAGAGAGTGGGGCAGTGGGATTAGTTTGGGATTGATACAGGACTATGGGGAGAGAGTGGGGCAGTGGGATTAGTTTGGGATTGATACAGGACTATGGGGAGAGAGTGGGGCAGTGGGATTAGTTTGGGATTGATACAGGGCTAAGGGGAGAGAGTGGGGCAGTGGGATTAGTTTGGGATTGATACAGGGCTAAGGGGAGAGAGTGGGGCAGTGGGATTAGTTTGGGATTGATACAGGGCTATGGGGAGAGAGTGGGGCAGTGGGTTAGTTTGGGATTGATACAGGGCTATGGGGAGAGAGTGGGGCAGTGAGATTAGTTTGGGATTGATACAGGGCTAAGGGGAGAGAGTGGGGCAGTGGGATTAGTTTGGGATTGATACAGGGCACTGGGGAGAGAGTGGGGCAGTGGGATTAGTTTGGGGATTGATACAGGACTATGGGGAGAGCGGGGCAGTGGGATTAGTTTGGGATTGATACAGGGCTATGGGGAGAGAGTGGGGCAGTGGGATTAGTTTGGGGATTGATACAGGGCTCAGGGGAGAGAGTGGGGCAGTGGGATTAGTTTGGGGATTGATACAGGGCTAAGGGGAGAGAGTGGGGCAGTGGGTTAGTTTGGGGATTGATACAGGGCTAAGGGGAGAGAGTGGGGCAGTGGGATTAGTTTGGGATTGATACAGGGCTAAGGGGAGAGAGTGGGGCAGTGGGATTAGTTTGGGGATTGATACAGGGCTAAGGGGAGAGAGTGGGGCAGTGGGATTAGTTTGGGATTGATTCAGGACTATGGGGAGAGAGTGGGGCAGTGGGATTAGTTTGGGATTGATACAGGGCTATGGGGAGAGAGTGGGGCAGAGGGATTAGTTTGGGATTGATACAGGGCTATGGGGAGAGAGTGGGGCAGTGGGATTAGTTTGGGATTGATACAGGGCTATGGGGAGAGAGTGGGGCAGAGGGATTAGTTTGGGATTGATTCAGGGCTATGGGGAGAGAGTGGGGCAGAGGGATTAGTTTGGGATTGATACAGGGCTAAGGGGAGAGAGTGGGGCAGTGGGATTAGTTTGGGGATTGATACAGGGCTATGGGGAGAGAGTGGGGCAGTGGGATTAGTTTGGGATTGATACAGGGCTATGGGGAGAGAGTGGGGCAGTGGGTTAGTTTGGGATTGATACAGGACTATGGGGAGAGAGTGGGGCAGTGGGATTAGTTTGGGATTGATACAGGGCTATGGGGAGAGAGTGGGGCAGTGGGTTAGTTTGGGATTGATTCAGGGCTATGGGGAGAGAGTGGGGCAGAGGGATTAGTTTGGGATTGATACAGGGCTATGGGGAGAGAGTGGGGCAGTGGGTTAGTTTGGGATTGATTCAGGGCTATGGGGAGAGAGTGGGGCAGAGGGATTAGTTTGGGATTGATACAGGGCTATGGGGAGAGAGTGGGGCAGTGGGTTAGTTTGGGATTGATACAGGGCTAAGGGGAGAGAGTGGGGCAGTGGGATTAGTTTGGGATTGATACAGGGCTAAGGGGAGAGAGTGGGGCAGTGGGTTAGTTTGGGATTGATACAGGGGTATGGGGAGAGAGTGGGGCAGTGGGATTAGTTTGGGGATTGATACAGGGCTATGGGGAGAGAGTGGGGCAGTGGGTTAGTTTGGGATTGATACAGGGCTATGGGGAGAGAGTGGGGCAGTGGGATTAGTTTGGGATTGATACAGGACTATGGAGAGAGAGTGGGGCAGTGGGTTAGTTTGGGATTGATACAGGACTATGGGGAGAGAGTGGGGCAGTGGGATTAGTTTGGGATTGATACAGGGCTAAGGGGAGAGAGTGGGGCAGTGGGATTAGTTTGGGATTGATACAGGGCTATGGGGAGAGAGTGGGGCAGTGGGATTAGTTTGGGATTGATACAGGACTATGGAGAGAGAGTGGGGCAGTGGGTTAGTTTGGGATTGATACAGGGCTAAGGGGAGAGAGTGGGGCAGTGGGATTAGTTTGGGATTGATACAGGACTATGGAGAGAGAGTGGGGCAGTGGGATTAGTTTGGGATTGATACAGGACTATGGAGAGAGAGTGGGGCAGTGGGATTAGTTTGGGATTGATACAGGGCTATGGGGAGAGAACGGGGCAGTGGGATTAGTTTGGGATTGATACAGGGCTATGGGGAGAGAGTGGGGCAGTGGGATTAGTTTGGGATTGATACAGGGCTAAGGGGAGAGAGTGGGGCAGAGGGATTAGTTTGGGATTGATACAGGGCTATGGGGAGAGAGTGGGGCAGTGGGATTAGTTTGGGATTGATACAGGGCTAAGGGGAGAGAGTGGGGCAGTGGGTTAGTTTGGGATTGATACAGGGCTAAGGGGAGAGAGTGGGGCAGTGGGTTAGTTTGGGATTGATACAGGACTAAGGGGAGAGAGTGGGGCAGTGGGATTAGTTTGGGATTGATACAGGGCTATGGGGAGAGAGTGGGGCAGTGGGATTAGTTTGGGATTGATACAGGGCTAAGGGGAGAGTGTGGGGCAGTGGGTTAGTTTGGGATTGATACAGGGCTATGGGGAGAGAACGGGGCAGTGGGATTAGTTTGGGATTGATACAGGGCTATGGGGAGAGAGTGGGGCAGTGGGTTAGTTTGGGGATTGATACAGGGCTTTGGGGAGAGAGTGGGGCAGTGGGATTAGTTTGGGATTATTCTAGCAGAGCGTTGGCAGAGACACGATGGGCTGAGTGTCCTCCTCCTGTTCGTAAACTGCTTTGGTTCCTGTAAGCAGACCTCGTGTTGGCCATGATCTGGAGTGCAGCCTTTTCAACCCAGTATCGAGAGAAATGATTGTGAGCCCCCGAGAACTCTTGCTCTAAACCCCGGCTATTGTAATATGTCTCACGCTGCCTCTCCTGGAAAGGAGGGCTGAAGATGCACTGTGTCAGACAGAAGATCAGAATCTAGGCCAACAGTTTATTTAAATAAAACAGGTAAATGAATGCTTTACAGTATAAAACAGTGAATCATACACTTTACTATCCTCACTACATAAAATAATAGAGACACCACTCACTCCCGCTCTAATTGGGGCGACGAGCATAGATACATTTAAGGGGAAGCTAGATAAACAAATGAGGGAGAAATGAATAGAAGCATATGCTGATAGGGTTAGATGAAGTAGGGAGGGAGGAGGCTCGATTGGATCTTAATCACCAGCATGGACCAGTTGGGCCGAATGGCCTGTTTCTGTGCTGTATGTTATGTGTGAATCCATGAAAAATGGGTGGCCAATCCACTATCGCCAAGACAAGTTTCTACCCTAAATGCATCTACAGGTTGTGCTGTGAATTCCCTTCATTGTACAGAAGATAGCCAGCTGTCACTGATGATAACCCTGTGTGACCCCTGACTTTAACCCCTCACTTGCTGAATCCAGCAATAAATAATCTACCCCTCTTCCTGTCCATTGATTTCTCACGAAACCCCACTTCCCGTCCATTGGTATCTCCCCATCGACCCCCCACTTTCTGTCCATTGGTATCTCCCCATCGACCCCCCACTTCCCGTCCATTGGTATCTCCCCATCGACCTCCACTTCCCGTCCATTGGTATCTCCCCATCGACCCCCCACTTCCCGTCCATTGGTATCTCCCCATCGACCCCCCACTTCCCGTCCATTGGTATCTCCCCATCGACCCCCACTTCCCGTCCATTGGTATCTCCCCATCGACCCCCCACTTCCCGTCCATTGGTATCTCCCCATCGACCCACCACTTCCCGTCCATTGGTATCTCCCCATCGACCCCCCACTTCCCGTCCATTGGTATCTCCCCATCGACCCCCCACTTCCCGTCCATTGGTATCTCCCCATCGACCCCCCACTTCCCGTCCATTGGTATCTCCCCATCGACCCCCCACTTCCCGTCCATTGGTATCTCCCCATCGACCCCCCACTTCCCGTCCATTGGTGTCTCCCCATCGACCCCCCACTTCCCGTCCATTGGTATCTCCCCATCGACCCCCCACTTCCCGTCCATTGGTATCTCCCCATCGACCCCCCACTTCCCGTCCATTGGTATCTCCCCATCGACCCCCCACTTCCCGTCCATTGGTATCTCCCCATCGACCCCCCACTTCCCGTCCATTGGTATCTCCCCATCGACCCCCCACTTCCTGTCCGTTGGTATCTCCACATCGATCCCCCACTTCCCGTCCATTGGTATCTCCCCATCGACCCCCCACTTCCCGTCCATTGGTATCTCCACATCGATCCCCCACTTCCCGTCCATTGGTATCTCCCCATCGACCCCCCACTTCCTGTCCGTTGGTATCTCCCCATCGACCCCCCACTTCCTGTCCATTGGTATCTCCCCATCGACCCCCCACTTCCTGTCCGTTGGTATCTCCCCATCGACCCCCCACTTCCCGTCCATTGGTATCTCTCCATCGACCCCCCACTTCCTGTCCGTTGGTATCTCCCCATCGACCCCCCACTTCCCGTCCATTGGTATCTCCCCATCGACCCCCCACTTCCTGTCCATTGGTATCTCCCCATCGATCCCCCACTTCCCGTCCATTGGTATCTCCCCATCGATCCCCCACTTCCTGTCCATTGGTATCTCCCCATCGATCCCCCACTTCCCGTCCATTGGTATCTCCCCATCGATCCCCCACTTCCCGTCCATTGGTATCTCCCCATCGATCCCCCACTTCCTGTCCATTGGTATCTCCACATCGATCCCCCACTTCCCGTCCATTGGTATCTCCCCATCGATCCCCCACTTCCTGTCCATTGGTATCTCCCCATCGATCCCCCACTTCCCGTCCATTGGTATCTCCCCATCGATCCCCCACTTCCTGTCCATTGGTATCTCCCCATCGACCCCCACTTCCTGTCCGTTTATCCACTGTCTCTTGTGTTTTTTTGCTTTGTTTATTAAAGTATAATTTTCTCTGCATAAACCTATTGTATATGAAAAATTTAGGGTTTTTACAGATCGAACCTTAGTGAAAGATTATTGCAGAAACAAATGAAGATATTTTTGTCACACCACCTGTGTAAATAAACAGTGCTGAAGTCCGCTGACCTTCTCCTAATGTGGCACAGTCTGACCAGGGCTAACAATTAACAATTTTAGCCAGTGTGCCATTGTCAGAAATCAAGACCAAGGCCCAGAGATTCCTGGATGGGAGAGAGGGCAAGACCCATTTCCACCCGGGGAGTGGGCCTGGAATATGGGCCAGAACCTGGTTCCATCAGGATTCCGCCTGGTTTCGGCCAGACCTCTCAATCCCAGTCGGGAGGGGTTGGTCAGATTTTCCACTCTCCCCCTCTGCTCCCCATGTCCGGGGGGGAATGGGGAGGGTTTTCCCAGAACAGCCTGAGAGTTCCCTCCTTTATGTCCTTGAAAGGCCTCAGTTGAGACCTGGAATTAGTCCATTTGAAGGCCCTCAGCCTTTCTTAAAGTAAGGTCATCGATCGGGCCTACTCTAGAGGCTTCAGTGGGAGGGTCAACTCAGGTAGAATGGCAGGGCACTGCCTTCCCATATAAGGGCAGAGGGGGCTGGGCGGGGTGGGTGCTGCTGTTGGGCCTCGGCTAAGCAAATTTGGGAAAGTGTCACCAGCCTGGGGCAAGGGTGGAGCGGGCATTCTGCCAGCTGCCATGGCATTTACATGGAGGTAGAGCACAGTGAGCGTATTGGCGGGTGTATCGGTGGGTAGAGCAGGTGACTGAATACAAAGTACGACTGATTCCTCCACAGCTCTTTAGGGGCATTCTTGGTGTGCCCTTCACCCAGGGGAACTGGTGCCCTTTAGCTGTACCCACTGAGTATGGGGTTGTGGTGCTCTGTACCCAGTGGGGTGCCCTGTACCAGCTGCCCTTTTGAAAGCGGCAAGATGCTCAGTCCCAATGTGGGTCTGAATTCCGTTCCTGCCTCGTTTCACTGCAGAAATTACCATGGACATTTGCATCAATCAGTGGCCCAGTGACACGTCAGCTCATTGGCTCATTCTGACCTGGACCTGAACCAGGCAGGATATGGCCGTCAATGTGAAGGCTGGACTCGGGCCTACAGGTCACTATGGCCTCTGCTTTTGTGATGAATTGGATGGAGGAGGCAGTGAGACGTACTGCGGGGCTCCGAGAAACCACTGGACAGAGACAGAGAGTCAGGCAAGTGGGGCCAAGTCCCTCTCCCTACTGATGCCAGTCTAAGAGATGCCTCACTCACTGTATAAAGAATATAATGGATCATTTATTTGTGCCCGCGCTCGAGAATTCCTCTGTTTCTCCAAAGAAATCCTTTGGATTTGCTCCCTCAGAGATTCCATCATTTCCCTCTCCACATCCACATCTGGTTGGGTAGATTCCTGCTTTGGACCCCTCACTCTCCTTAAAACCTGAAAGAAATGATGGGAGTGAGATGATGTTGCCTTTTGAAAGCCAGTAAAGAAAGAATCATAGAAACATAGAAAATAGGAGCAGGAGTTGGCTATTCAGCCCTTCGGGCCTGCTCCTCCATTCAAAATGATCATGGCTGATCGTCTAACTCAGTACCCTGTTCCTACTTTTTCCCCATATCCCTTGATCCCTTTAGCATTAAGAAATATATCTATCTCCTTCTTGAATACATCTAATGACTTGGCCTCCACTGCCTTCTGTGGTAGAGAATTCCACAAGTTCACCACCCTCTGAGTGAAGATATTTCTCCTCATCTCGGTTCTAAATGGCATACCCCGTATCCTGAGACTGTGACCCCTGGTTCTGGACTCCCCAGCCATCGGAAACATCCTCCCTGCATCTAGTCTGTCTAGTCCTGTTAGAATTTTATATGTTTCGATGAGATCACCTCTCATTCTTCTAAACTCTAGTCAATATAGGCCTAGTCGACCCAATCTCTCCTCATACGTCAGTCCTGCCATCCCAGGAATCAGTCTGGTAAACCTTTGTTGCACTCCCTCCATGGCAAGGACATCCTTCCTCAGATAAGGAGACCAAAACTGCACACAATACTCCAGGTGTGGTCTCACCAAGGCTCTGTATAACTGCAGTAAGACATCCCTGCTCCTGTACTCAAATCCTCTTGCAATGAAGGCCAACATACCATTCGCCTTCCTAACTGCTTGCTGCACCTGAATGTTCGCTTTCAGCGACTGGTGTACAAGGACACCCAGGTCTCGTTGCCCCTCCCCTTTTCCCAATCTATCACCATTCAGATAATAATCTGTCTTTCTGTTTTTACAACCAAAGTGGATAACCTCACATTTATCCACGTTATACTGCATCTGCCATGTTCCTGCCCACTCACCCAACTTGTCTAAATCACATTGGAGCCTCTTTGCATCCTCCTCACAGCTCACATTCCACCCCAGGTTTGTGTTGTCTGCAAACTTGGAAATGTTACATTTAGTTCCCTCATCCAAATCATTGATATATATTGTGAATAGCTGGGGCCCAAGCACTGATCCCTGCGGTACCCCACTAGTCACTGCCTGCCACCCGGAAAAAGACCCGTTTATTCCTACTCTCTGTTTCCTGTCTGTCAACCAATTCTCAATCCATGCCAGTATATTCCCCCCAATCCCATGTGCTTTAATTTTGCACACTAATCTCTTGTGTGGGACCTTATCAAAAGCCTTCTGAAAATCCAAGTACACCACATCCACTGGTTCTCCCCTATCTATTCTACTAGTTACATCCTTAAAAAACTCCAGTAGATTAGTTGAGCATAATTTCCCTTTCATAAACCCATGCTGACTTTGTCCAATCCCGTTAATGCCCTCCAAGTGTTCTGTTATCACATCTTTTATAATAGACCAGCATTTTCCCCACTACTGATGTTAGGCTAACTGGTCTGTAATTCCCTGTTTTTTTTCTCTCCCTTTTTTAAATAGTGGGGTTACATTTGCCACCCTCCAATCTGTAGGAACTGTTCCGGAGTCGATAGAATTTTGGAAGATGATCACCAATGCATCCACTATTTCCAGGGCCACTTCCTTTAGTACTCTGGGATGTAGATTATCAGGCCCTGGGGATTTGTCAGCCTTTAGCCCCATTAATTTCCCGAGCACTATTTTTTAACTAATACTGGTTTCCTTCAGTTCCTCCCTCTCACTAGACCCTTGGTTCCCTAACATTTCCGGGAGGTTATTTGTGTCCTCTGTGAAGACAGAACCAAAGTATGTGTTTAATTGTTCTGCCATTTCTTTGTTCCCCATTATAATTTCCCCCATTTCTGACTGTAAGGGACCTACATTTGTCTTCACTAATCTTTTTCTCTTGACATATTTATAGAAGCTTTTACAGTCAGTTTTTATGTTCCCTCCTGGTTTATTCTCATATTCTATTTTTCCCCTCTTAATCAATCTCTTTGTCCTCCTTTGCTGAAAGATAGAAGTTACATTTCTTTTGCACCTTTCACAACCTCAGGCCGTCCCAAAGAGCCAAGGAAATACTTTTTGAAGTGTAGTCACTGTTGTAATGTAGGAAACACGGCAGTAAATTTGTGCACAGCAAGATCCCACAAACAGCAATGTAATAATGACCAGGTAATCCATTGGATGAGGGATAAATATTGGCTCGGACACTGGGGAGAACTCCCCTGACTCTTCGAATAATGTCATGGAATCTTTTACATCCACCTGAGAGGGCAGACGGGGCCTCGGTTTAACATCTCATCCGAATGGCAGCACTTCCAACAGTGCAGCACTCCCTCAGTACTGTCCCTCCAACAGTGAATCGCTCCCTCAGTACTGACCCTCCGACAGTGCAGCACTCCCTCAGTACTGACCCTCCGACAGTGCATCACTCCCTCAGTACTGACCCTCCGACAGTGCAGCGCTCCCTCAGTACTGACCCTCCGACAATGCAGCGCTCCCTCAGTACTGACCCTCCGACAGTGCAGCACTCCCTCAGTACTGACCCTCCGACAGTGCAGCACTCCCTCAGTACTGACACTCCGACAGTGCTGCACTCCCTCAGTACTGACCCTCCGACAGTGCAGCACTCCCTCAGTACTGACCCTCCGACAGTGCAGCGCTCCCTCAGTACTGACCCTCCGACAGTGCAGCACTCCCTCAGTACTGACCCTCTGACAGTGTAGCACTCCCTCAGTACTGCCCTTCTGACAGTGCAGCAGTCCCTCAGTACTGACCCTCCGACAGTGCTGCACTCCCTCAGTACTGACCCTCCGACAGTGCAGCGCTCCCTCAGTACTGACCCTCCGACAATGCAGCGCTCCCTCAGTACTGACCCTCCGACAGTGCAGCACT
Source organism: Heptranchias perlo (assembly GCF_035084215.1). NCBI lineage: Eukaryota > Metazoa > Chordata > Chondrichthyes > Hexanchiformes > Hexanchidae > Heptranchias > Heptranchias perlo. Next base: position 663,617 of record NW_027139120.1, on the reverse strand, counting down.
CCCTCATTACTGCCCTTCTGACAGTGCAGCACTCCCTCAGTGCTGACCCTCCGACAGTGCAGCGCTCCCTCAGTACTGACCCTCCGACAATGCAGCGCTCCCTCAGTACTGACCCTCCAACAATGCAGCGCTCCCTCAGTACTGACCCTCCGACAGTGCAGCGCTCCCTCAGTACTGCCCCTCCGACAGTGCAGCACTCCCTCAGTACTGACCCTCCGACAGTGCAGCACTCCCTCAGTACTGCCCCTCCGACAGTGCAGCACTCCCACAGTACTGCCCCTCCGACAGTGCAGCACTCCCTCAGTACCGACCCTCCGACAGTGCAGCACTCCCTCAGTACTGCCCCTCCGACAGTGCAGCACTCCCTCAGTACTGACCCTCCGACAGTGCAGCGCTCCCTCAGTACTGACCCTCCGACAGTGCAGCGCTCCCTCAGTACTGACCCTCCGACAGTGCAGCACTCCCTCAGTACTGACCCTCCGACAGTGCAGCGCTCCCTCAGTACTGACCCTCCGACAGTGCAGCGCTCCCTCAGTACCGACCCTCCGACAGTGCAGTACTCCCTCAGTACTGACCCTCCGACAGTGCAGCACTCCCTCAGTACTGACCCTCTGATAGTGTAACACTCCCTCAGTACTGACCCTCCGACAGTGCAGCACTCCCTCAGTACTGACCCTCTGATAGTGTAGCACTCCCTCAGGACTGACCCTCCGACAGTGAAGCACTCCCTCAGTACTGACCCTCCGACAGTGTAGCACTCCCTCAGTACTGACCCTCTGACAGTGTAGCACTCCCTCAGTACTGACCCTCCGACAGTGCAGCACTCCCTCAGTACTGACCCTCCGACAGTGTAGCACTCCCTCAGTACTGACCCTCCGACAGTGCAGCACTCCCTCAGTACTGACCCTCCGACAGTTTAGCACTCCCTCAGTACTGACCCTCCGACAGTGTAGCACTCCCTCAGTACTGACCCTCCGACAGTGCAGCGCTCCCTCAGTACTGACCCTCCGACAGTGCAACACTCCCTCAGTACTGCCCTTCTGACAGTGCAGCACTCCCTCAGTACTGACCCTCTGACAGTGTAGCACTCCCTCAGTACTGCCCTTCTGACAGTGCAGCGCTCCCTCAGTACTGACCCTCCGACAGTGCAGTGCTCCCTCAGTACTGACCCTCCAACAATGCAGCGCTCCCTCAGTACTGCCCCTCCGACAGTGCAGCGCTCCCTCAGTACTGACCCTCCGACAGTGCAGCGCTCCCTCAGTACTGACCCTCCGACAGTGCAGCACTCCCTCAGTACTGACCCTCCGACAGTGCAGCACTCCCTCAGTACTGACACTCCGACAGTGCTGCACTCCCTCAGTACTGACCCTCCGACAGTGCAGCGCTCCCTCAGTACTGACCCTCCGACAGTGCAGCACTCCCTCAGTACTGACCCTCTGACAGTGTAGCACTCCCTCAGTACTGCCCTTCTGACAGTGCAGCACTCCCTCAGTACTGACCCTCCGACAGTGCTGCACTCCCTCAGTACTGACCCTCCGACAGTGCAGCGCTCCCTCAGTACTGACCCTCCGACAGTGCAGCGCTCCCTCAGTACTGACCCTCCGACAGTGCAGCGCTCCCTCAGTACTGCCCTTCTGACAGTGCAGCACTCCCTCAGTGCTGACCCTCCGACAGTGCAGCGCTCCCTCAGTACTGACCCTCCGACAATGCAGCGCTCCCTCAGTACTGACCCTCCGACAATGCAGCGCTCCCTCAGTACTGACCCTCCGACAGTGCAGCGCTCCCTCAGTACCGACCCTCCGACAGTGCAGCGCTCCCTCAGTACCGACCCTCCGACAGTGCAGCACTCTCTCAGTACTGACCCAAGACAGTGCAGTACTCCCTCAGTACTGACCCTCCGACAGTGCAGCACTCCCTCAGTACTGACCCTCTGATAGTGTAGCACTCCCTCAGTACTGACCCTCCGACAGTGCAGCACTCCCTCAGTACTGACCCTCTGATAGTGTAGCACTCCCTCAGGACTGACCCTCCGACAGTGTAGCATTCCCTCAGTACTGACCCTCCGACAGTGTAGCACTCCCTCAGTACTGACCCTCCGACAGTGTAGCACTCCCTCAGTACTGACCCTCCGACAGTGCAGCACTCCGTCAGTACTGACCCTCCGACAGTGTAGCACTCCCTCAGTACTGACCCTCCGACAGTGCAGCACTCCCTCAGTACTGACCCTCCGACAGTGTAGCACTCCCTCAGTACTGCCCTTCTGACAGTGCAGCACTCCCTCAGTACTGACCCTCTGACAGTGTAGCACTCCCTCAGTACTGCCCTTCTGACAGTGCAGCGCTCCCTCAGTACTGACCCTCCGACAGTGCAGTGCTCCCTCAGTACTGACCCTCCAACAATGCAGCGCTCCCTCAGTACTGCCCCTCCAACAGTGCAGCGCTCCCTCAGTACTGACCCTCCGACAATGCAGCGCTCCCTCAGTACTGACCCTCCAACAATGCAGCGCTCCCTCAGTACTGCCCCTCCGACAGTGCAGCACTCCCTCAGTGCTGACCCTCCGACAGTGCAGCGCTCCCTCAGTACTGACCCTCCGACAATGCAGCGCTCCCTCAGTACTGACCCTCGAACAATGCAGCGCTCCCTCAGTACTGCCCCTCCGACAGTGCAGCACTCCCTCAGTACTGACCCTCCGACAGTGCAGCACTCCCTCAGTACTGCCCCTCCGACAGTGCAGCACTCCCTCAGTACTGCCCCTCCGACAGTGCAGCACTCCCTCAGTACTGACCCTCCGACAGTGCAGCACTCCCTCAGTACCGACCCTCCGACAGTGCAGCACTCCCTCAGTACTGACCCTCCGACAGTGCAGCGCTCCCTCAGTACTGACCCTCCGACAGTGCAGCACTCCCTCAGTACTGACCCTCCGACAGTGCAGCGCTCCCTCAGTACTGACCCTCCGACAGTGCAGCACTCCCTCAGTACTGACCCTCCGACAGTGCAGCACTCCCTCAGTACCGACCCTCCGACAGTGCAGCACTCTCTCAGTACTGACCCAAGACAGTGTAGTACTCCCTCAGTACTGACCCTCCGACAGTGTAGCACTCCCTCAGTACTGACCTTCCGACAGTGTAGCACTCCCTCAGTACTGACCCTCCGACAGTGCAGCACTCCCTCAGTACTGACCCTCCGACAGTGCGGCGCTCCCTCAGTACTGACCCTCCGACAGTGCAGCACTCCCTCAGTACTGACCCTCCGACAGTGTAGCACTCCCTCAGTACTGACCCTCCGACAGTGCAGCACTCCCTCAGTATGACCCTCCGACAGTGTAGCACTCCCTCAGTACTGACCCTCCGACAGTGCAGCGCTCCCTCAGTACTGACCCTCCGACAGTGCAGCGCTCCCTCAGTACTGACCCTCTGATAGTGTCGCACTCCCTCAGTACTGACCCTCCGACAGTGTAGCACTCCCTCAGTACTGACCCTCCGACAGTGTAGCACTCCCTCAGTACTGACCCTCCGACAGTGCAGCACTCCCTCAGTACTGACCCTCCGACAGTGTAGCACTCCCTCAGTACTGACCCTCCGACAGATTGGCACTCCCTCAGTACTGACCCTCCGACAGTGTAGCACTCCCTCAGTACTGACCCTCCGACAGATTGGCACTCCCTCAGTACTGACCCTCCGACAGTGTAGCACTCCCTCAGCACTGCACTGAAGTGTCAGCCTGGATTTTGTGCTCAAGTCTCTGGAGTGGGCCTTGACCCCATGACCTTCTGACTCACAATAAGAGTGCAGCCACTGAGCCATGGCTGACACTGTAAGATTCCTCACTGACCACTGGTTCCCTCCAGCCAGGTGCTGAACAGTGTTCAGGATGCGAGTCTAACCAGGATACACAGTGACCCCTGGGCTCTGCTCACTCTCACTGGTAAAACTGATGGAGCAGTGTCTGGGGCACAGGGGATTGTGGGGATTGTTGCCACCATAATCAGGTGGGATTGATGGAGGGAGCAGCATCGCTGGCGGGAGTTGGACAGGACCAGAGACCCCCCACACCACCTGTCTCCAGCCTCTGACCCTCGAGCTCTGCCGTTCCCGGGCCTCATGTAATCTTCAGTGTTTGACTGGCTTTTGGCCCCAAGCATTTATACCACCTGTCTTACATCTCCACTGTTCCCTGGGTCGGTACATTGTGTCTGGGGAGATCTCACAGTGTGTGTACCAGTCTGTACACTGTGTCTGGAGAGATCTCACAGTGTGTGTACCTGTCTGTACACTGTGTCTGGGGAGATCTCACAGTGTGTGTACCAGTCTGTACACTGTGTCTGGAGAGATCTCACAGTGTGTGTACCAGTCTGTACACTGTGTCTGGGGAGATCTCACAGTGTGTGTACCAGTCTGTACACTGTGTCTGGGGAGATCTCACAGTGTGTGTACCAGTCTGTACAATGTGTCTGGGGAGATCTCACAGTGTGTGTACCAGTCTGTACACTGTATCTGGGGAGATCTCACAGTGTGTGTACCTGTCTGTACACTGTGTCTGGGGAGATCTCACAGTGTGTGTACCAGTCTGTACACTGTATCTGGGGAGATCTCACAGTGTGTGTACCTGTCTGTACACTGTGTCTGGGGAGATCTCACAGTGTGTGTACCAGTCTGTACACTGTATCTGGGGAGATCTCACAGTGTGTGTGCCAGTCTGTACACTGTGTCTGGGGAGATCTCACAGTGTGTGTACCAGTCTGTACACTGTATCTGGGGAGATCTCACAGTGTGTGTACCTGTCTGTACACTGTGTCTGGGGAGATCTCACAGTGTGTGTACCAGTCTGTACACTGTGTCTGGGGAGATCTCACAGTGTGTGTACCAGCCTGTACACTGTGTCTGGAGAGATCTCACAGTGTGTGTACCAGTCTGTACACTGTATCTGGGGAGATCTCACAGTGTGTGTACCTGTCTGTACACTGTGTCTGGAGAGATCTCACAGTGTGTGTACCAGTCTGTACACTGTATCTGGGGAGATCTCACAGTGTGTGTACCTGTCTGTACACTGTGTCTGGGGAGATCTCACAGTGTGTGTACCAGTCTGTACACTGTGTCTGGGGAGATCTCACAGTGTGTGTACCAGCCTGTACACTGTGTCTGGAGAGATCTCACAGTGTGTGTACCAGCCTGTACACTGTGTCTGGAGAGATCTCACAGTGTGTGTACCAGTCTGTACACTGTATCTGGGGAGATCTCACACTCTGTGTTCTATGTAATTCTATGTAAAACGAGGGGACAATCCACTATCGCCAAGTCAAGTTTCTGCCCTAATGCATCTACAGCGACCCCTTTGCGCCCAGACTGTGTTGTAAATTCCCTTCATTGTACCGAAAATGGCCAGCTGTCACCCTGGTAACCCTGTGCGACCCCTGACCTTTAACCCCTCACTTGCTGTTTCCAGCAATAAAGAATCCAAATCAAAAGATGAGTACAGACAAAAAATGAAGATATTTTTGTCACACCATCTGTGTAAATAAACAGTGCTGAAGTCCGCTGACCTTCTCCTAATGTGGCACAGTCTGACCAGGGCTAACAATTAACAATTTTAGCCAGTGTGCCATTGTCAGAAATCAAGACCAAGGCCCAGAAATTCCTGGATGGGAGAGAGGGCAAGACCCATTTCCACCCGGGGAGTGGGCCTGGAATATGGGCCAGAACCTGGTTCCATCAGGATTCCGCCTGGTTTCGGCCAGACCTCTCAATCCCAGTCGGGAGGGGTTGGTCAGATTTTCCACTCTCCCCCTCTGCTCCCCATGTCCGGGGGGGCATGGGGAGGGTTTTCCCAGAACAGCCTGAGAGTTCCCTCCTTTATGTCCTTGAAAGGCCTCAGTTGAGACCTGGAATTAGTCCATTTGAAGGCCCTCAGCCTTTCTTAAAGTAAGGTCATCGATCGGGCCTACTCTAGAGGCTTCAGTGGGAGGGTCAACTCAGGTAGAATGGCAGGGCACTGCCTTCCCATATAAGGGCAGAGGGGGCTGGGCGGGGTGGGTGCTGCTGCTGGGCCTCGGCTAAGCAAATTTGGGAAAGTGTCACCAGCCTGGGGCAAGGGTGGAGCGGGCATTCTGCCAGCTGCCATGGCATTTAGATGGAGGTAGAGCACAGTGAGCGTATTGGCGGGCGTATCGGTGGGTAGAGCAGGTGACTGAATACAAAGTACGACTGATTCCTCCACAGCTCTTTAGGGGCATTCTTGGTGTGCCCTTCACCCAAGGGAACTGGTGCCCTTTAGCTGTACCCACTGAGTATGGGGTTGTGGTGCTCTGTACCCAGTGGGGTGCCCTGTACCAGCTGCCCTTGTGAAAGCGGCAAGATGCTCAGTCCCAATGTGGGTCTGAATTCCGTTCCTGCCTCGTTTCACTGCAGAAATTACCATGGACATTTGCATCAATCAGTGGCCCAGTGACACGTCAGCTCATTGGCTCATTCTGACCTGGACCTGAACCAGGCAGGATATGGCCGTCAATGTGAAGGCTGGACTCGGGCCTACAGGTCACTATGGCCTCTGCTTTTGTGATGAATTGGATGGAGGAGGCAGTGAGACGTACTGCGGGGCTCCGAGAAACCACTGGACAGAGACAGAGAGTCAGGCAAGTGGGGCCAAGTCCCTCTCCCTACTGATGCCAGTCTAAGAGATGCCTCACTCACTGTATAAAGAATATAATGGATCATTTATTTGTGCCCGCGCTCGAGAATTCCTCTGTTTCTCCAAAGAAATCCTTTGGATTTGCTCCCTCAGAGATTCCATCATTTCCCTCTCCACATCCACATCTGGTTGCGTAGTTTCCTGCTTTGGTACCATAGAACCATAGAAAAGATACAGCACAGAAGGAAGCCATTCGGCCCATCGTGTCCGCGCCGGCTCAAAGAACAACCAGGTGCCCATTCTAATCCCACCTTCCAGCACCCGGTCCGTAGCCCTGCAGCTTACAGCACATTAGGTGCAGGTCCAGGTACTTTTTAAAAGAGCTGAGGGTCCCTGCCTCTACCACCAATTCGGGCAGTGAATTCCATACACCCACCACCCTCTGGGTAAAAAAGTTTTTCCTCATGTCCCCTCTAATCCTTCCATCAATCAGCTTAAATCTATATCCTCTAGTTCTTGTACTCTCCGCTAGGGGAAACAGGTCCTTCCTGTCTGCTCTATCTGGGCCCCTCACAATTTTGTATACCTCAATCAAGTCTCCCCTCAGCCTCCTCTGCTCCAAGGAAAATAACCCCAGCCTATCCAATCTCTCCTCATAGCTGCAATTTTCAAGCCCTGGCAACATTCTTGTAAATCTTCTCTGCACTCTCTCTCCAGAGCAATTATGTCCTTCCTGTAATGTGGTGACCAGAACTGCACACAATAGTCCAGCTGTGGCCTTACCAGCGTTTTATACAGTTCCATCATTACATCCCTGCTTTTGTATTCTATACCTCGGGTAATAACAGAGAGCATTCCGTATATGTTCTTCACAACCTTATCTACCTGTACTGCCACCTTCAGGGACCTGTGCACGTGCACTCCAAGGTCTCTCACTTCCTCAACCCCTCTCAATATATTCCCGTTTACTGCGTATTCCCTTTTACTGTTTGCCCTCCCTAAGTGCATTACCTCACACTTCTCCGGGTTGAACTCCATTTGCCACTTTTCCGCCCACTCCACCAACCCATTGATATCTTCTTGGAGTCTACAGCTATCCTCTTCACTATCAACTACACGGCCAATTTTTGTGTCATCTGCAAATTTGCCAATCATGCCCCCTACATTCAAGTCCAAATCATTAATATATACCACAAACAGCAAGGGACCCAACACTGAGCCCTGTGGCACACCACTGGAAACGGATTTCCATTCGCAAAGACATCCATCGACTTTTACCCTTTGTTTCCAGTTACTGAGCCAATTTCGGATCCAATTCGCCACATTTCCCTGTATCCCATGGGCTTTTACCTTTCTGACCAGTCTGCCATGTGGGACCTTGTCAAATGCCTTACTAAAATCCATGTAGACAACACCCACTGCACTACCCTCATCAATCCTCCTTGTCACATCCTCAAAGAATTCAATCAGATTTGTAAGGCATGACCTTCCCGGAACAAATCCATGCTGACTATCCCTGATTAAACCATGCCTTTCCAAGTGACAGTTTATCCTATCTCTCAGTATTGATTCTAATAGTTTGCCCACCACCGAGGTAAGACTGACCGGCCTATAATTGTTCGGCCTTTCCCTCGTGCCCTTTTTAAACAATGGTACTATGTTTGCAGTCTTCCAGTCATAGAGTCATAGAGTCATAGAGTTATACAGCACGGATAGAGGCCCTTCGGCCCATCGTGTCCGCGCCGGCCATCAGCCCTGTCTACTCTAATCCCATATTCCAGCATTTGGTCCGTAGCCTTGTATGCTATGGCATTTCAAGTGCTCATCCAAATGCTTCTTGAATGTTGTGAGGGTTCCTGCCTCCACAACCCTCTCAGGCAGTGAGTTCCAGACTCCAACCACCCTCTGGGTGAAAAAGTTCTTTCTCAAATCCCCTCTAAACCTCCCGCCTTTTACCTTGAATCTATGTCCCCTTGTTATAGAACCCTCAACGAAGGGAAAAAGCTCCTTAGTATCCATCCTATCTGTGCCCCTCATAATTTTGTACACCTCAATCATGTCCCCCCTCAGCCTCCTCTGCTCCAAGGAAAACAAACCCAATCTTCCCAGTCTCTCTTCATAGCTGAAGCGCTCCAGCCCTGGTAACATCCTGGTGAATCTCCTCTGCACCCTCTCCAAAGCGATCACATCCTTCCTGTAGTGTGGCGACCAGAACTGCACACAGTACTCCAGCTGTGGCCTAACCAGTGTTTTATACAGCTCCATCATAACCTCCTTGCTCTTATATTCTATGCCTCGGCTAATAAAGGCAAGTATCCCATATGCCTTCTTTACCACCTTATCTACCTGTTCCACTGCCTTCAGGGATCTGTGAACTTGCACACCAAGATCCCTCTGACCCTCTGTCTTGCCTAGGGTCCTCCCATTCAATGTGTATTCCCTTGCCTTGTTAGTCCCTCCAAAGTGCATCACCTCGCACTTTTGCGGGTTAAATTCCATTTGCCACTGTTCTGCCCATCTGACCAACCCATCTATATCGTCCTGCAGACTGAGGCTATCCTCCTCGCTATTTACCACCCTACCAATTTTTGTATCATCAGCGAACTTACTGATCATACCTTTTACATTCATATCCAAGTCATTAATATAGACCACAAACAGCAAGGGACCCAGCACCGATCCCTGTGGTACCCCACTGGCCACAGGCTTCCAGTCACAAAAACAACCTTCGACCATCACCCTCTGCCTTCTGCCACTAAGCCAGTTTTGTATCCAAAGTGCCAAGGCACCCTGGATTCCATGGGCTCGTACCTTCTTGACCAGTCTCCTGTGGGGGACTTTATCGAAGGCCTTACTGAAATCCATGTATACCACATCCACTGCGTTACCCTCATCCACACGCCTAGTCACCCCCTCAAAAAATTCAATCAAATTAGTCAGAGATGATCTTCCCTTGACAAAGCCATGTTGACTATCCCTGATTAATCCTTGCTTCTCCAAGTGGAGACTAATTTTGTCCTTCAGAATTTTTTCCAATAATTTTCCTACCACTGATGTTAGGCTCACTGGCCTGTAGTTCCCTGGTTTTTCCCTACTCCCCTTCTTGAATAATGGTACTACATTAGCGGTTCTCCAGTCCTCTGGCACATCCCCTGTGGCCAGAGAGGTTCTGAATATATGTGTCAGAGCCCCCGCAATCTCCTCCTTTGCCTCACACAGTAGCCTGGGATACATTTCGTCCGGGCCTGGGGATTTATCCATTTTTAGGCCTGCTAAAACCGCCAATACCTCCTCCCGCTCGATGTTAATATGTTCGAGTATATCACAGTCCCCCTGCCGTATTTCTATGTCTACATCGTCCTTCTCCATAGTGAAAACAGATGCAAAAAATTCATTTAGAACCCCTCCTACATCTGCCGGCTCCACACACAGATTGCCATTTTGTCCCTAATGGGCCCTATTTTTTCCCTAGTCATCCTCCGGTACCTCCCCTGTATCTAGTGAGGATTGGAAAATGATCCTCAGAACATCCGTTATTTCCTCCCTGGCTTCCTTCAATAGCCTCGGAAACAATCCATCCGGCCCTGGTGACTTATCAACTTTCAAGGATTCCAGTCCCTCTTGTACTTCCTCTCTCGTTATGTTTACCTTATCCAATATTTCACACCTCTCCTCTTTAACTACCATGTCCGGATCATCCCTTTCCTTTGTGAATACGGAGACAAAATATTAATTTAAAACCCTACCCACATCCTCTGCTTCTACACACAAGTTACCCTCATCATCCCTGATAGGTCCCACCTTTTCCTTAGCTATCCTCTTGTTCTTAATGTACTGATGAAACATCTTTGGGTTTTCTTTAATCTTACTGGCTAATATTTTTTCATGCCCTCTCTTTGCTTTCCTTATTTCCTTTTTTACGTCATCTTGTACTTTCTATACTCCTCTCGGCTTTCTGCAGTATTTAGTTTTCTGTGACAGTCATAAGCTTTCTTTTTCTGCTTTATCTTGCCCGTATACTTCTAGACAACCAGGGGGCTCTAAATTTGGCAGTGCCACCCTTTTTCTTTGAGGGGACGTGTCTGCATTGTACCCGTAGAATTTCACTTTTTTGTGCCTCCCACTGGCTTGCCACTGATTTCTCCTCAAGTAGTTGTGTCCAGTCCACTTCTGCCAAATCACCTCTTAGTTCTGTAAAATTTGCCTTCCCCCAATTTAAAACGTTTACTTCTGATTTAAATCTGTCCTTTTCCATAATAATGCTAAAACTAACTGAATTGCAGTCACTATCCCCAATATGGTCACCCACTGTCACTTCACCCACTTGCCCATCTTCATTTCCCAGGACTAAATCTAGAATTGCATCCCCTCTTGTTGGGCTTGTCACGTACTGGCTAAAAAAGTTCTCCTGGACACCGGTCAAGAATTTTGCACCCTCTGTGCCCCTCACACTGTTTGAATCCCAGTTGATGTCAGGGTAGTTGAAGTCCTCGACTATTATTGCCCTCTTATTTTTGCACTCAGAAATTTGCCGACATATTTGTTCTTCTATCTCCCTTTCGCTATTCGGGGGTCTATAGTACACTCCTAGTAGTGTGACTGCCCCTTTTTTATTTCTTAGCTCAACCCATATGGCCTCGATTGATGATCCATTTAGCATATCATCCTTTCTCACAACTGAAATTGATTCTTTAACCAATAATGCTACCCCCCCTCCTTTTTCATCACCCACTCTATCCTGCCTGAAAACTCTATATCCAGGGATATTGAGCTGCCAATTTAGGCCAGGTTTCCATTATAGCAATAATATCATGCTGCTATGTGTCTATCTGTGCCCTTAGCTCATCTGCTTTGTTTGTAATACCCCTTGCATTGAAGTATATACCCTTTAACCCCGTCAAATTCCTGTGCAGAACACTATTTAAACTTTGCTTCTTTTGCCTTTCTGAGTCACTAACTACGTCACTAACTGCTTTTCCACTTCCAGTTTTCTGGTCTGAATTTGTCCTATCTGTACCTGCCCTTTAGTTCCCATTCCCCTGCCATACTAGTTTAAACCCTCCCCAACAGAACTAGCAAATCCCCCGCGAGGATATTGGTCCCGGCTCTGCTTGGGTGCAACCTGTCCAGCTTCTACAGGTCCCGCCTTTCCCAGAATCGGTCCCAATGCCTCAGGAATTTAAACTCCTCCCTCCTACACCATCTCTCAAGCCAAGCATTCATCTGGTCTATTCTCCTATTTCTGCTCTCGCCAGCACGTGGCACTGGGAGTAATCCTGAGATTACTACCTCAGAGGTCCTGCTTTTTAATTTATTTCCGAAATCCCTATATTCTGCTTGCAGAACCTCATCCCTTTTTTTACCGATGTCGTTGGTACTGATATGGACCAGGACCTCTGGCTGTTCACCCTCCCCCTTCAGAATGTCCTGTAGCCGCTCCGTGACATCCTTGACCCTAGCACTCCTGTCCCTTCACTCTCCTTAAAACCTGAAAGAAGTGATGGGAGTGAGATGATGCGGCCTTTTGAAAGCCAGTAAAGAAAGATAGAAGTTACATTTCCATAGCGCCTTTCACAACCTCAGGCCATCCCAAAGAGCCAATGAAATACTTTTTGAAGTGTAGTCACTGTTGTAATGTAGGAAACGCGGCAGTCAATTTGCACACAGCAAGATCCCACAAAGAGCAATGTGATAATAACCAGATAATCTATTGGATAAATATTGGCTCAGACAATGGGGAGAACACCCCTGGCTCTTTGAATAATGCCATGGAATCTTTTACATCCACCTGAGAGGGAAGACGGGGCCATAATCAGGTGGGATTGATGGAGGGAGCAGCATCGCTGGCGGGAGTGGGACAGGACCAGAGACCCCCCACAATCCCCCCACACCACCTGTCTCCAGCCTCTGACCCTCGAGCTCTGCCGTTCCCGGGCCTCACGTAATCTTTAATGTTTGACTGGCTTTTGGCCCCAAGCATTTATACCACCTGTCTTACATCTCCACTGTTCCCTGGGTTGGTACATTGTGTCTGGGGAGATCTCACAGTGTGTGTACTAGTCTGAACTCTGTGTCTGGGGAGATCTCACAGTGTGTGTACCAGTCTGTACACTGTGTCTGGAGATCTCACAGTGTGTGTACTAGTCTGTACACTGTGTCTGGGGAGATCTCACAGTGTGTGTACCAGTCTGTACACTGTGTCTGGGGAGATCTCACAGTGTGTGTACCAGTCTGTACACTGTGTCTGGGGAGATCTCACAGTGTGTGTACCAGTCTGTACACTGTGTCTGGGGAGATCTCACAGTGTGTGTACCAGTCTGTACTTTGTGTCTGGGGAGATCTCACAGTGTGTGTACTAGTCTGAACTCTGTGTCTGGGGAGATCTCACAGTGTGTGTACTAGTCTGTACACTGTGTCTGGAGATCTCACAGTGTGTGTACCAGTCTGTACACTGTGTCTGGAGATCTCACAGTGTGTGTACTAGTCTGTACTCTGTGTCTGGGGAGATCTCACAGTGTGTGTACCAGTCTGTATTCTGTGTCTGGGGAGATCTCACAGTGTGTGTACCAGTCTGTATTCTGTGTCTGGGGAGATCACACAGTGTGTGCACCAGTCTGTACTCTGTGTCTGGGGGAGATCTCAAACTCTTTGTACCAGTCTGTACCCTGTGTCTGGGGCTGATTCCACACTCTGTGAACCAGTCTGTACCCTGTGTCTGGGGGTGATTCCACACTCTGTGTACCAGTCTGTACCCTGTATCTGGGGGTGATTCCACACTCTGTGTACCAGTCTGTACCCTGTGTCTGGGGATGATTCCACACTCTGTGTACCAGTCTGTACCCTGTGTCTGGGGGTGATTCCACACTCTGTGTACCAGTCTGTACCCTGTGTCTGGGGCTGATTCCACACTCTGTGAACCAGTCTGTACCCTGTGTCTGGGGGTGATTCCACACTCTGTGTACCAGTCTGTACCCTGCGTCTGGGGGTGATTCCACACTCTGTGTACCAGTCTGTACCCTGTGTCTGGGGGTGATTCCACACTCTGTGTACCAGTCTGTACCCTGTGTCTGGGGGTGATTCCACACTCTGTGTACCAGTCTGTACCCTGTGTCTGGGGATGATTCCACACTCTGTGTACCAGTCTGTACCCTGTGTCTGGGGGTGATTCCACACTCTGTGTACCAGTCTGTACCCTGTATCTGGGGATGATTCCACACTCTGTGTACCAGTCTGTACCCTGTGTCTGGGGGTGATTCCACACTCTGTGTACCAGTCTGTACCCTGTATCTGGGGATGATTCCACACTCTGTGTACCAGTCTGTACCCTGTGTCTGGGGATGATTCCACACTCTGTGTACCAGTCTGTACCCTGTGTCTGGGGGTGATTCCACACTCTGTGTACCAGTCTGTACCCTGTGTCTGGGGATGATTCTACACTCTGTGTACCAGTCTGTACCCTGTGTCTGGGGGTGATTCCACACTCTGTGTACCAGTCTGTACCCTGTGTCTGGGGATGATTCCACACTCTGTGTACCAGTCTGTACCCTGTGTCTGGGGATGATTCCACACTCTGTGTACCAGTCTGTACCCTGTGTCTGGGGATGATTCCACACTCTGTGTACCAGTCTGTACTCGGTGTCTGGGGATGATTCCACACTCTGTGTACCAGTCTGTACCCTGTGTCTGGGGGTGATTCCACACTCTGTGTACCAGTCTGTACCCTGTATCTGGGGATGATTCCACACTCTGTGTACCAGTCTGTACCCTGTGTCTGGGGATGATTCCACACTCTGTGTACCAGTCTGTACCCTGTGTCTGGGGATGATTCCACACTCTGTGTACCAGTCTGTACTCGGTGTCTGGGGATGATTCCACACTCTGTGTACCAGTCTGTACTCGGTGTCTGGGGATGATTCCACACTCCGTGTACCTGTCTGTACTCGGTGTCTGGGGATGATTCCACACTCCGTGTACCAGTCTGTACTCGGTGTCTGGGGATGATTCCACACTCCGTGTACCAGTCTGTACTCGGTGTCTGGGGATGATTCCACACTCCGTGTACCAGTCTGTACTCGGTGTCTGGGGATGATTCCACACTCCGTGTACCAGTCTGTACTCGGTGTCTGGGGATGATTCCACACTCCGTGTACCAGTCTGTACTCGGTGTCTGGGGATGATTCCACACTCCGTGTACCTGTCTGTACTCGGTGTCTGGAGACTGAATCCTATGCCAGTCAATGATGCCGCTGTTATTTGATGTGCCGTAGAAACTGCAAAAATTGACAGGGGGTGTCCCAGGACGTGCGATGCACTCCTGGTCGATGCCCCCAATGTGTACAGGGCAAGACAGGAGGAGAGGGACAATGAGGGGCTCGGTTCCACTGGGGTCTCGGCGAACCAGAATCCGCCAGCACCCTCATGGAAAGAATTGAGAGGCGGGCTCAGATCGGACTGTGTTACTGTGGCCAAGGTCCCAAGGCTATTGAGGCATGAGGTGTCCTGCTTAACTCTGCCCTAGGAGGGGGCTGTGGATCAGGCTGGTGACAATAGGCACCAGACAGAGCACCTCCTGCCTGACCACAGACAGAGCACCTCCTGCCTGACCACAGACAGAGCACCTCCTGCCTGACCACAGACAGAGCACCTCCTGCCTGACCACAGACAGAGCACCTCCTGCCTGACCACAGACAGAGCACCTCCTGCCTGACCACAGACAGAGCACCTCCTGCCTGACCACCAGACAGAGCACCTCCTGCCTGACCATAGACAGAGCACCTCCTGCCTGACCACTGACAGAGCATCTCCTGCCTGATCACAGACAGAGCACCTCCTGCCTGACCACAGACAGAGCATCTCCTGCCTGACCATAGACAGAGCACCTCCTGCCTGACCACAGACAGAGCACCTCCTGCCTGACCACAGACAGAGCACCTCCTGCCTGACCACAGACAGAGCACGTCCTGCCTGACCACAGACAGAGCACCTCCTGCACCATTAGCAGCTCGGACAGGACGCGTTTAACAAACCCAACCTTTAATGAGTTGCCTTACACCTTCAATGGAGAACAGGGATGTCCACATGAGCCCAATACTCTGGCCAAATAAAGCAGCTCCTCCACTGGACCCAGATGTACATCAAGGCCCATGAATCCAGCCACCTTTCCCCCAAGAACCTTCACCTCCCTCGCACTGAGAGAACTGTCAGAGAGCACTCCAGGGTCGACCAACCCAGCTTTCAGGAACCTCTCATGTACTCAGGGCTTTTGGCCCCTGTGCTCCCATTCAGTGAAGGGGTATGGGGGTGAGTTGAGTGGGTGTGGGTGTGGGGTCTGGGGGAGGCCCAGTCACTGGGCGGGTGTGGGTGTGGGGTCTGGGGGAGGCCCAGTCACTGGGTGGGTGTGGGGTCTGGGGGAGGCCCAGTCACTGGGCGGGTGTGGGTGTGGGGTCTGGGGGAGGCCCAGTCACTGGGTGGGTGTGGGGTCTGGGGGAGGCCCAGTCACTGGGTGGGTGTGGGGAGTGGGGGAGGCCCAGTCACTGGGTGGGTGTGGGGTCTGGGGGAGGCCCAGTCACTGGGTGGGTGTGGGTGTGGGGTCTGGGGGAGGCCCAGTCACTGGGTGGGTGTGGGGTCTGGGGGAGGCCCAGTCACTGGGTGGGTGTGGGGAGTTGGGGAGGCCCAGTCACTGGGTGGGTGTGGGGTCTGGGGGAGGCCCAGTCACTGGGTGGGTGTGGGTGTGGGGTCTGGGGGAGGCCCAGTCACTGGGTGGGTGTGGGTGTGGGGTCTGGGGGAGGCCCAGTCACTGGGTGGGTGTGGGGTCTGGGGGAGGCCCAGTCACTGGGTGGGTGTGGGTGTGGGGTCTGGGGGAGGCCCAGTCACTGGGTGGGTGTGGGGAGTGGGGGAGGCCCAGTCACTGGGTGGGTGTGGGGTCTGGGGGAGGCCCAGTCACTGGGTGGGTGTGGGGTCTGGGGGAGGCCCAGTCACTGGGTGGGTGTGGGGAGTGGGGTCTGGGGGAGGCCCAGTCACTGGGTGGGTGTGGGGAGTGGGGGAGGCCCAGTCACTGGGTGGGTGTGGGGTCTGGGGGAGGCCCAGTCACTGGGTGGGTGTGGGTGTGGGGTCTGGGGGAGGCCCAGTCACTGGGTGGGTGTGGGGTCTGGGGGAGGCCCAGTCACTGGGTGGGTGTGGGTGTGGGGTCTGGGGGAGGCCCAGTCACTGGGTGGGTGTGGGGAGTGGGGGAGGCCCAGTCACTGGGTGGGTGTGGGGAGTGGGGGAGGCCCAGTCACTCTTTCTGCTGGGTTGGCGGGCGGCCTTCTAACTACCGTTGCCGTGGGTACTGATGGGGTGGCTCCTTGGCCCCTCCGTGTGACCCAACACATGGCGAGTCACTTGTTTGGGGTGGGCCGGGTGGTACAGATATGTTGTTGCCCTGAGAGACATCTTCACCACCCGTGCCAGCTCCTGCCATTCCCCGGTATGGGCACTCCCTTAGAATGGCCCGAGCTCTGTGTTGGAGCAGGCTGCAGGGTAACAGTGAGGCTGTTACCACCTCAGTCTGATTCTCTAACATGGTGACTTTGGAGCCAAAGGTCTCGAGAGCCCCAGTCAGAGCCATGCCTCAGCCCACAAGCTCGGGCAAATTGGGGGCACTGCCGAGGAGAGGCCCCTGGAGAGATCACTTTCTCCACGCGGGGCCTGCAGCTCGGCCAGGGGGTGCGGCCGCTCGGCCAGGGGGTGCGGCCGCTCGGCCAGGGGGTGCGGCCGCTCGGCCAGGGGGTGCGGCCGCTCAGCCAGGGGGTGCGGCCGTTCTTTTACCCTTAGAATTACGCCCTTTGGTTTATGATCTTTAAAGAAGTTAAATTCCATTTTGATTTCAGGGGATCTGAGGATTTTTCTGGGATCTTACTGGGTTTTCAGGGACTGTATTCCACAGTTCCGGCTATTTATTGGTGAAAACCTTACACCAGCAGCCTTAGCCATTCTGTACCCGTGGTTTATCAGAGCCAATCGCATCGCACATTTAGTCTCGAGCCCCTCCCCCCATCGCTGGAATACAATTCACAGTCATTGAGAATGATCTCACCTGGATACAGCAGTAACAGGCCAGGCCTTTGACGATATATAAAACAGCCACAAAGCTGAGGGATGCACTGGTGCCTATTGTGGACGGGATACATAGGCAGGGAGCCGGGAGAGTGACGAGCTGTGGGGCACTCGGAGACATCAGGCTAAACACTCCCCGAGACACTGCTGCAGGACTTGTGGCTGGTCCAGTGGGTGAACACACTGTGGAGGCAAAAAACCATCGTCAGAACATAAAGAGTCTTAAAGGGGCAGAGCCTCACTACCAATCGAAATCCCCCTCCCCTTTAAATAGGGTGAGGTTTCACTGTGGGCAGAATCTGCCCTCCCCTTTAAATAGGGTGAGGTTTCACTGTGGGCAGAATCTCCCCTCCCCTTTAAATAGGGTGAGGTTTCACTATGGGCAGAATCTGCCCTCCCCTTTAAATAGGGTGAGGTTTCACTATGGGCAGAATCTGCCCTCCCCTTTAAATAGGGTGAGGTTTCACTGTGGGCAGAATCTGCCCTCCCCTTTAAATAGGGTGAGGTTTCACTATGGGCAGAATCTGCCCTCCCCTTTAAATAGGGTGAGGTTTCACTATGGGGAGCTGTTAGGGGGACGTCAGCCATGTGCTGAATTTGTTTTTTCCCATTTCTCCATCAGACCAAGAGATGGTTTCGAGTTTAAGAGGTACCATTAAATACTGGGGGGAGAATTCCCGCCCAGCTGCCGAACAGCTGTATAAAGGGGCTTTACGCCACAGTTCCTGTGGTGGAGCAGGATTATCCCTGAGGAAATTCACCACCAATAAATGGTTAACCCCTCTGACTGACAAGTGAGAACAAAAATAAATTCAGTCTTTGAGGATGTAACTGGTAGAATAGATAAGGGAGAACCAGTGGATGTGGTTTATTTGGATTTTCAGAAGGCTTCCGATAAGGTCCCACACAAGAGGTTGGTGAACAAAGTTAGAGCACATGGGATTGGTGTAATATACAGACATGGATTGAGAATTGGTTAACAGACAGAAAACAGAGAGTAGGAATAAATGGGTCTTTATCAGGGTGGCAGGCGGTGACTAGTGGGGTACCACAGGGATCAGTGCTTGGGCCCCAGCTATTCACAATATATATCAATGGTTTGGATGAAGGGACCAAATGTAATATTTCCAAGTTTGCTGATGACACAAAACTAGGTGGGAATGTGAGTTGTGAGAAGGATGCAAAGAGGCTTCAAGGCGATAGAGACAGGCTAAGTGAGTGGGCAAATACATGGCAGATGGAATATAATGTGGAAAAATGTGAAGTTATCCACTTTTGTAGGGAAAACAGAAATGCAGAGTAATTTTTAAATGGTGAGAGATTGGGAAATGTTGATGTTCAAAGGGACCTGGGTGTCCTTGTACATGAGTCACCGAAAGCTATCATGCAGGTGCAGCAAGCAATTAGGAAGGCAAATGGTATGTTGGCCTTTATTACAAGAGGATTTGAGTACAGGTGTAAAGATGTCTTACTGCAATTATACAGGGCCTTGGTGAGACCGCATCTGGAGTATTGTGTACAATTTTGGTCTCCTTACCTAAGAAAAGATATACTAGCCATAGAGGGAGTGCAACGAAGGTTCACCAGACTGATTTCTGGGATGGCGGGATTGTCGTATGAGGAGAGATTGAGTGGACTAGGCCTGTATTCTCTCGAGTTTAGAAGATTGAGAGGTGACCTCATTGAAACATACAAATTTCTTACAGGGCTCGACAGGGTAGATGTAAGGAGGATGTTTCTCCTGGCTGGGGAGTCTAGAACCCGGGGTCACAGTCTCAGAATAAGGGGTAGGCCATTTAGGACTGAGATGAGGAGAAATTTCTTCACTCAGAGGATGGTGAATCTTTGGAATTCTCAACCCCAGAGGGCTGTGGAGGCTCAGTCATTGAGTACATTCAAAACAGAGAGTGATAGATTTCTAGATATTAAAGGCATCAAGGGATATGGAAATGGTGCAGGAAAATGGCGTTGAGGTAGAAGATCAGCCATGATCTTATTGAATGGTGGAGCAGGCTCGAGGGGCCGGATGGCCTACTCCTGCTCTTATTTCTTATATTCTTAGCATATTCCAAACCAAATCTCCCTCCGTTTAACTTTGTCTTTGGTTTGCCTCCTGCATTGGAACTCTTAAAGGGGAATTCCCCATTCATTGTTTTCCCAATTGTTTAATTCTCTTTAACATTCTATGTTTATGTGGCCCACTTTGGCCTTTTGGGACAGTGTGTAACCATGGAAACCATTAATGATGGATTAAGCTGAATAGAAGCCAGTCAATAAATATCACATAAATAAAAGCAGAAAATGCTGGAAACACTCGGCAGGTTAGGCAGTGTCTGTGGGGAGAGAAACAGAGTGATCTGAATTGTTAACTCTGTTTCTCTCCCCACACACACTGCCTGACCCGCTGAGCATTCCCAGCATTTTCTGTGTGGATTTCAAATTTATAGCATCGGTAGTATTTTGCTTTTGAATAAATATATGGTAACATGAGGCTGTTTGAATATCCACAGAGCTACACACAGGAAACAAAGTGGGCCTGATTTTCAGGGCCTGTGTCCCTGAGGTCTCAGGCCGCAATTTGAGCAGTAAGTGCCCATGGGGGCCTCCATCTCACCATCCCCCTCAACCCCCTCTCTCAGTAACAGTGACACTTACAGCTTTTCAGTGTGCATTGGTGGAAATTTATTCCACATCTCTGTTACTCTTCTGGGCTGCCAATTTCTGCTGATTTCCCTATTAATTCCCAGGATCCTCATTTTTATTCAGTAACCCCTGGGATTTGAACTCTTCTCCTCACTTCAGGAAGGATGTCTAGGCCTTGGAGAGGATGCAGAAGATATTTACTGGGGAAGCGGGAATTCCGTTATGTGGAGAGACTGGAGAATCTGGGATTGTTCTCCTTCGAGCGGAGAAGGTTAAAGAGAGATTTGATAGAAGTGTTCAAAATCAGGAAGGGTTTTGATAGAACTGTTTCCACTGGCAGGAGAGTCAGTAGACAGAGGACACAGAATGAAGATAATTGGAAAAAAAACAGGATGGAAATGAGAATTTTTTTCACGCAGTGAGCTGTAATGATCTGGAATGCACTGCCTGAACTCCAGCAGATTCAATAGTAACTTTCAAAAGGGAATTGGATAAATACTTGAAGAGAAAAATGTGCAGGGCTATGGGGAAAGAGCAGGGGAATGGGACTAATTGGATAGCTCCTTCAGAGAGCCTGCACAGGCACGATGGGCCGAATGGATTCTTCCTGTGCTGATTTTTTCCCAAAGAAAAGAGCCCAACTCCCTGAACTTTTCCTCAATTTCAATTACTGATACCCGGAATCAGTGCCCTGCAGTGTATAAGATGCTGATTGAGTCCCACCTGAAACCTGTAGGGACACATGTCCATCCTGATTGGAGCCTCCCAGAGAGGCAAAGAGAGAGCACCGATATATGCCAGCATCCTCTTCAGTCACATGTGCAATAGTGAGCGAGTCACTCTCACCTATCGTCACACTCCTGTCAAAGCCCTTGTAAAGCAGAACACTGCTGTCCACTTTCCGAATAATCCCCATCAGCTTCATCTGATTTACCACCTGGGAATGGAGTAACGGTTTGAGATTAGTGATCTGCCAAGACCACAATCACTGCCTGCTGTCTTTTTTAAAGAAACACACCCTTTCTTTCCCATTGCTATATACAAGGCTCACTACTCCATAACCAACGGTGCAGAGAAATCCTTTCCCCAAATATCAGTTCTGGTCCACGCCAGGTGTCTCAGTCTTTGCTGAGCGTCCTCAGTGTCCTGGGACCTCAGAAGCAAGAATCAGAAACCAGGCTCCCTCCCACTTCTTTTACAGCAAAACATCTCCCCCACGCTCTGCTATTTTCTCCCCTTCACCTTCAACTCTCTGGCGTGAAACCTGGCGGCAAACAGCGGGGCTCCAAGGCCTGCTCCCCGGAGGTCGATAAAGTGGGTTCACATTCAGGATCCCATGTACTCAAAAAGCACACAATTGATATCCACAAAGATAGGCAGCATTGTAAGCAGTGTAGATGGAAGCACAAAATTACAGAGAGATATTAATAGATTAAGTGAATGGGCAAAACTGTGGCAAATGGATTTCAAGGTAGGTAAGTGTGAGGTCATCCACTTTGGACCTAAAAAGGATAGATCAGAGTACTTTCTAAATGGTGAAAAGCTCGAAACAGTGGAGGTCCAAAGAGACTTAAGGGTCCATGTCCATAGATCATTAAATGTCATGGACAGGTGCAGAAAATAATCAAAAAGGCTAATAGAATGCTGGCCTTTATATGAAGAGGACTAGAATACAAGGGGGTAGAAGTTATGCTACAGCTATACAAAGCCCTGGTTAGACCTCACCTGGAGTACTGCGTACAGTTCTGGGCACCGCACCTTAGGAAGGATATAATGGCCTTGGAGGGCGTGTAGCATAGATTTACTAGAATGATACCTGGACTCCAAGGGTTAAATTACGAGGAGCGATTACACAAACTAGGGTTGTGTTCCCTGACATTTAGAAGATTAAGGGGTGTTTTGATCGAAATTTTCAAGATATTAAGGGGAACTGATGGTGTAAATAGTGAGAAACTCTGCTGTTTGGGGAGTCTAGAACTAGGGGACACAGCCTAAACATTAGAGCCAGGATTTTCAGGAGTGAAGTGAGGAAACACTTCTACACGCAAAGGGTGGTAAAAGTTTGGAACTCTCTTCTACAAATGGCAGTTGATGCTAGCTCAATTATTAATTTTAAATCTAAGATTGATAGATTTTTGTTAACCAAAGATATTAAGGGATATGGGGCTAAGGCGGGTAAATGGAGTTAGGTCACAGATCAGCCATGATCTCATTGAATGACGGAACAGGCTCGAGGGGTTAAATGGTCTCCTCCTGTTCCTACATTCCTATGAGATCTCAATTATTCAAAAGGACACACTTGATATCCCATGTACTCAAAAAGCACACGCACACAGGGAACATGGGAATGAGAATAGCAACCTAACATACACAGCACAGGCCTTGCCAGGAGGGCTAACCTCTCAGCCCAACTATACCCTGCTGGTACCAGCAACCATCTGCCTGCAGAGGCAAGATGTTGTTTGAGGGCACTGAGAGTAGCTACAACACTTGTGTCTCTTATGCAAGTATCTCTGAGGGCAGGTACACCCCTGGTATATATTATGAAAGTATATCTGAGGGCAGGAATTACTGCTGGACCTAGTAATTGGAAATGAACTAGAGAAGTAAGCATAGAGGAACATCTAGGCAATAGTGATCATAACAGAATAAGGTTTTGAGAAGGACATAAGGAAGACAAAGACCAAAGTAATATATTGGAAAAAAGCTAATTTTAAGGGGATGAGAATGGAACTAGGGAAGGTTAACTGGAAAAAATTCCAGACAAACAAAGAGATAGAACAGCAGTGAGAAATATTTAAAACGGTGATCAATAGAGTTCAGGAGAAATATATTCCTCTAAAAACAAGAACAAACTAACCAATAAAGAAACACCATGGATGAATAAAGAGATAAGAGTAAAACTGAAACTAAAGGAAAGGACACACTCTAAGTACATGGACAATAAAGGGGAGGATGATAAAAGGGAATATGAAGAGATTAGGAAAGAAGTCAAAAAAACAATTCGGAAAGCAAAGAGGAACTACAAGATTAAATTATCAAGGAATATATAAAAATAGTAAAGTATTCTACAGACACATAAATAACAAAAGAAAAATCAGGAAAGTGATAGGGCCACGAAGGGATACACAAGATAAACTCACAGGGAAGTGGCAGAGATATTGAATAATGACTTTGCCTCAGTATTTACCCGGGTGACTAACAAGGTGGATATGACATTAGAAGAAGAGATCAAAAAAGATATAAAGACTTTTAAGAAAGAAAGGGGGGAGATAATCGATAAACTTAGAGGATAAAACCCCCGGTCCGGATGGATTGGATCCACGCATATTAAAAGAAGAAGGAAAGAGATTGCAGAGGCACTATTATATAGAATGGTTACGGCACAGAAGGAGGCCATTCGGCCCATCAAGCCTGTGCCAGCTCCTTGTAAGAGTAATCGAGTTATTCCCAATCCACCGCCCTATCCCCATATCCCTGCAATTTTTTTCCCTTCAAGTACTTATCCAGTTCCCTTTTGAAGGCCATGATTGAATCTGCCTCTACCACCCCCTCGGGCAGTGCATTCCAGATCCTAACCACTCGCTGTGTAAAAAGGTTTTTCCTTATGTTGCCTTGGTTCTTTTACCGATCACCTTAAATCTGTGCCCTTTGGTTGTCGACCCTGCTGCCAATGGGAACAGTCTCTCTCCATCTACTCTTTCTAGATCCCTCATGATTTTGAATACCTCTATCAAATCTCCTCTCAACCTTCTCTGCTCCAAGGAGAACAACCCCAGCTTCTCCAGTCTATCCACGGAACTAAAGTCTCTCATCCCTGGAATCATTCTAGTAAATCTCTTCTGCACCCTCTCTAAGGCCTTCACATCTTTCCTAAAGTGCGGTGTCCAGAACTGGACACAATACTCCAGTTGTGGTCAAACCAGTGTTTTATAAAGGTTCATCATGACTTCCTTCCATCTGTACTCTATGCCTCCATTTATAAACCCAGGATCCCGTATGCTTTTTTAACGGCTTTCCCAAACTGCCCTGCCACCTTCAATGATTTGTGCACATATACCCCCAGATCTCTCTGTTCCTGTACCCCGTTTTAGAATTGTACCATTTAGTTTATATCGCCTCTCCTCATTCTTCCTGCCAAAATGTATCAATTCTCATTTCCCTGCGTTAAATTTCATCTGCCACGTGTCCGCCCATGCCACCAGCCTGTCTATATCCTCTTGAAGTCTATCACTATCCTCCTCACTGTTTACTACCCTACCAACTTTTGTGTCATCTGCAAATTTTGAAATTGTTCCCTGTACACCCAAGTCATTAATATATATCAAGAAAAGCAGTGGTCCCAGCACTGACCCCTGAGGAACACCATTGTACATCTCCCTCCAGTCCGAAAAACAACCATTCACCACAACTCTCTGTTCCCCGTCACTTAGCCAATTCTGTATTCATGCTGCCACTGCCCCCTTTATTCCATGGACTTCAATTTTATTGCCAAGTCTATTATACGGCAGTTTATCAAACGCCTTTTGAAAGTCCATATACACCACATCAACTGCATTGTCCTCATCGACCCTCTCTGTAACATCATCAAAAAACTCTATCAAGTTAGGTAAACATGATTTGCCTTTAACAAATCCATGCTGGCCTATAGTTGCTGGGTTTATCCTTACTCCCTTTTTTGAACAAGGGTGTAACATTTGCAATTCTCCAGTCCTCTGGAGCACCTCCATATCTACTGATGTTTGGAAGATTTTGGCCAGTACCTCCGCAATTTCCACCCTTACTTCCCTCAGCAACCCAGGATGCATCCCATCCGGACTGGGTGATTTATCTACTTTAAGTACAGTCAGCCTTTCTAGTACCTCTTCTTTATCAATTTTTAGCCCATCCAGTATCTCACTATATCTTCCTTTACTGAGACTCTGGCAGCATCTTCTTCCTTGGTAAAGACAGATGAAAAGTATTCATTTAGTACCTCAGCCATCCCCTCTGTCTCCAAGCATAGATCTCCTTTATGGTCCCTAATTGACCCCACCCCTCCTCCTACTATTTACATGCCTGTAGAAGACTTTTGGATTCCCTTTTATGTTGGCCACCAGTCTATTCTCATACTCTCTCTTTGCCCCTCTTATTTCCTTTTGAATTATAGAATCATAGAAGGTTACAGCATGGTCGGAGGTCATTTGGCCCATCGAGTCTGTGCCGGCTCTCTGCAAGACCAATCCAGCGAGTCCCACTCCCCTGCCCTTTCCCTGTAGTCCTGCAAATTTTTCTCCTTCAGGTACCTATCTAATTCCTTTTGAAAGCCATGATTGAATCTGCTTCCACCACCCCCTCGGGCAGTGCATTCCAGATCATAACCACTCGCTGCGTAATAAAGTTTTTCCTCATGTCACCTTTGGTTCTTTTGCCAATCACCTTAAATCTATGCCCTCTGGCTCTTGACCCTTCCTCCAATGGGAACAGTCTCTCTCTATCTACTCTGTCTGGACCCTTCATGATTTTGAACACCTCTATCAAATCTCCTCGTAACCGTCTCTGTTCCAAGGAGAACAACCCCAGCTTCTCCAGTCTATCCACGTAACTGAAGTCCCACATCCCTGGAATCATTCTAGTAAATCTCTTCTGCACCCTCCCTAAGGCCTTCACATCTTTCCTAAAGTGCGGTGCCCAGAACTGGAC
This sequence comes from Heptranchias perlo, assembly GCF_035084215.1. Taxonomy (NCBI): domain Eukaryota; kingdom Metazoa; phylum Chordata; class Chondrichthyes; order Hexanchiformes; family Hexanchidae; genus Heptranchias; species Heptranchias perlo. The sequence goes on along the minus strand of NW_027139120.1, from coordinate 637,574 downwards.
ACAATACTCCAGTTGTGGCCGAACTAATGTTTTATAAAGGTTCATCATGACTTCCATACTTTTGTACTCTATGCCTCTATTTATAAAGCCCAGGATCCCATATGTTTTTTAAACTGCTTTCTTAACCTGTCCTGCCACCTTCAACAACTAATGTAGATATACCCCCAGGTCACTATGTTCCTGCACCCACTTTAGAGTTGTACCCTTTAGTTTATATTGCCTCTCCTCATTCTTCCAACCAAAATGTATTGCCTCACACTGCTACGCGTTAAATTTCATCTGCCATGTGTCCGCCCTCTGAACTTTCTATATTCTGCCTGGTTCTCACTTGTGTTATCAACCTGACATCTGTCATATGCCCCTTTTTTCTGCTTCATCTTACTCTCTATCTCTTTTGTCATCCAGGGAGCTCTGGCTTTAGTTGCCCTATCTTTACCCCTCATGGGAATGTGCCGAGACTGTACCTGAACCATCTCCCACTGTTCAATTACAGTTTTCCCTGCCAATCTTTGATTCCAATTTACCCGGGCCAGATCTGTTCTCCACCCACTGAAATTGGCCCTCCTCCAATTGAGTATTTTTACTTTAGATTGCTCCTTGTCCTTTTCCATAGCTGATCTAAACCTTATGATACTTATGATAAATGCTCCCCCACTGACACTTGCTCCACTTGTCCCACCTCATTCCCCAGAACCAGATCCGGCAATGCCTCCTTCCTCGTTGAGCCGGAAACGTACTGGTCAAGAAAGTTATCCTGAACACACTTCAGAAATTCTTCCCCCTCTTTGCCCCTTTACACTATTACTATCCCAGTCTATATTAGGATAGTTGAAATCCCCCGTTATCACTACTCTATGGTTCTTGCACCTCTCTGTAATTTCCCTGCAAATTTGCTCCTCTTTCTCCTTCCCACTAGTTGGTGGCCTATAGAATACACCCAGTAATGTAATGGCACCTTTATTGTTTCTTAACTCTAACCAAATAGATTCTGTCCTTGACCCCTCCAGGACATCCTCTCTCTCCAGCACTGCAATATTCTCCTTAATCAATACTGCCCACCCCCTCCTTTCTTTCCTTCCCTATCTTTCCTGAACACCTTGTATCCAGGAATATTTAGTACCCAATCCTGCCCTTTTTTGAGCCCAGTCTCTGTTATCACCATGACGTCATATTCCCATGTGACTATTTGCGCCTGAGCTCACCAACCTTGTTTACCACGCTTCGTGCGTTTACACACATGCACTGTAAACCCGTCTTAGACCTTAGTGTATTCTCTCTTGGTCTGATCCCATCTAATACTGTCCTATTTCTTACTATAGTACTATCTGTCTCTCCCAATCCTTGTTTCTCCTTTTTAATGCTGCAGCCTGGTGCCCATCTCCCGCCATATATATAAAAATTCATTAAAAAAGGGAATGGTGCCAGAGGACTGGCAGACAGCTAATCTGATTCCGTTATTTAAAAAGGAAGATAGAAAAGTCCAGTAAATTATAAGCCAGTTAGCTTAACGTCGGTGGTAGGAAAGATAATGGAATCTGTACTCAACGATATAATAGAAAAACATAACTATAATAAAGACTCGTCAGCACGGATTTCAAAAGGGAAAGTCATGCTTGACCAACCTTATTGAAATCTTTGAAGAACTAACACAAAGAGTAGACAAGGGTAATGTAGTAGATGTAATATATTTGGATTTTCAAAAGGCCTTCGATGAGGTACCGCATTGTAGACTCATGACTAAGGTCAGAGCGTGTGGAGTCAGGGGACAGGTAGCAGAATGGATAGCAAGCTGGCTACAAAACACAAAACAGAGAGTAGGGGTTAAAGGTAGTTACTCAGACTGACAAAAGGTGGGAAGTGATGTTCCACAGGGATCGGTGCTGGGACCACTGTTGTTCACCATTTACATCAACGATTTGGACTCAGGAATCAGAAGCACAATTTCAAAATTTGCAAACGACACCAAATTGGGGGGTGTGGTTAATACTGAGGAGGATTGTGACAAAATACAGGAAGACATTAATAAACTTGCAGAATGGGAGTGTAATTGGTAAATGAATTCCAATATTGATAAGTGTGAGCGGGTGCATTTTGGTACGAAGAATAAGGAGGCCACATATTGCTGGGATAATAAGAGTCTAAATGGGGTAGAGGAGCTGAGGGATCTGGGGGTACAGGTACACAAATCACTAAAAGTAACGATGCGGGTTATTAACACCATAAAAAAGCAAACCAAGCACTGGGTTCATTTCCAGAGGGATAGAAATGAAAAGCAGAGAAGTTTTGTTAAACTTGTATAGACCCTTGGTTAGACCACACTTGACGTACTGTGAACAGTTCTGGTCTCCATATTATAAAAAGAATATAGAGGCAGTGGAGAAGGTGGAAAAAGATTTAGTACAATGATACTGGAACTGAGAGGTTAGACCTATCAGGAAAGATTGAACAGGCTGGGGCTCTTTTCTCCAGAAAAGAGAAGACTGAGGGGTGACCTGATTGAGGTCTTTAAGATTGTGAAAGGGTTTGATTGGGTAGACGTGGAGAAGATATTTCCAATTGTGGGGGAGACCAGAACTAGGGGCCATAAATATAAGATAGTCACTAATAAATCCAATAGGGAATTCAGGAGAAACTTCTTTATTCAGAGAGTGATTAGAATGTTGAACTCGCTACCACAAGGAGTAGCTGAGGCGACGAGCATAGATACATTTAAGGGGAAGCTGGATAAACACATGAGGGAGAAATGAATAGAAGGATATGCTGATAGGGTTAGATGAAGTAGGGAGGGAGGAGGCTCATGTGGAGCATGGACCTGTTGGGCCGAATGGCCTGTTTCTATGCTGTACATTCTATGTAATTCTATGTATATTATGAAAGTATCGGTGCGAGTCGGTACACCCCTGGTGTATATTATGGAAGAGTCTCTGTATTTAAACCCGTCTATTGGACAGACTGCCCATTTGCGAGTGCTGAGGAACTAGGTCTCTCCGCACTAGTGTGGGAGCTGCCTGCAGTGCCTCACTGTCTATTATTATCACTGAGCAGAGGGACGCTCAGTCCATTGGGACTGGGACCACACAGACTGTGTGGTCTGCTTCAGTTCAGAGGCAGAGACCCGATTTCAGATGAATATCACTGGCCCTGTCCGAAGTGAAACTGTTTGTTACAAGTTTCGATTCTTCAGAGGGCAGTGGTGACTTCCTGTTGGAGTTCTCTCGAGTTCGTGGTCTCTGGTCTGATATTTCATTTCCTGTTTACAAGAAATCACAAACTAAACTGAATCTACTGATGGTGGAAAGTGAGTGTCATCACTACTGGGACCCCCCTCACCCGATCCCCCTCACCCGATCCCCCCTCACCCGATCCCCCCTCACCCGATCCCCCCTCACCCGATCCCCCCTCACCCGATCCCCCTCACCCGATCCCCCCTCACCCGATCCCCCTCACCCGATCCCCCCTCACCCGATCCCCCCTCACCCGATCCCCCCTCACCCGATCCCCCTCACCCGATCCCCCCTCACCCGATCCCCCTCACCCGATCCCCCTCACCCGATCCCCCCTCACCCGATCCCCCCTCACCCAATCCCACACCCCCCTCACCCGATCCCAATCCCCCCTCACCCGATCCCCCCTCACCCGATCCCAAACCCCCCTCACCCGATCCCCCCTCACCTGATCCCCTCACCCGATCCCCCCTCACCTGATCCCCCTCACCCGATCCCCCTTCACCCGATCCCCCTCACCCGATCCCCCTCACCCGATCCCCCCTCACCTGATCCCCCCTCACCCGATCCCCCCTCACCCGATCCCCCCCTCACCCGATTCCCCATCACCCGATCCCCCCTCACCCGATCCCCCCTCCCCCGATCCCCATCACCCGATCCCCCCTCACCCGATCCCCCCTCACCCGATCTCCCCTCACCCGATCCCCACACCCCCTTCACCCGATCCCCTTCACCCGGTCCCCCCTCACCCGATCCTCCCTCACCCGATCCCACATTCCCCTCACCCGATCCTCCCTCACCCGATCCCCCTCACCCGATCCCACATTCCCCTCACCCGATCCCCCCCTCACCCGATCCCCCCTCACCCGATCCCCCCTCACCCGATCCCCCCTCACCCGATCCCCACACCCCCTCACCCGATCCCCACACCCCCTCATCTGATCCCCAGACACCCTCTCACCCGATCCCCAGACAGCCCCTCACCCGATCCCCAGACAGCCCCTCACCCGATCCCCAGACAGCCCCTCACCCGATCCCCAGACAGCCCCTCACCCGATCCCCAGACAGCCCCTCACCCGATCCCCAGACAGCCCCTCACCCGATCCCCAGACAGCCCCTCACCCGAATCTGATGGACTCGTTCTCTCAGTCATGGGAACATTATTCTCCAAAACACATCTTTTCGAAACAACCCTCAACCCCGACTAGACCACAGACACTCACCGACCCCCGACTAGACCACAGACACTCACCGACCCCCGACTAGACCACAGTCACTCACCGACCCCCGACTAGACCACAGACACTCACCGACCCCCGACTAGACCACAGTCACTCACCGACCCCCGACTAGACCACAGTCACTCACCGACCCCCGACTAGACCACAGTCACTCACCGACCCCCGACTAGACCACAGTCACTCACCGACCCCCGACTAGACCACAGTCACTCACCGACCCCCGACTAGACCACAGTCACTCACCGACCCCCGACTAGACCACAGTCACTCACCGACCCCCGACTAGACCACAGTCACTCACCGACCCCCGACTAGACCACAGACACTCACCGACCCCCGACTAGACCACAGTCACTCACCGACCCCCGACTAGACCACAGTCACTCACCGACCCCCGACTAGACCACAGACACTCACCGACCCCCGACTAGACCACAGTCACTCACCGACCCCCGACTAGACCACAGTCACTCACCGACCCCCGACTAGACCACAGTCACTCACCGACCCCCGACTAGACCACAGTCACTCACCGACCCCCGACTAGACCACAGTCACTCACCGACCCCCGACTAGACCACAGACACTCACCGACCCCCGACTAGACCACAGTCACTCACCGACCCCCGACTAGACCACAGTCACTCACCGACCCCCGACTAGACCACAGACACTCACCGACCCTCGACTAGACCACCACCTCCAGTACATACCTTATACCAGCTGACAGCTCTGTAGTTGTGCTGCTCGACCCTGGGGGCCGTGCAGGGCAGTGTGACTGGGCCTGTGCACTGGGCTGTTATTGAGGTCGGTCCTGCGGCGATGGCTGGTGTGACCCAGAGTAAGAAGATCACAGTCCACTGGTGAATGGACTCTGGGGACAACAAGAGAGAATAACGTCAGCTTGGGATCATTTTCAGTTCAGCCATGATCTAAATGAGTGGCGGAACAGTCTCGAGGGGCTGAATGGCCTGCTCCTGTTACTATATTCCAATTCCAGTGCAGCCGCCCCATGCCTCCCGTCCCTGCACTGAACTTAAACGGACAGTGTGGACAGAGTGCTGCCTCACCAGGTCGCAGTGACAAGCTCACCCCCCTCCCCCTCCCCTGGCAGTAGCTGTCTTCAGTCAGACCTGCTGCAGATCCCCGTTGTGAGGTGAGCAGGTGAATAGTTTCTGTGAACAGGTTAACAGCTGCCACCCACTGAGGGACAGAGTGCGATCAGACAACACACTGACATCACTCACCCCCTCCACAGCCTCAGCTGTATCCCATTTAAAGGGGCCACACCCCTCCGCAGTGGGGCTTCTAAAGTACTCGAGAGCAGGTACCCTCCCCCGACCAGGGGCGGGGACTTGGCCACTGGCTGCTCGCTGTTCCTGTCAATCACAGGGACACACAAACCCCGACTGTCCCCCTCTCTCCCTCACACACAGGGACACACAAACCCCGACTGTCCCCCTCTCTCCCTCACACACAGGGACACACAAACCCCGACTGTCCCTCTCTCTCCCTCACACACAGGGACACACAAACCCCGACTGTCCCCCTCTCTCCCTCACACAGGGACACACAAACCCCGACTGTCCCCCTCTCTCCCCCACACACAGGGACACACAAACCCCGACTGTCCCCCTCTCTCCCTCACACAGGGACACACAAACCCCGACTGTCCCCCTCTCTCCCACACACACAGGGACACACAAACCCCGACTGTCCCCCTCTCCCTCACACACAGGGACACACAAACCCCGACTGTCCCCCTCTCCCTCACACACAGGGACACACAAACCCCGACTGTCCCCCTCTCTCCCTCACACACAGGGACACACAAACCCCGACTGTCCCCCTCTCTCCCTCACACACAGGGACACACAAACCCCGACTGTCCCCCTCTCTCCCTCACACACAGGGACACACAAACCCCGACTGTCCCCCTCTCTCCCTCACACACAGGGACACACAAACCCCGACTGTCCCCCTCTCTCCCTCACACACAGGGACACACAAACCCCGACTGTCCCCCTCTCCCTCACACACAGGGACACACAAACCCCGACTGTCCCCCTCTCTCCCCCACACACAGGGACACACAAACCCCGACTGTCCCCCTCTCTCCCACACACACACAGGGACACACAAACCCCGACTGTCCCCCTCTCTCCCCAAACACAGGGACACACAAACCCCGACTGTCCCCCTCTCTCCCTCACACACACAGGGACACACAAACCCGGACTGTCCCCCTCTCTCCCCCACACACAGGGACACACAAACCCCGACTGTCCCCCTCTCTCCCCCACACACACAGGGACACACAAACCCCGACTGTCCCCCTCTCTCCCCCACACACACAGGGACACACAAACCCCGACTGTCCCCCTCTCTCCCTCACACACAGGGACACACAAACCCCGACTGTCCCCCTCTCTCCCTCACACACAGGGACACACAAACCCCGACTGTCCCCCTCTCTCCCCCACACACAGGGACACACAAACCCCGACTGTCCCCCTCTCCCTCACACACAGGGACACACAAACCCCGACTGTCCCCCTCTCCCTCACACACAGGGACACACAAACCTCGACTGTCCCCCTCTCTCCCCCACACACACAGGGACACACAAACCCCGACTGTCCCCCTCTCCCTCACACACAGGGACACACAAACCCCGACTGTCCCCCTCTCCCTCACACACAGGGACACACAAACCCCGACTGTCCCCCTCTCTCCCTCACACACAGGGACACACAAACCCCGACTGTCCCCCTCTCCCCCACACACACAGGGACACACAAACCCCGACTGTCCCTCTCTCCCCCACACACAGGGACACACAAACCCCGACTGTCCCTCTCTCCCTCACACACAGGGACACACAAACCCCGACTGTCCCCCTCTCCCCCACACACACAGGGACACACAAACCCCGACTGTCCCTCTCTCCCTCACACACAGGGACACACAAACCCCGACTGTCCCCCTCTCCCCCTCACACAGGGACACACAAACCCCGACTGTCCCCCTCTCTCCCTCACACAGGGACACACAAACCCCGACTGTCCCCCTCTCTCCCTCACACACAGGGACACACAAACCCCGACTGTCCCCCTCTCTCCCTCACACACAGGGACACACAAACCCCGACTGTCCCCCTCTCTCCCTCACACAGGGACACACAAACCCCGACTGTCCCCCTCTCTCCCTCACACACAGGGACACACAAACCCCGACTGTCCCCCTCTCTCCCTCACACAGGGACACACAAACCCCGACTGTCCCCCTCTCTCCCTCACACAGGGACACACAAACCCCGACTGTCCCCCTCTCTCCCTCACACACAGGGACACACAAACCCCGACTGTCCCCCTCTCTCCCTCACACAGGGACACACAATCCCCGACTGTCCCCCTCTCTCCCACACACACAGGGACACACAAACCCCGACTGTCCCTCTCTCTCCCCCACACACAGGGACACACAAACCCCGACTGTCCCCCTCTCTCCCCCACACACAGGGACACACAAACCCCGACTGTCCCCCTCTCTCCCCCACACACAGGGACACACAAACCCGGACTGTCCCCCTCTCTCCCTCACACACAGGGACACACAAACCCCGACTGTCCCCCTCTCCCTCACACACAGGGACACACAAACCCCGACTGTCCCCCTCTCTCCCACACACACAGGGACACACAAACCCCGACTGTCCCCCTCTCTCCCTCACACACAGGGACACACAAACCCCGACTGTCCCCCTCTCCCTCACACACAGGGACACACAAACCCCGACTGTCCCCCTCTCTCCCTCACACACACAGGGACACACAAACCCCGACTGTCCCCCTCTCTCCCTCACACACAGGGACACACAAACCCCGACTGTCCCCCTCTCTCCCTCACACACAGGGACACACAAACCCCGACTGTCCCCCTCTCCCCCTCACACAGGGACACACAAACCCCGACTGTCCCCCTCTCCCTCACACACAGGGACACACAAACCCCGACTGTCCCCCTCTCTCCCTCACACACACAGGGACACACAAACCCCGACTGTCCCCCTCTCCCTCACACACAGGGACACACAAACCCCGACTGTCCCCCTCTCTCCCTCACACAGGGACACACAAACCCCGACTGTCCCCCTCTCTCCCTCACACACAGGGACACACAAACCCCGACTGTCCCCCTCTCCCTCACACACAGGGACACACAAACCCCGACTGTCCCCCTCTCTCCCTCACACACAGGGACACACAAACCCCGACTGTCCCCCTCTCTCCCTCACACACAGGGACACACAAACCCCGACTGTCCCCCTCTCCCTCACACACAGGGACACACAAACCCCGACTGTCCCCCTCTCTCCCTCACACACAGGGACACACAAACCCCGACTGTCCCCCTCTCTCCCTCACACACAGGGACACACAAACCCCGACTGTCCCCCTCTCTCCCTCACACACAGGGACACACAAACCCCGACTGTCCCCCTCTCTCCCTCACACACACAGGGACACACAAACCCCGACTGTCCCCCTCTCTCCCTCACACACAGGGACACACAAACCCCGACTGTCCCCCTCTCTCCCTCACACACAGGGACACACAAACCCCGACTGTCCCCCTCTCTCCCTCACACAGGGACACACAAACCCCGACTGTCCCCCTCTCTCCCTCACACACAGGGACACACAAACCCCGACTGTCCCCCTCTCTCCCTCACACACAGGGACACACAAACTGCAGTCCCTGGAGATGAGCTGACTCGACACGGACCGAGAATCGGAGCTGCCATCTTGTGGATCGGTTGCACACTTTGTTGCACACTCGGTTACACACTCGGTTACACACTGCCCTTACACACTGAGTGCACGGGAGAGGCACTAGTGGCTGCTTCTGGGGGTGATTATGAAACTGAGGTTGTGGCCCCATTCAGCCTCCAGTGATGGGTGAGTGCTCCTGCAGTGGGCCTGACCGTCCCGGACTGGGCCATTGCACGGCCTGCCCCGTCAGTTAGACCTTTCCTGCACCCTTCAGCTCAAATTTTTTTTGCCCACGAAGTTGCTGGAAGTGCGATCTGATAACACGCAGCGAGGGAAAAAGAGCATCTCGGACCTGAGTGAACAATGGGGCCAACACTCTATCTCCCTCATAAACAGAGGAGGAGGGTGGATTAGAGTCAAATTCGGTACAGAAAGAGAAATAAAGAGAGGGAAAGAAAGATTGGGTTCGAGAAAGAGAAAAGAGGCACAAAGAAAAGGGAAGTAAAAAATGTTAAGATTTAAAATATAACTTTTTAAAATTCTTTAAAACAAGTTACTACCTGAAGGAATGAGATTGAACAGTTTAAATAGTTCAGTTTCTGGGCCTGAGAGGTTCGTTGGCATTGAATTAACAATTACCAGGTCATTAAAAAGGTACTTCCCCTGTTAAATTCCAGCCTAACTTGCAATGATCTGGAATTTACTGCCTGAAAGGGCGGTGGAAGCAGATTCAATAATAACTTTCAAAAGGGAATCGGATAAATACTTGAAAATGAAAATATAAAGGCCTATGGGGAAAGAGCAGGGGGAGTGGGACTAATTGAACAGCACTACCAAAGAGCTAGCATGATGGGCCGAATGGCCTCTTTCTGTGCTATACCATTCTCTGATTCTAATGTGCAAACCCAGCAAGTTCTTTAAAATAACGGGGAGTTTAAGGGTGAGATGCAGAATGGCGTAAATCGATCAGCAAGTTTTGGGGATTTGCGTCTCCTGGCGTACCTCTTAATCCCCTGAATTTGCTGTCTGATTTATATCGCTGACAAGCCGTTATTATTACAACACCTCTTGTATTTGTACACAAGGCAGGGAAGTGTTTTAATTTACACAGCGTAACACTTACTGCAACACCTTACACAGGGGTTCCTGAAGATACAGCATCTGATAATCCTGCGGCTGGCAATCTGATGTGTTATCTGACAAACCATCTGTCAAAGCTCACTCAGCACAGGGAGATCCCAAAGGGAAAGATGCAATAAAGTGACTCTTCTTCAGCACAGCCAAACTCAGTGTCTGTCGCTGGGCACATTCCACACGACTATCTGTATTTGACAAGCAAGTCTGGCAAAAGTACGTAGAGGCTGTGAAAGCCCTGAGATAAATGTTACACTGGGTAATCTCAGTTCACAGTGGGCGCTGGACTATCACAGAATGAACAATAAACACAGAACCCGAACACTCACCGTACAATCCCTGCTTCATGCTCATCCTCCCCTGCTTCAACTCATGAAACTTCCTGTCTCAGGCTGAGCTCAGACTGATCTCTGGTCACAGTTCTCACCACAACACCTTCAAACCCGGAGACGCAGTGTTTTTTTATTCACTCTCAGGGAGTGGGCGTTGTGTAGGAAAGGCAGGCATTTACTGTCCATCCCATCTTAGTCAAGAAAAAGAAACTGAGTGCAGTCTGCTGTCCCTTCCTCTCCACAAGAGCTGGAAGCAGGGAGAAGAGGCAGAGAGAGAGAGAGAGGGAGAGCGTGACCCAATGCAGATATCATAGCGATCATAGAATCATAGAATGGTACAGCACAGAAGGAGGCCATTCAGCCCATCATTCCTGTGCTGGCTTTTTGAAAGAGCTATCCAATTAGTCCCACTCCCCTGCTCTTTCCCCATAGGCCTTTATATTTTCCTTTTCAAGTATTTATCCAATTCCCTTTTGAAAGTTATTATTGAATCTGCTTCCACCGCCCTTTCAGGCACTGCATTCCAGATCAGAACAGCTCACTGCGTAAAATAATTCTCATCTCACCTCTCCAGGACGGGGCAATCACACAGCTCGAAACTCACCACTGTAAAAATGGCAACGGGCGCATGTGTGGTGAGTTGGGGACCTGCCTGCCACCTTCAATGATTTGTGTACATACACCTCCAGGTCTCTCTGTTCCTGTATCCCCTTTAGAATTGTACCATTTAGTTTATATTGCTTCTCCTCATTCTTCCTACCAAAATGCATCACTTCACACTTCTCTGTGTTAAATTTCATCTGCCATGTGTCTGCCAATTTTGTATCCACACTGCCACTGCCCCTTCAATCCCATGGGCTTTGATTTTGCTAACAAGTCTATTATGTGGTACTTTATCAAACGCCTTTTGAAAGTCTATATACACATCATCAACCACACTACCCTCATCAACCCTCTCCGTTACTTCATCAAAGAACTCAATCAAGTTAGTCAAACACGATTTTCCTTTAACAAATCCGTGCTGACTTTCATTTATCAGTCCACACTTTTCCAAGTGACAATTAATTTTGTCCCGGATTATTGTCTCTAAAGGTTTCCCCACCACCGATGTTAGGCTGACTGGCCTGTAATTGCCGGGTTTGTCCCTCTCCCTTTTTTTGAACAGGGGTGTAACATTTCCAATCCTCCAGTCCTCTGGCACCACCCCCATATCTAAGGAGGATTGAAGATTGTGGCCAGAGTCTCCGCAATTTCCACCCTTACTTCCCTCAGTAACCTAGGATTATGTTGGGATAGACATCGTTCAGATGAGGTAGAGATTGTTCTGATGAGGACTGGACACTGGGTGTTGCCCGATACATGAGGCCAGTAGAAGAGCAGAGGGGTGTCTCGCTGGGAGAAGCATGCTGGGAGAGCATCAAACTCAAACAGGTGGCGTCTCTCAGATGAGATGTTAAACCGAGGCCCTGTCTGCCCTCTCAGGTGGATGTAAAAGTTCCCATGTTTTGAAGAAGAGCAGGGGAGGATCCCCCGGTGTCCTGGACAATATTTATCCCTCGACCAACATCCCTAAAAAAAAGATTATCTGCTCATTATCACATTGCTGTTTGTGGGATCTTGCTGTGCGAAAATTGGCTGCCGCGTTTCCTACATTACAACAGTGACTACAGTTCAAAAATACTTCATTGGCTGTAAAGCGCTTTGGGACGTCCTGAGGTCATGAAAGGCGCTATATAAATGCAAATCTTTCTCTCTTTGCAGAGACTCCAAACCATTGTTTGTAGCACTATCGGAGAGGGCAGTCCAGGGCAAGCTACAGCTCCAGGAACTGCAGCACACGTCCCACACAACACACAGGCCTCCTGACACACAATCCCAAGGCTATGTGAGGATTGATGTCCTGGGACACAGAACCTGCTGCCTGGGCCCTGTAGGAGGGGCTGGACCTCCTGCGGGGTTGCCCTATGGGCCTGGCCGCCCGAGAAATCTGCTGCTCCTCCTCCAACAAATAAACCGTAAATAGGGGACTCCCCAAGGGGAAAAACATTCTGCAACGTTCCCTTCCATTTTAGGAAACAGTGGGAGATTTCTAAACCAAGTCAGGAGTCTCATAAAGAAAGAGGAAAGAAAGTTTGACAAATCAATGCAAGGTTCTGAGTCTCAATCTAACAGCGCAGTGGAACAGAGCAATTTCCCATTCCCATCCCAGCACCTCTCATCCTCAGCTGCAGTTCTGGTTCTGGCAGAAGCCAGAGAGTAGGCTTGGCGGTGATGTCTCCCATGGTAGAATAGCCTGCACCGTTACTGCTCAGAGCACTGCTGGCCTCGCTTTCTCCACCCATCACATGTAAATAACGGCTGGTGGGGGGGGGGGGGGCGGGCGAGGCCCGGTCCCTGGGGGATTTCACTCCCCTCCGCTGCAGTGGGGGAAACGGGCCGGGAGGGGGCAGGTGGGAGTGCGGGTGGGGGAAACGGGCCGGGAGGGGGCCGGGAGGGGGGAGGGGCCTGGAGACGGCTGCAACAGAGCACGTGGAGAGAGCGGGCCTTGTGGAGGCCTCCTCTTCCACCATTGCAGCCCTGCTGCTTACCTGTTGTGGGCCACGGTCCCGTCTGACACCATCGATGGGACTGCGATTCCACCACCATGCTGGGCTCCCTCCTCTCGGCGGGATTCCTGCCCGTAGCCCACCCTGTGTCCTCAGGGACTGTGAACCAGGAGATAAAAGCCTCAGCTGCACCATTCTGCACGCTGGGAATAGGGCATGCCTGTGATGCCTCCTGTGGTGGAATGGCCTGTCGCCACTCACGGCCTAGAGTGGTGATGGAGTGAGGGTGACTGGCATCTGGGGAACTGTACTCCCAGCGGGAGAGGACACAGTTAATAAAGGTGGTGACGGGGGTGTGGGGATCGGGTGACGGGGGTGTGGGGATCGGGTGAGGGGGTGTGGGGATCGGGTGACGGGGGTGTGGGGATCGGGTGAGGGGGGTGTGGGGATCGGGTGAGGGGGTGTGGGGATCGGGTGAGGGGGTGTGGGGATCGGGTGAGGGGGTGTGGGGATCGGGTGAGGGGGTGTGGGGATCGGGTGAGGGGGTGTGGGGATCGGGTGACGGGGGTGTGGGGATCGGGTGAGGGGGTGTGGGGATCGGGTGACGGGGGTGTGGGGATCGGGTGAGGGGGGTGTGGGGATCGGGTGAGGGGGGTGTGGGGATCGGGTGAGGGGGGTGTGGGGATCGGGTGAGGGGGTGTGGGGATCGGGTGAGGGGGTGTGGGGATCGGGTGAGGGGGGTGTGGGGATCGGGTGAGGGGTGTGGGGATCGGGTGAGGGGTGTGGGGATCGGGTGAGGGGGTGTGGGGATCGGGTGAGGGGGTGTGGGGATCGGGTGAGGGGTGTGGGGATCGGGTGAGGGAGTGTGGGGATCGGGTGAGGGGGGTGTGGGGATCGGGTGAGGGGGGTGGGGATCGGGTGAGGGGGTGTGGGGATCGGGTGAGGGGGGTGGGGATCGGGTGAGGGGGTGTGGGGATCGGGTGAGGGGGGTGGGGATCGGGTGAGGGGGGTGGGGATCGGGTGAGGGGGGTGGGGATCGGGTGAGGGGGTGTGGGGATCGGGTGAGGGGGTGTGGGGATCGGGTGAGGGGGGTGTGGGGATCGGGTGAAGGGGATCGGGTGAGGGGGGATCGGGTGAAGGGGATCGGGTGAGGGGGGATCGGGTGAGGGGGATCGGGTGAGGGGGGATCGGGTGAAGGGGATCGGGTGAGGGGGGATCGGGTGAGGGGGATCGGGTGAGGGGGGATCGGGTGAGGGGGGATCGGGTGAGGGGGATCGGGTGAGGGGGGATCGGGTGAGGGGGGATCGGGTGAGGGGGGATCGGGTGAGGGGGGTCCCAGTAGTGATGACACTCACTTTCCACCATCAGTAGTTTCAGTTTAGTTTGTGATTTCTTGTAAACGGGAAATGAAATATCAGACCAGAGACCACGAACTCGAGAGAACTCCAACAGGAAGTCACCACTGCCCTCTGAAGAATCGAAACTTATAACAAACAGTTTCACTTCGGACAGGGCCAGTGATATTCATCTGAAATCGGGTCTCTGCCTCTGAACTGAAGCAGGATTGAAGGAGTTAATTTGTTGAATGAAGGGCAGGGAGGTCACATGATTGGATGGGATGAGGAGACAGGAGAACAAGATGACTGACAGGGAAAGTGGGATGGGGAATGGGTGTGGAGCAGTGGGCAAGATTGGCAGTGATTGGGCAGTGACATGAACCAATGGATCAATATTTCGGCTGGCAATAAAGAAGCTTAGAGTGTGGACTGGTGTAAGAAAGGGGATCGGGTGAGGGGGATAAAGAGAGCAGGATGGGGAGAAGGTTCAGCTCGGAGCTGGTGACGGCAAAGACTTATCCAGGGGACAAAAGGGAAGTGCGGTTTGGAACAGGAGACCAGGGGAGGAACTGAGGAGGGAAACAGTGAAGGAGCGGAGTGCAACCCGGGAAGGATAGTCCAGGAGACCAGCAGAAGATTGACACACAGTCCAGGAGACCAGCAGAAGATTGACACACAGTCCAGGAGACCAGCAGAAGATTGACACACAGTCCAGGAGACCAGCAGAAGATTGACACACAGTCCAGGAGACCAGCAGAAGATTGACACACAGTCCAGGAGACCAGCAGAAGATTGACACACAGTCCAGGAGACCAGCAGAAGATTGACACACAGTCCAGGAGACCAGCAGAAGATTAACACACAGTCCAGGAGACCAGCAGAAGATTAACACACAGTCCAGGAGACCAGCAGAAGATTGAAGTGTAGTCCAGGAGACCAGCAAAAGTTTGAAGCGCTGTCCAGGAGACCAGCAGAAGGTTGACCCACAGTCCAGGAGACCAGCAGAAGATTGACACACAGTCCAGGAGACCAGCAGAAGATTGACCCACAGTCCAGGAGACCAGCAGAAGATCGACGCACAGTCCAGGAGACCAGCAGAAGATTGACGCACAGTCCAGGAGACCAGTAGAGGATTGAGGCGCAGTCCAGGAGATCAGTAGAGGATTGAGGTGCAGTCCAGGAGACCAGTTCAGCAACAACCTTTTATCCAAGAGCCAGCATGGCAGCAGAATAAAGAACAAAAACTAACAGAACATGAACCTAGGAGATGATTACATTTCTACGTTATACCTTTAATGTAGAAAAACCTCCCAAGGTGCTTCACAGAGGCACAATCAGACAAAGACGGACACCAAGTCAAAGAAGGAGACAATGGCCCAGAATTTGCACCTGCCGTTACTTAGACTCGCTCTCACCCCTATAATCCCCATGATATCTTGGACTGCAAGTTGCTGGATGTGGGAGATGGGAACAGTGTGGTGTCTCCACAGGGTATCTGGGACCTGAGTGAACAGGGAAGCAACTGGGTATCTCCTTAACCAATCAGACTGAAGGATGGTGAAATTAACAACTCAAGGACTGAGAAGGAAGAGTAAGTTGGAGAGGGTGAATTCAATGTGAAATCAGGTACAGAAAGAGAAATTAAATGAGGGAAAGAAAGATTGGATTAAAGGAGAGAGAAAAAAGAGACAGAAAGAAAAAGTAAAAAAAAAGTTTAAAAATTTTAATTTTAAAAAATCTCCAACAACAATTAAAACCTGAAGGAATGAGACTCCACCCGTGTAATAGTTAATCTTCAGTGCCACAGAGGTTGACTGGCAGTAATTAACACTTATCGTGCTGTTAAAAGGTACTTAGACTGAAATGGACAAGATTGAACTTCCTGTGGTGAGTTTAGTTTGTATCTATCGTGAAAATACAGGAGCTTCACACCGTTCAATGTATTTCACGGTGAGTCGGACGGCGAGATGCCGTTTTCGTGAAGCTAATGGCAGAGCGGTGCATATCGGACAGGAACGTCCCGATTTTTGCTTCGAACAGCGTGTCTGCCCCTCACCTGAACTTACCGTGCGATTCGTGCATAAATAACGGAGAGCGCCATTAGTACCATTAGTACCATTAGTACCATTAGCACAATTAGTACCATTAGCACAATTAGTACCATTTGTACCATTAGTACCATTAGCACCATTAGCACCATTCGTACCATTAGTACCATTAGCACAATTAGTACCATTAGCACTATTAGTACCATAAGCACAATTAGTACCATTAGCACTATTAGTACCAATAGTGCCATTTGCACCATTAGCACTATTAGTACCATAAGCACAATTAGTACCATCAGTACCATTAGTGCCATTAGCGCCATTAGTACTATTAGCACCATTCGTTCTATTAGCACCATTAGTACTATTAGCGCCATTAGTACTATTAGCACCATTAGTACTATTAGCACCATTAGCACCATTAGTACTATCAGCACCATTAGTACCATTAGCATCATTAGCACTATTAGCCTCACTGTTATATTGACAGAAAATTCTGGGCCATTAAGACGGGTTATTAAAAACTTGGTCAAAGAGGTGGGTTTTAAGTACGATCTTGAAGGAGGAGAGAGAGGGGGAGAGGTTTAGGGAGAGAATTCCAGAGCTTAGAGTCTCGACAGCTGAAGGCACGGCCGCCAATGGTAGGGCGGAGGAAGTGAGGGATGCTTAAGAGGGCAGAATTGGAGGAGGTTACAGAGATAGGGAGGGGCGAGACCATGGAGTGATTTGAAGACAGGGATGAGAATTTTAAAATCGAGGCGTTCCCGGACCGGGAGCCAATGTAGGTCAGTGAGCACAGGGTGATGGGAGAATGGGACTTGGTGCGACTTAGGATACAGGCAGCAGAGTTTTGGATGAGCTCAAATTTATGGAGGGTGGAAGATGGGAGACCAGCCAGGAGAGCAATGGAATAGTCGAGTCTGGATAAGAAATAGGAGGATAGGGCAGATGAATGCCTGGCTGGAGAGATGGTGCAGGAGGGAGGGCTTTAGATTCCTGGGGCATTGGGACCAGTTCTGGGGGAGGTGGGACCTGTACAGGCCAGACGGGTTGCACCTCAACTGAGCTGGGACCAATGTCCTCATGGGGAGGTTCAGAGGTGCTGTGGAGAGGGTTTAAACTAATTTGTCAGGGGAATGGACAACAGGATGCAGCATTGGAATGGAGAAACAAGGTGCACAAAGGATCGGGGGGAAAGATAGCACAAGAGCAAGTAATAGTACAGTATTAGGTGGGATCAGACTAAGAGAGAGTACAAGAAAGTCTAAGACGGGTTTACAGTGCATGTGTGTAAACGCACGAAGCCTGGTAAACAAGGTTGGTGAGCTCAGGCACAAATAGTCACATGGGAATATGATGTCATGGCAACAACGGAGACTTGGCTCAAAAAAGGGGCAGGATTGGGTACTAAATATTCCTGGATACAAGGTGTTCAGGAAAGACAGGGAAGGAAAGAAAGGAGTGGGGGGCAGTATTGATTAAGGGGAATATTGCAATACTGGAGAGAGAGGATGTCCTGGAGGGGTCAAGGACAGAATCTATTTGATTAGAATTAAGAAATAAAAGAGGTGCCATTACACTACTGGGTGTATTTTATAGGCCACCAGCTAATGGGAAGGAGATCGAGGAGCAAATTTACAGCGAAATTACAGAGAGGTGCATGAACTATAGAGTAGTGATAACGGGGGATTTCAACGATCCTAATATAGACTGGGACAGTAATAATATAAGGGGTACAGAGGGGGAGGAATTTCTGAAATGTGTTCAGGATAACTTTCCGGCCCAATGAGGAAGGAGGCATTGCTGGATCTGGTTCTAGGGAATGAGGTGGGCCAAGTGGAGCAAGTGTCAGTGGGGGAACATTTAGAGAACAGCGATCATAATATCATAAGGTTTAGAATAGCTATGGAAAAGGACGTGGACCACTCTAAAGTAAAATGCTCAATTGGAGGAGGGCCAATTTCAGTGGGATGAGAACAGATCTGGCCCGGGTAAATTGGAATCAAAGATTGGCAGGGAAAACTGTAATTGAACAGTGGGCGGCCTTTAAAGAGGAAATGGGTCGGGTACAGTCCAGGTACATTCACACGAGGGAGAAAGGAAGGGCAACTAAAGCCAGAGCTCCCTGGATGACAAAAGAGATAGTGAGTAAGAGGAAATGGAAAAAAGGGGATATGACAGATGTCAGGTTGAAAACACAAGTGAGAACCAGGCAGAATATAGAAAGTTCAGAGGGGAAGTGAGAAAGGAAATAAGAGGGGCGAAGAGAGAGTATGAGAATAGACTGGTGGCCAATATAAAAGGGAATCCAAAAGTCTTCTACAGGCATGTAAACAGTAAACGGGTAGTAAGAGGAGGGGTGGGGTCAATATAGGGACCATGAAGGAGATCGACTCATGGAGGCAGAGGGGATGGCCGAGGTACTAAATGAGTACTTTGCATCTGTCTTTACCAAGGAAGAAGATGCTGCCAGAGTCTCAGTAAAGGAAGATATAGTGAGATACTGGATGGGCTAAAAATTGATAAAGAAGAGGTACTAGAAAGGCTGGCTGTACTTAAACTAGATAAATCACCCAGTCCGGATGGGATGCATCCTAGGTTGCTGAGGGAAGTAAGGGTGGAAATTGCGGAGGTACTGGCCATAATCTTCCAAACATCCGTAGATATGGGGGTAATGCCAGAGGACTGGAGAATTGCAAATGTTACACCCTTGTTCAAAAAAGGTGTAAGGATAAACCAGTTTAACCTCAGTGGTGGGGAAACTTTTAGAAAATATAATCCGGGACAGAATTAACAATCACTTGGACAAGTGTGGATTAATTAGGGAAAGCCAGCACGGATTTGTTAAAGGCAAATCGTGTTTAACTAACCTGATAGAGTTTTTTGATGAGGTAACAGAGAGGGTCGATGAGGGCAATGCAGTTGATGTGGTGGATATGGACTTTCAAAAGGCATTTGATAAAGTGCCGCATGGTAGGCTTATCATCAAGATTGAAGCCCATGGAATAAAGGGGGCAGTGACAGCATGGATACAGAATTGGCTAAGTGACAGGAAACAGAGAGTAGTGGTGAACAGTTGTTTTTCGGACTGGAGGGAGGTGTACAGTAGTGTTCCCCAGGGGTCGGTGCTGGGACCACTGCTTTTCTTGCTATATATTAATGACTTGGACTTGGGTGTACAGGGCACAATTTCCAAATCTGTGGATGACACAAAACTTGGAAGTGTAGTGAACAGTGAGGAGGATAGTGATAGATTTCAAGAGGATATAAACAGGCTGGTGGAATGGGCGGACACCTGGCAGAGAAATGCGAAATGATACATTTTGGTAGGAAGAATGAGGAGAGACAATATAAACTAGAGGACACAGCTCTAAAAGGGGTACAGGAATAGAGAGATCTGGGGGTATATGTACACAAATCGTTGAAGGTGGCAGGATAGGTTGAAAAAGTGGTTAAAAAAGCAAATGGGATCCTGGATTTTATAAATAGAGGCACAGAGTACAAAAGTAAGGAAGTCATGATGAGCCTTTATAAAACACTGGTTTGGCCACAACTGGAGAATTGTGTCCAGTTCTGGGCACCGCACTTTAGGAAAGATGTGAAGGCCTTAGAGAGGGTGCAGAAGAGATTTACTAGAATGATTCCAGGGATGAGGGACTTTATTACGTGGATAGACTGGAGAAGCTGGGGTTGTTCTCCTTGGAACAGAGACAGTTGCGAGGAGATTTGATAGAGGTGTTCAAAATCATGAAGGGTCTAGACAGAGTAGATAGAGAGAAACTGTTCCCATTGGCGGAAGGGTCAAGAACCAGAGGACATAGATTTAAGGTGATTGGCAAAAGAACCAAAGGTGACATGAGGAAAAACTTTTTTTACACAGCGAGTTAGGATCTGGAATGCACTGCCCGAGGGGGTGGTGGAGGCAGATTCAATCATGGCCTTCAAAAGGGAACTAGATAAGTACTTGAAAGAAAAAAATTTGCAGGGCTACGGGGAAAGGGCGGGGGAGTGGGACTAGCTGGATTGCTCTTGCATAGAGCCGGCGCAGACTCAATGGGCCGAATGGCCTCCTTCCGTGCTGTAACCTTTCTGTGATTCTAAGGTGGATGCTCAGTTGTTGAGTATATTCAAGAATGAGATTGATAAATTTTTGGACTCAAGGGATATGGGATAGGGCGGAAAATGGAGTTGAGTTTCAAGCTCAGCCATGGTCTTATTGGATGGCGGAGCAGGATCGAGGGGCCGAATGGAGAAGGAAGTAGGCAATGTTTGTGATGGAGAGGGTATGGGATTCGAATCTCAGTTCAGGATCAAATTGAATGCTGAGGTTGTGAACAGTCTGGTTTCACCTGTGACAGTGGCCAGGGAGGGGGATTGAATCAGTGTCAAGATCATGTAGTTTGTGGCTGATGGTTTTGGTCTACCCATTGTTTAACTGGAGCAAATTGCAAATTTCATCCAAGACTGGATATCAGAGAAGCAGCCTGGCAGAACAAAGACAATGGAGGGGTCGAGAGAGGTGGTGGTGAGGTAGAGCTGGGTGTCGCCAGCATACGTGTGGAGTCTGACATTGTGTTTTCGGATGATGTTACCGTGGGGTAGCATGGGGATGAGGAATAGAAGGGGGCCAAGGATAGATCGTTGGGGGACTCTGTTGCGTTTATATTGGATATTGTCATATGTCCCTTACCTTGAACACAGGTTTGAGGGCAAGGAAACACTGAAACGTCTGGGTAATACAGCCCAACACAGTAAACACAGCCCCTTCCATACAGTGTATTACGTTCTGGGTTCGAATTAACTTATGAGACATCAGTTCAACATATTAGATTATTAATCAAACTCAGTTAGACAAACATTAATAGACATTGATGAGAGTCCATCAGGCTTATTCGAATACAGGCAGCAATGAAGTAGTTGACGACAGACTCATGCTTGGGACACTTGGCTGGATTCCGATGTTGTCTCCTTTACTCCCGAAGTGATGAATAGCAAGAGCTTTGTTCCCCTTTTTATAATCATTTCATTGCCCATATATGGTCATATTTGTGATTTTATTTAAGTCAATGGGTGATAAATTGGATAAGGGTCTGTTCTGGGCGATGGTGCGCTGCCGCCCCATGCCCAACGGACCCTTCCCGTGCTGCCTGCTACTTACCCTGAAATCTCCGTGCAGCAAGCGCAGTCCTCGCTGCTGAGAGGCTGCACGGAGAATGAGGAAGTTGGAAATGGGGCGTGGACAGCGCACGTCATCAGCTGCCTGCATCTCTTAAAGGTGCAGACACATTTCCAATGGCAGATACACAGCCAAGGAGGAGAAGGGAGAATGGCATCACGAGTAGCTGCACCAGCAAGAGAGCGAGCACCAAGATTCTCCGACGATGCTCTGGAGGCCCTGGTGAAGGTGTGGACCAGAGGAGGGCAGCATTGTATCCGCAGGGTGGCCGGACAGCGTCTAGACCACAGCTGCATAGGCATTGGCAGGCCGTAGCACAGGAGGTGAATGTGAGGAGCATTGCACCACACACGTGGGTGCAGTGCCGCAAGAAATTTAATGATTTGACACGAGTGGTCAAGGTGAGTGAATGCAAGTGTCAAGTGGCACATCCGACCAACCGCACCAATATACCATGCACGACACCTCCCGTCACCCACCCACCCACCCACAAACACTGCCATCCACACGCAATGCTGCATCTCACCCGCACATAATACCACACTTGTTGGCCACACAACCACCACTCAAGTCACACAAACTGGCAGCTATTCATCCATGACAGGCACATCACCCAGACACCTTGCAGGATACTCACTGACACACTGTCCTCTGTCTTGTAGGAGAAGGTGGCATATAACACCCTGCAGCAGGAGGGACCTGAGGGAGGACGGGGACGTTTACACATTCTCACCCCCCTAGAGGAGACGGTGCTGCGGATCATTGGGTGGGCCGTCGCTGCAGCCATAAGACCATAAGACCATAAGAGATAGGAGCAGGAGTAGGCCATTCGGCCCCTCATGTCTGCTCCACCATTTAATGAGATCATGGCTGATCTGATTTTTACCTCAACTCCACTTTCCCGCCTTTTCCCCATATCCTTTGACTCCTTTGCTGATCAAAATCTTGTCTAACTCAGCCTTGAATGTATTCAATGACTCAGCCTCCACAGCTTTTGGGATAAAGAATTCCAAAGATTCACGACCTCTGGGAGAAGAAATTCCTCCTCATTTCCATCTTAAATGGGCGACCCCTTATTCTGAGACCCTGCTTTCTAGATTTAGATTCCCCCATGAGGGGTAACATCCACTCAACATCTACCCTATCGAGTCCCCTCAGAATCTTATGTTTCAATAAGATCTCCTCTCATTCTTCTAAACTCCAGTGAGTATAGACCCAATCTGTTCAATCTTTCCTCATAGACAACCCTTCCATACCCAGAATCAACCTAGTGAACCTTCTCTGAACTGCCTCCAATGTTCAATTCCTCTGCCATTTCCTTGTTTTCCATTATTATTTCCCCAGTCTCATCTTCTAAGGGACCAATGTTTACTTTAGCTACCCTCTTCCTTTTTATATAATTGTAGAAGCTTTTACTGTCAGTTTTTATATTTCTCGCTAGTTTACTCTCATAATTTATTTTCTCCCTCTTTATTATTCTTTTAGTCATCCTTTGCTGGTTTTTAAAGTTTTCCCAATCTTCGGGCTTACCAGTAATCTTTGCCATGTTGTGTGCTTTTTCTTTTAACCTGATACCATCCTTTACTTCCTTAGTTAGCCATGATTGGTTCACCCTTTTTGTGGCGTCTTTCCTCCTCACAGGGATATATTTTTGTTGCAAATCATAAAATATCTTTTTAAATGTTTGCCACTGCTTATCCACCATCATACCATCTAATCTGTTTACCCAGTCCACTTTAACCAATTCCTTTATAATTGCCCTTATTTAAGTTTATAGAGTCATAGAGTCATAGAGACATACAGCACGGAAAGAGGCCCTTCGGCCCATCGTGTCCGCGCCGGCCATCAAGCCCTGTCTACTCTAATCCCATATTCCAGCATTTGGTCCGTAGCCTTGTATGCTATGGCATTTCAAGTGCTCATCCAAATGCTTCTTGAATGTTGTGAGGGTTCCTGCCTCCACAACCCTCTCAGGCAGTGAGTTCCAGACTCCAACCACCCTCTGGGTGAAAAAGTTCTTTCTCAAATCCCCTCTAAACCTCCCGCCTTTTACCTTGAATCTATGTCCCCTTGTTATAGAACCCTCAACGAAGGGAAAAAGCTCCTTAGTATCCATCCTATCTGTGCCCCTCATAATTTTGTACACCTCAATCATGTCCCCCCTCAGCCTCCTCTGCTCCAAGGAAAACAAACCCAATCTTCCCAGTCTCTCTTCATAGCTGAAGCGCTCCAGCCCTGGTAACATCCTGGTGAATCTCCTCTGCACCCTCTCCAAAGCGATCACATCCTTCCTGTAGTGCGGCGACCAGAACTGCACACAGTACTCCAGCTGTGGCCTAACCAGTGTTTTATACAGCTCCATCATAACCTCCTTGCCCTTATATTCTATGCCTCGGCTAATAAAGGCAAGTATCCCATATGCCTTCTTTACCACCTTATCTACCTGTTCCGCCGCCTTCAGGGATCTGTGAACTTGCACACCAAGATCCCTCTGACCCTCTGTCTTGCCTAGGGTCCTCCCATTCATTGTGTATTCCCTTGCCTTGTTAGTCCCTCCAAAGTGCATCACCTCGCACTTTTCCGGGTTAAATTCCATTTGCCACTGTTCTGCCCATCTGACCAACCCATCTATATCGTCCTGCAGACTGAGGCCATCCTCCTCGCTATTTACCACCCTACCAATTTTTGTATCATCAGCGAACTTGCTGATCATACCTTTTACATTCATATCCAAGTCATTAATGTAGACCACAAACAGCAAGGGACCCAGCACCGATCCCTGTGGTACCCCACTGGCCACAGGCTGCCAGTCACAAAAACAACCTTCGACCATCACCCTCTGCCTTCTGCCACTAAGCCAGTTTTGTGTCCAAAGTGCCAAGGCACCCTGGATTCCATGGGCTCGTACCTTCTTGACCAGTCTCCTGTGGGGGACTTTACCGAAGGCCTTACTGAAATCCATGTATACCACATCCACTGCGTTATCCTCATCCACACGCCTAGTCACCCCCTCAAAAAATTCAATCAAATTAGTCAGACATGATCTTCCCTTGACAAAGCCATGTTGACTATCCCTGATTAATCCTTGCTTCTCCAAGTGGAGACTAATTTTGTCCTTCAGAATTTTTTCCAATAATTTTCCTACCACTGATGTTAGGCTCACTGGCCTGTAGTTCCCCGATTTTTCCCTACTCCCCTTCTTGAATAATGGTACTACATTAGCGGTTCTCCAGTCCTCTGGCACATCCCCTGTGGCCAGAGGACTGGAGAACCGCTAATGTAGTACCATTAATACAGTAGTTTCAGACCCAAGATCCTCGCTCTCAAACTGGATGTGAAATTCTATCATGTTATGATCACTGCTTCCTCAGGGATCCTTTACTTTGAGATCCTTTACTTGAGCCGTGACAACGTGCCGTGCTGGAGGTCCTGATGAAGGGGGGGGTCTCTGCATATCTAATGCTCCTTCTCCTTCTCCACAGCTCCCTCCTCCCATAATCTTTTCTGACTCGCATGCTGCAGATGCTGTCAGCACACACCTCTTACTTGCTCCTCTCCCCACTCCACAACTCAACCTGTTTCCCTTTGTCATTGGAGATACCCAAGAACACGTGACAGCACCGTCCGAGGAGGAGGAGGAGAAGGACACTGAAGCCACACCATCACTCGGTCTGACACTTGCTTCCACCAGCTCAGAGACTGACACTGCGCGTCCTTTAGAGGTTAGGTCAGAGGAGGGATCGGCACGTGGTGAGACACCGAGCACAAGTGTACAGGAGTCGGGGCGGGGGGAACAGATACCACAGGTGCCAGCTCGCCGGAGGGCGAGGTCGCTCACTAGTTCTGCTGCAGAGGAGTCAGATGAGGACTTCGATGGGCCAGGCTACAGAAGACGGCTGATGGGCGTACACCAACTGCTTCGGGCACTGGAAAGCCTGCCAGAAAGCCTGTGGACAATGAGAAGGGACATGGAGGAGTCCAGCTCCAACTTGGCGCAGAGCTTTGCGCAGAGCTTGGAGCCCATCCTTTCCAACATGGAACAGGTGGTCACCTCCATCAGCGCACCTGTGGAACCCACCATGATGCAGCGTCTGATGACTGATGTCACAGCTTCCATTGGAGCACAAACATCTGCCATCCAAGGTCTGTCTGCTGCAATGGAAGCTCAGACTGCTGCTATC
Organism: Heptranchias perlo; assembly: GCF_035084215.1. Classification (NCBI taxonomy): domain Eukaryota; kingdom Metazoa; phylum Chordata; class Chondrichthyes; order Hexanchiformes; family Hexanchidae; genus Heptranchias; species Heptranchias perlo. Next base: position 611,580 of record NW_027139120.1, on the reverse strand, counting down.
GAGGGTCTGGGGACCACTGTGGAACGGGGCTTCCAGGGCGTCCCAGCACTCCGGCAATCCGTTCTCCAGCCGATCACCAGGATTGCTGAGATGCCGCTCCGGGAGAGTGTCAGTGGCGCCATGGCAGTCGGACCTGCTGTCCTCTCTCAGGACGACAGCATTCCTGCTCCCACCCCTCCCACTCCACCAGTGCCCCTGTTGTTGCCTCTCGGCCAGCCAGGCCAGACTGCTGCAGCACATGCTGAGATGGTGCAGTCTGAAGCCAGGCCCTCCTGGCCCAGAGCTGCTCGAGGTCGTCCTCCAAGGCCCTCTGGATGTTTCTCCATTGAAGGCCAGCAGCCTCCCACCACCCATGCTCCATCCACTGGGGAAGCACCTCGTAGGAGCACTGGGATAGGTAAAGGCACACGGACAACAGGCACCAAGGGAATGCACAGGGGTGAATAGTTCTGTTCTGTTTGCATAATTTCATTTATTCATTGATAAATGAGAGTTTGATTTTGCATTTGGTGGTGGTTTTTATTCATACAATGAGCTGAGGGGGAAACCAATGTGTAATCAGAAGGAGGGCGATTTGATTGTCTTGTGGGAGGGGAAAGGTGGGGAATGTAGGACTGTTGGTGAGTTGGGGGATGTGGTTCACCTTGTTAATAGCGGGCACGGATCAGGCGAGCTCGCAGAGCCCTTGCAGACAAGGCGTGTTGTTCCTGTTGCAACCTCGCATCTTCCTCCACCTCCTCTTCCGGCTCCACCCCCTCCTCCTGCTTCTCCGCCTCTTCCTCCTCAGCCTCTTCCTCCTCCTGCTCCTCCTGCTTCTCCGCCTCTTCCTCCTCAGCCTCCTCCTCCTCCTGCTTCTCCTCCTCTTCCTCCTCAGCCTCCTCCTCCACCTCTGGCTCAGGGTCTTCTCCAACCATTGGTGGCAAAGGCTGGTCCCTCATGATGGCGAGGTTGTGCAGCGTGCAGCAGACCACGAATCTGCCCACCCACTCAGGGGAGCACTGCAGGGCTCCTCCAGACCGGTCCAGTCAGTGGAAGCACTGTTTAAGGAGGCCTATGGTGTGCTCCACGATGTTGCGTGTGGCAGCATGGCTCTCATTATAGGCCTGCTGTGCACGTGTGCGTGGGTTCCTGATCGGTGTCATGAGCCATGGCGTGAGGCGATAGCCCTTGTCGCCCAGTAGCCAGCCTTTGACTTGCCGAGTCGGGTGAAAGATATCTGGCACGTTGGGCTGCTGCATGACAGCATCGTGACTGCTCCCAGGGTATCGGGCATCGAGCTCCATGATTCGATGTGTGTGGTCGCACACCAGCTGCACGTTGAGGGAGTGGAAGCCCTTTCGGTTGATGAAGACGGCGGAGTTGATGTGCGGGGCACGCAGGGCAATGTGCGTACAGTCAATGACACCCTGCACCATGGGGAAGCCAACAATGTGGGCGAACCCCCCGTGCTCACTCGTTCTGATTGTCTCTGTGGAGAGGGAAGGTGATGAACCTGTTCCTCATCTGGTACAGTGCGTCTGTGACCTCCCTTATGCAGCAGTGCACTGCATACTGTGAGATGTTGCACATGTCACCAGCAGAGGCCTGAAATGCTCCTGAGCCGTAGAAATTCAGCACCACGGTGACCTTCACAGCCCCAGGCAATGCTGTCCTCGCCCTGCTCTGAGGCTGCAGTTGTGGCCGCACCAGTTGACAGGTCTCAGTGACGGCTTCCTTGGTGAACCTCAGGCGTCGGATACAATGGTCCTCGGTTATGTTGAGGTAAGAGAATTGGTCCCGGAAGCCCCTCATTGGATAGGGCCTCCTGTTCAGTACCCTGCGCCTCCGCGTCCTCCGTCTCCTCGCAGCTTGACCTCTGGGTGTGGCATCTCTGCATGCTCCCAGTCATACTCAATGCCCAGCGGGAGCTCTAGCAGACCACCCATGGTTGGCAGGAATGTTGTTCAACCAGGGTTGTAACTTTCCGACCCATAAGGCAGTACCTGTCAAACCACTCTCAAATGTAGTCTCGGAACTCTCAGTGAGAATAGGGAGCTTCAAAAAACACTTCCTGCTCCACCAGCAGCCAGAAGCAATAATCCAGCAACTAACCTGCAACACCTGCATGGCCCCTTTAAATAGTGCTGGTGGGGGCGGGTCCTTCAGGCACAGTAAGACAAGTTCAGGTGTGCGTGATGAAGACTGTGAGTTGAGTTGGGCGTTAGGGTCCAAAATGATGTCACTTTAAATCAGCATTGCACACTAATTGCACACATTTTCTCCCTACTTTACCTGATTCCAGAGTTTGGGATTAGCGCCTGCGCTAACTCTATACCAAGATGGCGTCTGGCACATGTCACGCTGGAAACGTGCGTGTGCATCCAAGACGCCATCTTGGATGTTTGAGGGGCCGAACCAACGGGCGTCAGATGGCCCAATTCAGCGCCCATTAAGTTTTAACTTGTGACCCTTAAGTCATTGAGCAGATTGCTGAACACAGACAACCATAGGGGCCCAATCCTCATCAATATCCTGTCCCATTGTCTGAAGTTACAGGAACATAGGAACAGGAGTAGGCCATTTAACCTCTCGAGCCTGTTCCGTCATTCAATGAGATCATGGCTGATCTGTGACCCATCTCCATTTACCCGCCTTAGCCCCATATCCCTTAATATCTTTAGTTAACAAAAATCGATCAATCTCAGATTTAAAATTAACAATTGAGCTAACATCAACTGCCGTTTGTAGAAGAGAGTTCCAAACTTTTACCACCCTTTGCGTGTAGAAGTGTTTCCTCACTTCACTCCTGAAAATCCTGGCTCTAATGTTTAGGCTGTGTCCCCTAGTTCTAGACTCCCCAACCAGCAGAGTTTCTCACTATTTACACCATCAGTTCCCCTTAATATCTTGAAATCTTCGATCAAATCATCCCTTAATCTTCTAAATGTCAGGGAACACAACCCTAGTTTGTGTAATCTCTCCTCGTAATTTAACCCTTGGAGTCCAGGTATCATTCTAGTAAATCTGTGCTACACGCCCTCCAAGGCCATTATATCCTTCCTAAGGTGCGGTGCCCAGAACTGTACGCAGTACTCCAGGTGAGGTCTAACCAGGGCTTTGTATAGCTGTAGCATAACTTCTACCCCCTTGTATTCTAGTCCTCTTCATATAAAGGCCAGCATTCTATTAGCCTTTTTGATTATTTTCTGCACCTGTCCATGACATTTAATGATCTATGGACATGGACCCCTGAGTCTCTTTGGACCTCCACTGTTTCGAGCTTTTCACCATTTAGAAAGTACTCTGATCTATCCTTTTTAGGTCCAAGTGGATGACCTCACATTTACCTACATTGAAATCCATTTGCCACAGTTTTGCCCATTCGCTTAATCTATTAATATCTCTCTAATTTTATGCTTCCATCTACACTGCTTACAATGCTGCATATCTTTGTGTTCATCGGCAAACTTGGATATGTGGCTCTCTATCCTGTCATCTAAGTCTTTAATAAATACAATGAATAATTGAGGCCCCAAATCAGATCCCGGTGGAACTCCGCTAGTCACATCCTGCCAATTTAAGTACCTGCCCATTATCCCTACTCTCTGTCTCCTGCCGCTCAGCCAATTTCCTAACCAGGTCAATAATTTGCCCTCAATTCCATGAACTTCAACTTTAGCCAACAGTCTCTTATGAGGGATTTTACTGAATGCCTTCTGAAAGTCCATACAAACAACAACCATAGACATTCCCCTGTCCACTACTTTAGTCATCCCTTCAAAAATTTTAATTAGGTTTGTCAGGCAAATCCATGCTGGCTCTCTCTGATCAGCTGAAAATTTTCAAGGTGTTCAGTCGCTCTATCCTTAATTATAGACTCAAGTAATTTCCCGACAACAGATGTGAGGCTAACTGGTCTATAATTCCCTGGTTTCCCTCTCTTACCTTTCTTAAATAGCGGGGTGACATGTACAATTTTCCAATCTAAAGGAACGGTTCCTGAATTGAGAGAACTTTGGAAGATTATAGTTCGGGCATCTGCAATGTTCTCACCTACTTCCTTTAAACCCTGGCTTTGGAACCTATTAATTTGCTTACATTAATTATTGGTGAGTCCCCGTCCCTGATTCAAAATTAGTCTCCTTGGGGTGTCCGATATGCTATCCTCTTCCTCTACTGTAAACACTGACGCAAAGTAATTATTTAACATGTCCGTCATTTCCTTATTTTCATTTACATTATCACCATTATCAGTTTTTAAGGGGCCCACATTGCTCTTCATCACCCTCTTTTTCCTAATATAATTGTGAACATTTTTTGTGTTAATTTTGACATCCTTTGCAAGTTTCTTTTCATACTTCCTTTTTGTAGCTCTTACTGTCTGATTTGTCACCCTTTGCTGTTCTTTGTATCTCTCCCAGTCGCCAGGATCTGTGCTTTCTTTGCCTTTTTTGTGTGCTTTTTCTTTTAGTTTTATGTTGTCCCTCACCTCGTTTGTCATCCATGGCTTTTTTTTTGGCAAATAGAATTCCTGCCCCTTAGGGGTATAAACTGCTTCTACATCACATTAAATTCTCCTTTGAACACCTCCCACTGATTATCTCTCGTTTTACCCATTAACAGATTTGCCCAGTTTACTGTGGACAGTCTCTGTCTCATCTCGTTGAAGTCGGCCTTACCTAAATTTAGAATCTTAGTAGCTGATACAGATTTCTCCCTTTCAAACACAGCGTTGAACTCGATCGTATTTTGATCGCTATTAGATAAATGTTCACACACCGTTAGGCTGTTAACTAAATCGGGCTCATCTCTCATTATTAAATCTAATATAGCGTGATTTTCCAATATTACCTCAGCAACCTTTGCTCCCTATCTTTGGTCTTCCTGAACTATGACTTTACTCCAGTGAGTCATTGTGATCAAGAAATAGGATCTGCAAGCTCACAGCTTAAACTAATTCTGATCTACTCATGTGTTCAACCATTATTCCTACATTAGCTGTTCTGTCTTTGTTCCGTATTAAAACAGTGTAAAAACATGTCTATATTCTTACAGACTCCAGAGTTAACAGTGCGGGGGTGGGAAGAGAAGCCATTGTAGGAGATTCTCTGGCTTTGATTTGATAAATAATAATGGAACCAAACGAGGGCAGTCCCTCCCAGCTGGTCAAAGGAGAGATGTTGGAGGAGGTTGATGTGGTCAACCATGTCAAAGGCTGCAGACAGGTGGAGAGGGATGAGGAGGGAGAGTTTACCACAGTCACAGTCACAGAGGAGGTCATTTGTGACTTTGATTAGGGAAAGATGGGCACGGATTTGGGAGACGACAACATGTTCAAGAACTTTGTAGAGGAAAGGGAGGTTGGAGATGGGGCGGTAGTTTGCAAGGACAGAAGGGTCAAGGGTGGGTATTTCGAGGAGAGGGGTGATGACGGCTGATTTGAAAGGGAGGGGGACGGTATTAGAGGGAAGGGAACTGCTTTCAATATCAGCTAACATAGGGGCCGAGAAGGGAAGTTGGGTGGTCACCAGTTTAGAGGAAATATAGTGCAGGGAGCAGGAGGTGGGTCTGATGGACAAGGTTCCACAGATCGAGGTAGTGCAGGTGTACTGAAAAAGTTTTTTAAAGGCTGCCCATAAAATCTCCCTCACAGGACATCAGGGAATAAAACATACAAAAGGCAGTTTACCACTGTACTTTCACTGGTCAACTATCTTTGAAGACACAGTTTAATTTTAAAGAAAAAGACTTGAATTTCTACAGCGTCTTTCACAACCTTAGGATGTCCCAAAGTGCTTTACAGCCAATGAAGTGCAGTCACTGTTGTAATTTGGGGAAATGTGGCAGCCAATTTGTGCACAGCAAGATCCCACGAACAGCAATGAGATAATGATCAGATAATCTGTTTCAGTGATAGTGATTGAGGGATAAATATTGGCCCAGCACACCGGGGAGAACTCCCCTGCTCTTCTTCAAATAGTTCCATGGGATCTTTTACATCCACCTGAGAGGGCAGACGGGGCCTCGGTTTAACATCTCATCCAAAAGACGGCAGCTCCGATTCTCAGCGTATTGTATCTGGAGGTGATCGATCTTGTGTCTGTGGTTTGACAAATGGCGAGAAAAACTCACTCCAGTTGGGTTCCCAGAGAGATTTGGTGGGATTACTTTTATGTCTCAGTTAGTCACCCAACACTGCCAAATAAGATCAGCTTCCATATCATGCTCAGACGAATGGGCTGGTAGAGAGGTCTAATGGCACATATACTGAGCAGAACACCACCCAGGGGCAAAGTGTTGCCACGTGTACCGTTTACAGGCAGCTTCACCAAGAATCCATAGGGCTCTCACCATCTGAATTACTACACAGATACTGTTAACACTAATCAGAGAGGCCTGGTTAGGGGAGACTAGAGGACAGTAACAAGTAAAGTATATGCTCAAATTATGGATGACCTCACTAGGTTAGGCAAATGTGCACAGGGGAATCCAGAAAGTGTGCAAGAACTGCAGAGAAGCTGTGATGACGATGACAACAACAACAACAACTCGCAATTAAACGTCCCAAGGCATTTCACAGGAGCGATTATCAAACAAAATTTGACCCTGAGCCACATAAGGAGATATTAGGACAGGTGACCAAAAGCTTGGTCAAAGAGGTAGGTTTTAAGGAGCAACTTAAAGGAGGAGAGAGAGGTAGAGAGGGGGCGAGATTTAGGGAGGGAATTCCAGAGTTTAGGGTCTAGGCAGCTGACGGCACGGCCGCCAATGGTGGAGTGATTAAAATCGGGGATGCGCAAGAGACCAGAATTGAAGGATTGCAGAGATCTCGGAGGGTTGTAGGGCTGGAGGTGGTTACAGAGATAGGGAGGGGCGAGGGCCATGGAGAGATTTGAACCGTAATAGTAGCATCTACCAATCAGGTGCTATAAATTGCAGACCCCCTGATTGGTCAGTGCGTGGTGCTGGAAGGGAGAGGTGAGGTTAATTATGTCCTTCAGATTCCCAATCGACCACGTAGGGTCTTCCACACAGATACACTAAGACCTTACCTTACTTGCAAGGACGTGGCCTTGTGAATCATTGTCGGCCTGGATAAGGGAGAAGAAGGCGAGGTTCTGGGTAACTGGTCTGACAATTAACCATCTTCCCACAGAGAAACAGCAAGGCAGCAAATTATTGCTGGAATTTTGGTCACTGTTAGAACATAAGAACATAAGAAATAGGAGCAGGAGTAGGCCATACGGCCCCTCGAGCCTGCTCCGCCATTCAATCAGATCATGGCTGATCTTCAATCTCAACTCTACTTTCCCGACTGATCCCCATATCCCTTGATTCCCCTAGAGTCCAAAAATATATCCCTATCAGCCTTGAATATGCTCAACGACTGAGCATCCACAGCCCTCTGGGGTAGAGAATTCCAAAGATTCACAGCCCTCTGAGTGAAGAAATTCCTCCTCATCTCAGTCTTAAATGGCCGACCCCTTATCCTGAGACAATGCCCCCTAGTTCTAGACTCTTCAGCCAGGGGAAACAACCTCTCAGTATCTACCCTGTTAAGCCCCCTCAGAATCTTATATGTTTCAATGAAATCAGCTCTCATTCTTCTAAACTCCAGAGAGTACAGGCCCATTCTACTCAATCTCTCCTCATAGGACAACCCTCTTATCCCAGGAATTAATCTAGTGAACCTTTGTTGCACCACCTCTAAGGCTAATATATTCTTCCTTAGATAAGGAGACCAAAACTGTACACAGTACTCCAGGTGAGGTCTCACCAAAGCCCTGTACAATTGTAGCAAGACTTCCTTACTCTTATACTCCAACCCCCTTGCAATAAAGGCCAACATGCCATTTGCCTTCCTAATTGCTTGCTGTACCTGCACACTGACTTTTTGTGTTTCTTGTACAAGAACACCCAAATCTCTCTGAACACCAACATTTAATAGCTTCTCACCATTTAAAAAATATTCTGAATAACCTCACATTTCCCCACATTATTCTCCATCTGCCACCTTCTTGCCCTCTCACTTAACCTGTCTATATCCCTTTGCAGACTCTGTGTCCTCCTCAGAGCTTACTTTCCCACCTAGCTTTGTATCATCAGCAAACTTGGATACATTACACTCGGTCCCTTCATCCAAGTCATTAATATAGATTGTAAATAGCTGAGGCCCAAGCACTGATCCTTGTGGCACCCCACTAGTTACAGCCTGCCAACCTGAAAATGACCCGTTTAGTCCTACTCTCTGTTTTCTGTCCATTAACCAATCCTCTATCCATGCTAATATATTACCCCCAACCCCATGAGCCCTTATCTTGTGTAACAACCTTTTAAGTGGCACCTTTTTGAATTCCCTTTGAAAATCCAAATATACAACATCCACTGGTTCCCCTTTATCTACCCTGCTAGTTACATCCTCAAAAAACTCTAATAAATTTGTCAAACACAATTTCCCTTTCATAAAACCATGTTGACTCTGTCCAATCATATTATGATGGTCTCAGTGCCCTGTTACCACTTCCTTAACAATGGATTCCAGCATTTTCCCGATGACTGATGTCAGGCAAACTGGCCTGTAGTTCCCTGTTTTTTCTCTCCCTCCTTTCTTGAATAGTGGGGTTACATTTGCTACCTTCCAATCCGCTGGGACCGTTCTAGGATCTGGGGAATTCTGGAAGATCACAACCAATGCATCCACTATCTCTGCAGCCACCTCTTTTAGAACCCTCGGATGTAGGCCATCAGGTCCAGGGGATTTATCAGCTTTTAGTCCCATTAATTTCTCCAGTACTTTTCTTTACTAATATTAATTACTTTAAGTTCCTCACTCTCATTAGCCCCTTGGTTCCCCACTATTTCTGGGATGCTTTTTGTTTCTTCTACTGTGAAGACAGATACAAAATATTTGATTAATGTCTCTGCCATTTCTTTATTCCCCATTTTAATTTCTCCTGTCTCAACCTCTAAGGGACCCACATTTACTTTCGCTAATCTCTTCCTTTTTACATACTTGTAGAAGCTCTTTCAATCCGTTTTTATATTTCTTGCTAGTTTACTTTCATATTTTATTTTGTCTCTTTTTATCAATTTTTTGATTGCCCTTTGCTTGTTTCTAAAACTCTCCCAATCCTCAGGCTTACTACTCTTCTTGGCAACATTATAAGCATCTTCTTTTAATCTAATACTATCCTTAACTTCTTTAGTTAGGATGTGGAGATGCCGGTGATGGACTGGGGTTGACAATTGTAAACAATTTTACAACACCAAGTTATAGTCCAGCAATTTTATTTTAAATTCACAAGTTTAAAATAAAATTGCTGGACTATAACTTGGTGTTGTAAAATTGTTTACAATTCTTTAGTTAGCCACAGGTGGATCACTCTTCCAGTGGAGTTTTTATGTCTCAATGGAATGTATATTTGTTGAGAATATTGAAATATTTCTTTAAATGTTTGCCATTGCTTTTCAACCGTCAAACCCTTTAATTTAATTTCCCAATCTACCTGAGCCATCTCGCCCCTCATACCTTTGTAATTGGCTTTATTTAAGTTTAAGACTCTAGTTTCGGACTTAAGTAAGTTAGTTTCAAACTCAACGTGAAATTCTATCATATTATGATCGCTCTTTCCCAGAGGATCCTTTACTGTGAGATTACTAATTAACCCTATCTCATTACACAATACAAGATCTAAAATAGCCTGTTCCCTGGTTGGTTTCATGATGTATTGCTCTAGGAAACCATCTCAAATACATTCCATGAACTTGTCCTTCAAACTACATTTGCCAATCTGTTGGACAATTTGTCCAATGATATTGCTACTATTAGGGGGCCTATAATCTACTCCCATAAGTGTTTTCTGCCCCTTGTTATTTCTAATTTCCACCCATACTGATTCTACTTCCTGATCCTCCGAGCCAAGATCAGTTTTTAAGCAAACCAGGCGACGACAACTTGCATTAATGTAACACCTTTAACGTTGAGAAATGTCCCAAGGCACTTCACAGAGGTGCAATCAGAAATAGATAGACACTGTGCCAAAGATATTAGGGCAGGTGACTAAAAGCTTGGTCAGAGAGTTGGGTTTTAAGGAGGGTCTTAAAGGAGGAGAGAGAGGTGGAGAGGTGGAGAGGTTTCGGGAAGAAGATTCTCTGGCTTTGATTTGATAGGTGAGAGTGGAACCAAGTGAGGTTTGGATCTCTGAGCTGGACGACGGAGGAGAGGCCTTGGAGGAGGATGGTGTGGTTAACCGTATCAAAGGCTGCAGACAGGTGGAGAAGGATGAGGAGGGATAGTTTACCACGGTCACAGTCACATAGGATGTCCATTTGTGACTTTGATAATGGCCGTTTCAGTACTGTGGCGGGGCGGAAACCTGATTGGAGGGATTCAAACATGGAGCTGCAGGAAAGATGGGCACGGATTTGGGAGGCGACAACACGTTCAAGGACTCTGGAGAGGAAAGGGAGGGTGGAGATGGGCGGTAGTTTGCAAGGACAAGGGTGGGTTTTTTTGAGGAGGGGGTGATGATAGTGGCTTTGAAGGGGAGGGGGACAAGACCTGAGGAGAAGGAAAAATTTACAATGTCAACCTTGTTGGAGGACCATCTACTGTCTCAGCAGGCCAGCTCTATTCCTACAGGCCTATACTGATACCTCACAGTGATTCACTTACCTTCCTTGTCCCACTGTAGGGAGAGTTAGAAGGAGCGCCCAGTTAAGAAGTAGAAGGCACAGCATTCACTGTCAGCGAGGGGAAGAGAAGAAAACAGACCAACACAACACAGTGTGAGGGTTCCTGAAAGCTGGGTTGGTCGACCCTGGAGTGCTCTCTGACAGTTCTCTCAGTGCGAGGGAGGTGAAGGTTCTTGGGGGAAAGGTGGCTGGATTCATGGGCCTTGATGTACATCTGGGTCCAGTGGAGGAGCTGCTTTATTTGGCCAGAGTATTGGGTTCATGTGGTCTTCGTTATAGGTGTAAGGCAACTCATTAAAGGTTGGGTTTGTTAAACCCATCCTGACGGAGCTGTTAATGGTGCAGGAGGTGCTCTGTCTGTGGTCAGGCAGGAGGAGCTCTGTCTATGGTCAGGCAGGAGATGCTCTGTCTGTGGTCAGGCAGGAGATGCTCTGTCTGTGGTCAGGCAGGAGATGTTCTGTCTGTGGTCAGGCAGGAGGTGCTCTGTCTATGGTCAGGCAGGAGGAGCTCTGTCTATGGTCAGGCAGGAGGAGCTCTGTCTGTGGTCAGGCAGGAGGAGCTCTGTCTGTGGTCAGGCAGGAGGTGCTCTGTCTGTGGTCAGGCAGGAGATGCTCTGTCTGTGGTCAGGCAGGAGGTGCTCTGTCTATGGTCAGGCAGGAGATGCTCTGTCTGTGGTCAGGTAGGAGATGCTCTGTCTATGGTCAGGCAGGAGATGCTCTGTCTATGGTCAGGCAGGAGATGCTCTGTCTGTGGTCAGGCAGGAGATGCTCTGTCTATGGTCAGGCAGGAGATGCTCTGTCTATGGTCAGGCAGGAGATGCTCTGTCTGTGGTCAGGCAGGAGGTGCTCTGTCTATGGTCAGGCAGGAGGTGCTCTGTCAATGGTCAGGCAGGAGGTGCTCTGTCTATGGTCAGGCAGGAGGTGCTCTGTCTGTGGTCAGGCAGGAGGTGCTCTGTCTGTGGTCAGGCAGGAGGTGCTCTGTCTGTGGTCAGGCAGGAGGTGCTCTGTCTGTGGTCAGGCAGGAGGTGCTCTGTCTGTGGTCAGGCAGGAGGTGCTCTGTCTATGGTCAGGCAGGAGGTGCTCTGTCTATGGTCAGGCAGGAGGTGCTCTGTCTGTGGTCAGGCAGGAGATGCTCTGTCTGTGGTCAGGCAGGAGGTGCTCTGTCTGTGGTCAGGCAGGAGGTGCTCTGTCTGTGGTCAGGCAGGAGGTGCTCTGTCTGTGGTCAGGCAGGAGGTGCTCTGTCTGGTGGCCAGGCAGGAGGTGCTCTGTCTGTGGTCAGGCAGGAGATGCTCTGTCTGTGGTCAGGCTCACCTTCTTCTTCTGGTCACTGCTCCTTTCTTTTCTTACAGCTCCTCAAATAACACCAGCACCACTGGCAGCCATAGGGTGAAGGGTTCCTGGGAACTGCTGGGAGCTGTCATTCACCTACACAATGCTGCTGCTGTGGTTGTAGATTGGATGGACTTCTTTCTGTTCAAGAGCAGCTTTGGGCACAGGTGACAGATTCAGATAATTACACCTGTACCTTGGCCAGTCCCATTGTCCTACAGGAGAACCAAACACCAAGCATCACTAATTGCAGTGATTTATTACCACAACTTACAAACACATTACTTGTTTGGGCACCATGCATGCTCTTTGAGACCAAACAAACTTTTCTCTGCTCTAATCTAAGACTTGCTCCACATGCCACCTGAGGACATGGGGTCTGAAATGTCCATGTTGGCTCAGGTAGATCTCCTGGTTCTGATTCAGAAGGTCATGGGTTCAAGTCCCACTACAGAGGCTTGAGCACAAAGTCCTGACTGACACCCTAGTGCAGTACTGAGGGAGTGCTGCACTGTCGGAGGTGCCATCTTTCAGATGGGACGTTAAACCGAGGCCCTGTCTGCCCTCTCAGGTGGACGTGAAAGATCCTTTGACACTATTTTGAAGAAGAGCAGGGGAGTTCTCCTCGGTGTCCTGGCCAATATTTATCCCTCAACCAACACAACTGAAAACAGATGATCTGGTCATTATCTCAGTGCTGTTTGTGGGATCTTGCTGCAAATTGGTTGTTGTGTTTCCTCCATTACACTTCAAATGTACTTTATTGGCTATGAAGCACTTTGGGACATCCTGAGGTTATGAAAGGCGCTATATAAATGCAAGTTCTTTCTTTCTTCTCACACAGCTGGTGAAAACTATTCTGAACCTCCTGGGATGGAGATGGACCTCCTGTTGGAGCCCCTGTGTCCTGGGATGGAGATGGACCTCCTGTTGGAGCTCCTGTGTGCTGGGATGGGGATAGCCTCCTGGTGGAGCCCCTGTGTCCTGGGATGGAGATGGGCCTCCTGGTGGAGCCCCTGTGTCCTGGGATGGGGATAGCCTCCTGGTGGAGCCCCTGTGTCCTGGGATGGGGATAGCCTCCTGGTGGAGCCCCTGTGTCCTGGGATGGAGATGGGCCTCCTGGTGGAGCCCCTGTGTCCTGGGATGGAGATGGACCTCCTGTGTCCTGGGATGGGGATAGCCTCCTGGTGGAGCCCCTGTGTCCTGGGATGGAGATGGGCCTCCTGGTGGAGCCCCTGTGTCCTGGGATGGGGATAGCCTCCTGGTGGAGCCCCTGTGTCCTGGGATGGGGATAGCCTCCTGGAGGAGCCCCTGTGTCCTGGGATGGAGATGGGCCTCCTGGTGGAGCCCCTGTGTCCTGGGATGGGGATAGCCTCCTGGTGGAGCCCCTGTGTCCTGGGATGGGGATGGCCTCCAGGTGGAGCCCCTGTATCCTGGGATGGGGATGGGCCTCTTGGTGAAGCTCCTGTGTCCTGGGATGGAGATGAGCCTCCTGGTGGAGCCCCTGTGTCCTGGGATGGGGATGGCCTCCAGGAGGAGCCCCTGTATCCTGGGATGGGGATGGGCCTCTTGGTGGAGCTCCTGTGTCCTGGGATGGAGATGAGCCTCCTGGTGGAGCCCCTGCTTCCTGGGATGGACACACTTTGTGTGGGGCTCCTCAGTAGCCTGGTCCTGCAAACATGAAGCTTCTGCAGGGAGTTGTTTCAATGCTCCTCTGTGCCACTGCTGTGAGGGGACACAACCTCTGAGGTATGCACACTGGCTTCTCCTCTGGTACTTGGAGCAGGATTCTGGTTATCAGCAATCAGTGGGAGAATGGACCTCATAGAACCAGAAAGATCCTCATATCCCTGAGGGAGAGTCAAACATAGGAAGGAATAGGAACATAGGAACAGGAGGAGGCCATTCAGTCCATTGAGCCTGTTCTGCCATTCAATGAGATTATGGATGATCTGTATCTTAACCCCATTTACCTGCCCTGGTTCCATATCCCTTAATACCCTTACCTAACAAAAATCTATTAATTTCAGCCTTGAAACTTTCTATTGACCCCCAGCCTCAACAGTTCTTTGGGGGAGAGAGTTCCTGATTTCCACTCCCCTTTGTGTGAGGAAGTGCTTCCTGACATCACCCCTGAACACCCTAGCTCTAATTTTAAGGTTATGCCCCCTTGTTCTGGACTCTCCCACCAGAGGAAATAGTTTCTCTCTATCTACCCTATCAAATCCTTTAATCATCTTAAACACCTCAATTCGATCACCCCTTAATCTTCTGTACTCGAGGGAATATAAGCCTAGTCTGTGCACCTGTCCTCATAATTTAACCCCGTTAGTGCTGGTAACATTCTGGTGAATCTGCACTGCACCCCCTCCAAGGCCAATATATCCTTCCTGAGGGGCAGTGCCCAGAACTGAATGCAGTATCTCCAGATGTGGTCTAACCAGAGCTCTGTACAGCTGGAACATAACTTCCACCCCTTTGTATTCCAGCCCTCAGGAGATAAAGGCCAACATTCCATTAGCCTTTTTAATTTTTTGTACCTGTTCACCAGCTTTTAGTGGACCCCTAAATCTCTCTCCTCATCCACTGTCCCTAAAGGCTTCTCACCGTTTAGATGATCTAACTTTCTTTGGTCCAAAGTGGATGACCTCACACTTCCCCACATTGAACTCCATCTGCCCCAGTTTTACCCACTCACTGAATCTCTCAATGTCCCTTTACAACTTCCTGCTCCCATCTACACTATTTACTCTGCTGCCTAACTTAGTGTCATCAGTAAACTTAGATATACGGCTCTCTATTCCTTCCTCCAAGTCATTTATTAATATAGTGAAAAGTTGTGGCCCCAGTACAGATCCCCGGGGGACTCAGGCTGGGCGTGTTCTAGTCAGGGTTGTGGGGGGTATACAGGAGCTGTGGGAACTGTACTGGACACTGCAGCGTCCAGCTTTCCCCTGCTCCTGGTAAAAGCCTCCTCCATCGCAGTCATAAAGCAGCTGAACTCGGAGTCCTTTGCGCGGGGCTCCTGCCCTGGAGGAGATTTCTGGATTGGCTTCCCCTCTTTGGGGCAATGCTTCCTCCAGTGGCCTGCCTTCCCACACCCGTAGCAAGTCCCTGGCTTGCTGGTGTCACCCCCTTCCTGATGTCGTTCTTTCTTAGGATCACTGGCTCGAGCCTCATGGAACTTGACCTTTGGTTTGACCTCCCCTCCGGACTCGGGTTTAAAAGCCAGGCTGAGTTTCCTCAGCACGCCTGCCTCCATGTTGGCGAGGTCTTCGGGGTCAAACCAATGCTCAGCCCTGCTCCTGACCCCGGGCAAGCTGTTTGCCACGTGGAGCCTGAGCCAGTGATTCCTGGGAGCCCCTATCGACTGCCCGGACGACCACCCCCACAGCTGCCTTTGCATAGACCGGTCACGGCCGATCCACAAACACATCTGGGGACTGTAAGAATGGACTCCCCTGGTCATGCCCCATGGCTACCAGGATCTCATCCTTCAGGGCCTCTGTGGTGCCTCCCCCCATCTTGGTAGCTGCGGGGAGACTCTGATACAGCCTCCCGTCTAGGGAGAACAGCATCAGCCTGTTCATCTCACCCTCGCTACATCCGTTGATCCCCCCAATCTGCTCCATTTCCATGAAGTGAACTGAGGGGTCCCCGTCCCGTCTTAACTTGGACATTCCTGCAAGCATGGCTTGCAGCTGAAGGTTGGTGTAAGGCACCACATAGTCGCTCTGCAACGGCCCTTGGTCCCCGTTTGCCTCTGGCGGACCAAACTTTTGCTGTCGCAGAGGACACATGGGATTCCCTAGCATCTGTTGCTCTTCCTGGGATCCCATAACCTGAGCACTACTGGTGGACTCTACGGTAACCCTACTGGTGGGCTCACCATCCTGGACCCTACTGGTGGGACCTACACTCTGAATTCTACTGGCGGATTCTACAGTAACACTATGGGCGGGCTCACCCTGACCTTCCTCGTCCCCGACGAGCTCGGCTGCTCCTGGACCTATCAGACTAACCATCCCTCTGGTCTTCAACAAGGCTTTGGTCAGCTTTCGGATCTCCTCCCTACAAGGCCCGTGATCCGTATCCTCGTACCCCCTCTCCTGCACAACCTTGTACACTACCCTCATGTCACTGAGGCGCCCCTCGGCTGTACCAGCCCTGGGCCTGTAGCCTTTGGTTGTCCTCTCGGAGACCCTGAACTTGCACTTGAGCTTCCTCTCGAGCCCCGCACTCCTTCCTTACAGAGTGGAGATCCTCCAGTAATCTACTCCCAGCCATCCCTCTAACCTCGCACTCTTCCTTGGGGGCCTGCTGCTCTATCTCAAGCCCACCCACTTGCTCCCTGAGCTTCTGGATTTGCTTTTGCAGACAGAGCAGCCACACGGCCTTTTCCTTGGACGATTTGTGACTCTTGCTCCCTGTCCATTCCGCTGCTCTCTGCTGAGGGCGGTCAGAATGGATCATGTCCAGAATCCACGGCTGGCCCACATTAATTTTCACATACACGTATGAGGAAATTTCCTCCATACCCAAACATTCACCTGAAACCATGTTCATATATTTCAGTGAGTTCACTGCCAAACCTCCTACCTGGCTCGCCAGATCTGTAGGGTGGTTCCAATCATGTGAGGGTCGTTCAGCCTTGCTGGTCACAACTTATTTACGGTCGAAGGTCTGGGCTTACCCTCAGGAATCACACTGAAGGATGAGGAATAATGCAATCAAGACAGGTTTCAGATTTTGAACAGTAAAAGTATGTTTAATATCTACAGCAAATCTCAATATGGCAAAACCGATGCTAACGTTCCTATATGACTAGGAACAATTTCCCCCGTGTGTACCGAAATGTTCCCCATTTTACTGGAGTGTTAAGATTGTTGTGTTGTATTTTCTCTCTTGAATAAAGATCAAAGTTTCTTGCACCAAAACCAGTTTGTCTGCTGCACTTTGTCACAACCCCCAAATAAGTCCAAGGTCTAGAACCCAGGGAGTGGGAGCGATTCGGACCGCTCAGAAGTCAGAGGTGAAGCTGACACACACCACCACCCCCTACAGAATGGCGACCACGAAGGGACCTTGGCAAAAGGGATGTGACACAGTGGACACTGATTTGGAAGAGAGAACTGTAATGGAAGAGAGGATTTCAGATTATGCGTTCAGTAAGGTGAATATGGAAAAACAATGGGTCACTAATCTGTTAAAGGCTGGGCGCCCGGGAGATGCTGCAGCTAAATGGACAGAAGGGAAGGATCATAAAAAATCCATAGAAAAGGCAGTCTGGCTGATGTGCTTCAAGAAACAGATCCAGCTTTTGGACAGGCTCGTTGAAGCACAGGCAGCTGAGATCCGGCAGTCAGCCCTGGAAGTCTAAACAAAGGCCCTAGCATGGGAGAAGTTACTGTTAGCATTGCAGGCTCTGAACCAGGAAAGGGTGCAGTTAGTGGGGGAGCATAAGACCTAGCAGGAATATTTACAGTGTCAGGTCACTGAGGCCAAGAACAATGAGCTGAGGTTGTGGGAAAAGAATGCCCGCCTGGCAAGACAAGTAAGAGAGCAGGAGGAGAAAGTAAAAGGCTTACAGGCATCCTATAAGATAGTGAGCACACAGAGGTTTGAGGATGCAGACCATGGCCCCTGCCAGAAGCAGATAGAGAGTCTGAACCTTGCTCTAAGGACGGCAAAAGGCATGGTATGCCTCATAAGCCCGAGTGCAGCCCAGGTCGACTTCACAGGGAACCTGGGGAGAACGGTTCAGACACCACAGGTAGTGCCAAGGGACGACCCGGTTGAGGAGCAGGAGGGCCCACGACCACCACCCGTAGCACCAAGCTTTAGCGAAATCTGGCAGGAGAAGGGGGTGGAATTAGGGGCAGAAGCTGAGGAGGAAAACCCCCAGCGAGAGAGACTGGGACTGGGGCCGATGTGCCCGGCCCGGCAGCAAAGGTTCGGCCCGCCCGCTGATAACGGGGATGAGGGACCCCTCCAAAACCAGTTCGTAGTTCCCCATGGCACCCAACAGCTTAGGGCCATGGTAAGCCATTTAACAAAACTTGCGGCAAATGGGGACCCTTCGGTCCACTTCAGGGAAGTGGAACAAGCAGCAAGCATCAACGAGTGCAATGATGCTGAACAGGCCAAAATGCTGCTATTCTCCCTGGAGAGGAAGCTCTTCCAGTCCCTCTCTGACCAATGTAAGATGGGACAGTGTGATTATGGGGAGCTCAAGGAGGAAGTTCTTGAGGCCATGGGGATGAATGAGGGAAGTCCTTTCTCCCAGGTGGAAAAAACAGTGCAGCTCGTAGGAGAAACCCCGCAGGCTTTTGCAGACAGGTTATGGCCGGTGTATAGGAGTGCATGCAGTGGGACGCCAAACCGGGCTAACCTGGACCAGGATCAGCGGGCCCATTGGCTCCGTTGCCTGGTGGCAAACAGCTTGCCACAGGTCAGGGCCGCGGCAGGAATGTGGTTTGACCCAAAGAATCCCCTGACTACCGAACTCACAGTGGTCAGACAATTGACCATAGCTTACCGTAATGGTAAAGGAACCAATGCACACCCACCTAAAGGGAAAGTGCATGAAATGAAACCCGGCCAAGGTAGGAAGGAGTGGCATCAGGAAGGGAATAACCCTTCCAGCACAAAGCTCAACTGTTATGGGTGTGGGAAGGATGGACACTGGAGGAAGGAGTGTAAGAATCCTTGGAAAGATAACAAGGGAAAGAATTCCTCAACCCCAGCCCAAAAGACAGAGACAGTAATCCCTCCCGCCACGGTCGAGTCATTTTTGGACGCCATGAGAACCCTATTGACTGGCCCAGGGAAGGTAGCAGCCACCACCGGCGCTGTGACCCCATCAGCCCCATCTAACCCACAACCCTGACTAGAGCCTACGACTTATGGAAGAGACCCCTCGTTGAGATGGAGGTAGAAGAGGTAAAGGGGACCTATCTGTTGGACACGGGAGCATCATGTACCGTGATCCATTCAGCTAACCCCACCACCTCACCTCTATCTAACGGGGTCCCATACAGTCTGTCGGGATTCACAGGTAAAGAACAGGCTGGCTCATTTTCCATCCCGCTGACCATTCGTTTAGGAACACTCCGCTCTAAGTGGACCTGTGTCCTAATGAAGTGGGAAGTGGAGGGTGGAAAAGGGATCCTGGGAGCCGACTTTATTGTAGGCCACGGGATCCTAGTGGATTTGAGGAATCACTGCCTGTGGGGAGCAAATACAGGAAAGGAAGGCGGAGTAGTCGTCATCCCAGGGAAACAGGGGAAGGGGACCCTGTGCACCATGAAGCCTAAAGAGGGTTATAACCTCGAACTCATGGTCAGCAATACCCCAAGGGAGTTCCAGGCATTTGTGCGAGCCCACCTAGCCACATTTGCCACACACAAACACGACTGTGGGAGGGTCAACGGGTTCGAGGTCAGTGTAGACGGGGACCCTATGGCCCGACCACAAAAGCAATATAACTTCCCCAGGGAAGCGGAGCCAGACATGGAAGCAGCCATGTCCTCTTTAGTGCAACAGGGCGTCCTGAGACCGATAGCCACCCACGTGAACTCTCCACTGTGGCCGGTTAGAAAACCGGACAACTCCTGGAGGGCCACAGTGGACTATCGGGTGCTCAACAGTAACATCCCAGCCTGTGCACCCACGGTAGCAGCAGTTGCCGACCTGATAGGAAGTATCCCAGCATCCGCGACCACTTTCACGGTGCTGGATATCTCCAACGGGTTTTGGTCCATCCCTTTAAGGAGAGAGGATCAGTACAAGTTTGCCTTTACCTTTAAAGGGCAACAGTACACCTGGAACTGTCCGCCTCAGGGCTTCCACAATAGCCCCAGCATGGCAAACAGTTTAAAGGGCTTCAGCCAGCCCAGGCAGCTGGTACAATACGTGGATGACCTGCTCCTATTCACCGATTTGAGAGAGGAGCATGGCCCACTTCTGGCCGAACTGCTGGAACTGCTCGGGCAGGAAGGTTTTAAAGTGAACCCAAAGAAAGCGCAGATCGGCCAGCAGGAGGTGAAATTCCTGGGCCTGACAATACGTGCTGGGGAAAGGGCCATAGATAAAGCTAGAAGGGAAGCAGTACAGGAGTTACCAGTCCCCAACACAGTCATGGGAGTGAGATCGTTTCTAGGGCTAACCGGGTACTGCAGAGACTTCATTGAGGACTATGCGGCCACAGCAGCCCCTCTGCTCCGACTCCTGCATAAGGGAGTGGAGTGGGTTTGGGATGAGGGGTGCCAGGCAGCATTTGTCAGGCTCAAGAAAGATCTGCAGACCGCACCAGCTCTAGGGGCCATAGATGGAGGGAAAGAGTTCTTCCTGGAGGTAGCAGCCAGCGGGGACAGCCTGAGTGCTGTGCTGCTCCAAGAGCGGCATGGCAAGCTGAGACCGGTGGTCTACTCCTCCAGGATACTCACAGATGTGGAGAAGAGCTACTCCAATTGTGAAAGGCACCTCTTGGCCACATATTGGGCTGTGAAAAGATCGCTGATCTTCACAGGCACCTCTCCCATCACCCTCCTCACCCATCACACGCCCACCCAGATGCTCCTGGACGGGAGAATCAAGGATGGGACAGTGAGCAGTGCCCGCATTGCTCGCTGGACCCTGCTTCTCTCACAGATGGACCTGAAAGTAAAAGGGCTCTGCGAGCCAAAGCTCGCAGCTAACCTGGTATATCCTGGAACAGCCCACCGGTGTTCCATAGAAGGGGTTTGGGAAGTAGACATAGGTTTACGGGCCAGGATACACCCCACAGGCCGTGAAATCTATGTGGATGGCTCCAGCACAGTATCTGCTGGTGAGCGACTCACGGGGTGTGGAGTTTATGACCCAGCGGCAGACCTTGCCCTGGCAATTAAGCTCCCCAGCACCATGAGCGCCCAGCAGGCTGAACTGTCCGCGGTAGTGTACGTGGTCACACACCCCGAGATCTTCCCCACCCCATACACGATTTGCTCGGACAGCGTGTTCACATGCAATTCGTGTACGGAGTACCTGGCCATCTGGTCCCGCCGCGGATACACCTCCGCTGACGGGAGACCCCTCACAGTGAAACCCTTGCTGGAGAAAATCTTAGCAGCAGTGGGGGAGGAAGGGGAGGTTTTCATCCATAAGGTGAAAGCCCATTCCTCCGCAGAACCCCAGAGTGAGGGCAACCGGCAGGCCAACGTGCTAGCTCAGGAGGGTGCCCGCACAGGCACTTTCTGGGACCCATTTGGGTCCCGTCCTATTGCAGCAGTGACGGGTAGGAATGGGACACAGGGGAGTGCAGGGGTAGCTTTAACCCCGGACCTTAAGACGGTCCAAACCCAAGACCCCGTCCTCAAGGCAGTCCTCAGTGCAGTGGCAGAAGGGAAAAGGGTAGAGGGCCCTTACAGCACAGCAGCCCTCTCTGTAAAGGAGGGCATGCTGTTTAAGGGAGAGCAATGGGTAGTACCGCAGCAGCACAGGAGGGAATTCCTTCAACTGGCCCATGAGGGTCCAGGAGCGGGGCATCCCGGGCCTGAGACCACCTGGCAGCGGGTGGAACAGGCAGGATGGTGGCCAGGACTCAGGGAAGATGTCCACGAGTTCTGTGCCAGCTGTCTGGTGTGTGCTGCTAACAACCCTGACCCCCACAAAAGGAAAGTACCTATGGGACACATCAGGAGGGTAGAGGGACCATGGCAGTCGATCCAGGTCGACTATATCGGGCCCCTACCCACCGCCCAGGGAGGCTATAAGTACTGCCTAGTCCTGGTGGATGTGTTCACAAAGTGGGTAGAAGCCTTCCCCTGTCGAACAGCCACAGCTCTGAGTACAGCCAGGATCCTGGTCAGGGAGGTGTTCTCACGATGGGGGCTACCACAGTACGTGCAGTCCAACCAAGGGAGCCACTTTACCGGGCAGGTCATGCAGAATACCCTTATGGTACCTGGCATAGAGGGGAAATGGCACGTTGCACACAACCCACAGTCCTCAGGGATTGTAGAGAGGATGAACAGAACCTTGAAAGAAAGGCTGAGGAAAGAGACGGTAGACTCACCTAGAAAGTGGGCAGAAGTCTTACCGTTGGTCCTAATGGGGATCCGAGCCAGCCAGTCAAAAAGCACGGGGTATTCCCCACACGAGCTCATGACTGGTAGGGTTATGCGGACCCCCACCCATGTGCTAGCCCCGGTGCTCACGGAGGGTCAGCTCAGAGAGGTGAACCGGGACAGCTTCGTCAGGAATCTGTTTGAACACCTTAAACAGGTTCACTGGCAGGCTGCTAGCAACATGGGAAAACAGCATCGGAGTAACCGACTGCTGCTAGAACCCCGTACGCACCACGAGTGGGAGATAGGGAATCAGGTTATGGTTAGGAACTATTATACATGGGGCCCTACAGCATTGTAGATAAGGCAAGCCCCATGGTTTACGCCATAAAGCTGCCGAGGCGCACCAAATGGTTCCACATTAACCAATGTAAGTTGTTTAAATCGGAGAGAAGGGAATAGCCAGTTCGGGCAAGGTCTGAGGATAAAAATCCTCAGCCTGCAGCAGGAGCAAACTCCCAGACTGCACAAACGGGTGCAGTGGCTTGTTTTAAGGGAAGGGCCATCCCACCCACCGTTTGGGACACTCCCCCGCTCTTCTGGGACTCAGACGAGGTGGGACCTGAGGGCAGAGAGTTACCTGCCCCTGACACAGGTTTAGAAGAGGTACAGCCTGAGGATAGAAATCCCCAGCCAGCGGCAGTGGAGATTCCACAGACCGCACAAGAGGGGACAGTGGCTCGGGTTAAAGACCCACCAGCCAGAAAACCCCGACCAGCCAGAGTCCCTAGAAGGCCCCCACGAACGTCATGGCCAAAGAAACCGTGGTCACCGGCTCCCCAGTTTAAAAGGGCAGCCCCTCAATCTGAGGACAGAGGTCCCCAGCCAGCAGCCGCAGGCTGCGAGGGACCAAAGGTACAGGACAGGGCGGCCACACCGAAGGGAGTAGTGTGCTGTAGCCTGAACAGGGATTAGCCTGGCCGCCCGGGGATGGGCGGTGGATGTACATAGCTTCTGTTATTTAATTTTGAGATTGTTAAGTTTGGGTGTTTTGGTTAAATTTTAAATAAGGTGGTTGGTAGTTTAAGTATTATTGTTTAAGAGTGTTTGTGTTGAGTCGAGGTTGATAAAGTTTTGTGACCGTGTATTATTTTTCTATGTATGTACCATATTTTCCAAGTGGTGCAGGGGTGTTGGACCCCCTCCGTGCTTGGAGATGAATGTTAATTCTTACCTGTGTCTGCATCTGAACACTACACCTAAAGGGGAATGTATGTTTTGGGTCTTAGGTAAACTACAGGGGAAAGTTGGCTCTCGAGGATCGAGAATTTTGCTCACCTTTTACCAGTATGATACTTGAAGCAAGGTTAAAATATCATAGGGGGGAGTGTAAGATTCTCAAAATTCACAGATCCCCCAAAAACTCAGAGAAAAACCCTAAAGAAATTCGCCTTTTCCCTGAGTATGGAAAACTTTGGCCATTGATTAAAATCCTAAGATGGAAGGATAGGTGAGAGGCCACCAGATGAATCAACAACACACACAGTGGAATGTGGGAGAATTACTGCTTCAGACATGTCTGTTTAATGCAAAACCTACAGCAGGTGATCAACACTCAGCACTAATTCGAAAGGCAGTCGGCCATTGAAAGAGGCAGCTGCTCCAGACGTGGTGGGGCCATGTCTTTGTTTTAAAGCAAAACCGATCAACACCTAGAGGACGTTGGATACAAAAGGAAGCCTTGTGTGACAAGCTCTAAAAATCGGAATGAACAATGACCCATCGGGAGAAGCAATCGCAACATGATGAGGGACCATCAAAAAGCCATCAAAGATTCTTAAGGACTTTGTGAGAATTGTTTAAACAGAAATGAAGTGCCTTTTTTTTTAAGTGACGAAGACCATTGTAATAGAGGGATATAGAAGTGGAAACTCGAAATCTCTCTCTCTCTCTCTCTGGCTCTTGTGTTCTGCTTCTCTTGTTCTGCCTGTCTCTGGAAGTAGAGCAGCTTCCAGCGAAACCAACAAACCCTACGTGAGAGAGCCGGTTAGCCAGACCTGCAAGGGCAAAGCAGTTCAGTTCAGCCAGGAGGTCGACAGCTCGGGAGATGACAGTTCAACAAGGCGAGGGGGCAATAGGAAAGCTGTTCGACAGGGAAGGTCAGCAGCTCTAGAAGCAGGCCGACACACAAGAAGAAACCAGAGCAACAGCCCCAGTGACCATCAGTCACCTCGCGGCAACAATGGCCTTACAAAACAACACTCCGAATATTGGCTCCAACCAACCGGGTAATATTGGGCCACCGCGACCAAAGAAAGCCAACTCGGGAGAAAACCGAAGATCCCCAAAGTTTCCACTCTACGATCTATTCCTGACTTACCTCCGGGTGAATAACTGTCAAGGATTTGTTTGGTGAGCATTATCTCTGGTCCTTTAGAGTCCAACTTAGCTGGTAAAGTGGGATTGGGAGGGGTGAGGTATCTTTCTACTGTAATTTCCCTCGTGTGTACTGAAGTGTTCCCCATTTTATTAGAGTGTTAAGATTGTTGTGTTGTATTTCCTCTCTTGAATAAAGGTCAAAGTTTCTTGCACCAAAACCAGTTGTCTGCTGCACTTTGTCACAACCCCCAAATAAGTCCAAGGTCTAGAACCCAGGGAGTGGGAGCGATTCGGACCGCTCAGAAGTCAGAGGTGAAGCTGACACACACCACCACCCCCTACACATCTGTCATACACCCCTTTTATTACATTTCCTCTTACTCACTATCTCTTTTGTCATCCTGGGAGCTCTGGCTTTAGTTGCCCTACCTTTCGCCCTCTAGGGAATGTACCTAGACTGTACCCGAACCATCTCCTCTTTAAAGGCCGCCCGCCGTTCAATTACAGTTTTCCCTGCCAATATTTGATTCCAATTTACCCGGGCCAGATCTGTTCTCATTTATTGATATTGGTCCTCCTCCAATTGAGTATTTTTACTTTAGAGTGGTCCGTGTCCTTTTCCATAGCTATTCTAAACCTTATGATATTATAGAAACTTTAAATTTGGCAATAGACCCTGTCCTGCCTTTATGCCCTGATATTGTTGAGCCACTTGATTGGTGCAAACATTCATAGTTGTGGTCGTTGGAGGCCAATCATCACGGCCCGAGGCCGTTGCTGCAGGAGTTCCTTCAGAACCATCTTCAGCTGCTTCATCAATAAGATCATAAGAAATAGGAGCAGGAGTAGGCCATCCGGCCCCTCGTGCCTGCTCCACCATTCAATAAGATCATGGCTGATCTTCTACCTCAATGCCATTTTCCTGCACCATCGCCATATCCCTTGATGGCTTTAATATCTAGAAATCTATTGATCTCTGTTTTGAATATACTCAATGACTGAGCCTCGACAGCCCTCTGGGGTAGAGAATTCCAAAGATTCAATGGCCTTCCCTCCATCATAAGGCCAGGAGTGAGACTCTTCACTGACAATTCCACAATGCTCATCTCCATACCCAGCCAGCTGACAGCAGGACCTGGATAACTTACAGACTTGGATGGAGAAGAGGCAGGTAACATCCGCGCCACATAAATGCCAGTCAATGACCATCTCCAACAACAGAAAGCCCAACCTTTGACCCCTGACCTTCAACCGCATCATCATCGCCGAGTATCCCACCATTCACCAGCTCAAGTGGACCAGCCAATCAACACCATGACTATAAGAGCAGGGCTCGGCACTCTGTCACCACATGCTCACCTCAAGGCCTCAGGTCAGGAGGGAGATGGAATGTTCACCACTCACTCGGATCGGTGCCTCTGGGCCCTGGACTCAACGTCTCTGCCACCACCCCCCCCCCCCCACCCCCACTACAGGGATCCCTGCAGCAACTCACCAGGGTTACCCACCCCCACCTTGTCCCTGGTGTCTGGGTGATGTCCGATTCTGGTCCCTGTGGTCTGAGTGATGTCTGACTCTGGTCCCTGGTGTCTGGGCGATGTCTGACTCTGGTCCATGGTGTCTGGTTGATGTCTGGCTCTGGTCCCTGGTGTCTGGGTGATGTCTGACTCTGGTCCCTGGTGTCTGGTTGATGTCTGGCTCTGGTCCCTGTGGTCTGAGTGATGTCTGACTCTGGTCCCTGGTGTCTGGGTGATGTCTGACTCTGGTCCCTGATGCCTGGGTGATGTCTGACTCTGGTCACTGGTGTCTGGGTAATGTCTGACTCTGGTCCCTGGCCAACAATTAACCTCTCTTGCCTGGAAAGTAAACAATTATAATTGTGGAGTCTCATTCCTTCAGCTGTGAATTGTTTCAGGAGATATCAAAAAGCCTCAAATTTTATAGGCCCAGGGACCAGAGTCAGACATCACCTAGACACCAGGGACCAGAGTCAGACATCACCCAGACACCAGGGACCAGAGTCAGACATCACCTAGACACCAGGGACCAGAGTCAGACATCAACCAGACACCAGGGACCAGAGTCAGACATCACCTAGACACCAGGGACCAGAGTCAGACATCAACCAGACACCAGGGACCAGAGTCAGACATCAACCAGACACCAGGGACCAGAGTCAGACATCACCTAGACACCAGGGACCAGAGTCAGACATCACCTAGACACCAGGGACCAGAGTCAGACATCACCTAGACACCAGGGATCAGAGTCAGACATCACCCAGGCACCAGGGATCAGAGTCAGACATCACCCAGACACCAGGGATCAGAGTCAGACATCACCTAGACACCAGGGATCAGAGTCAGACATCACCCAGACACCAGGGATCAGAGTCAGACATCAACCAGGCACCAGGGATCAGAGTCAGACATCAACCAGGCACCAGGGATCAGAGTCAGACATCACCCAGACACCAGGGATCAGAGTCAGACATCACCTAGGCACCAGGGACCAGAGTCAGACATCACCCAGACACCAGGAATCAGAGTCAGACATCAACCAGGCACCAGGGATCAGAGTCAGACATCACCCAGACACCAGGGATCAGAGTCAGACATCAACCAGACACCAGGGACCAGAGTCAGACATCACCTAGACACCAGGGATCAGAGTCAGACATCACCCAGACACCAGGGATCAGAGTCAGACATCAACCAGGCACCAGGGATCAGAGTCAGACATCACCCAGACACCAGGGATCAGAGTCAGACATCAACCAGGCACCAGGGATCAGAGTCAGACATCACCTAGGCACCAGGGACCAGAGTCAGACATCACCCAGACACCAGGGATCAGAGTCAGACATCAACCAGGCACCAGGGATCAGAGTCAGACATCACCTAGGCACCAGGGACCAGAGTCAGACATCACCCAGACACCAGGGATCAGAATCAGACATCAACCAGGCACTAGGGATCAGAGTCAGACATCAACCAGGCACCAGGGATCAGAGTCAGACATCAACCAGACACCAGGGACCATAGTCAGACATCACCTAGGCACCAGGGATCAGAGTCAGACATCAACCAGACACCAGGGATCAGAGTCAGACATCACCTAGACACCAGGGACCAGAGTCAGACATCAACCAGACACCAGGGACTGGCAGTGAGTTACACTGAGAGTAACAGGGACTGGCAGTGAGTTACACTGAGAGTAACAGGGACTGGCGGTGAGTTACACTGAGAGTAACAGGGACTGGCGGTGAGTTACACTGAGAGTAACAGGGACTGGCGGTGAGTTACACTGAGAGTAACAGGGACTGGCAGTGAGTTACACTGAGAGTAACAGGGACTGGCAGTGAGTTACACTGAGTGTAACAGGGACTGGCAAGGAGTTGCACAGATGTTAACATGAACTGGCAATGATTTACACAGAGAATAACAGGCAATAGCTGTGAGTTACACAGAGAGTAACAAGTATTGGCAGTAACTTACACAGAGAGTAACAAGTAATGATTGGAGGGGTTCAATCATGGAATTGCGGGAAAGTTGGGCACGGATTTGAGAGGCGATATCATGTTAAAGAACTTTGGAGAGGAAAGGGAGGTTGGAGATAGTTTGCAAGGACAGAGGGGTCAAAGTGGGATGTTGAGGAGGGGGTGATGATGGATATTTGATGGGGAGGGGACAGTGCCTGAGGAGAGGGAACCGTTAACAATATTGGCAACATGGGGACCAGGAAGGGAAGTTGGGTGGTCAGTAGTTTGGTGGGAATAGGTTTGCGGGAGCAGGAGGCGGGTCTCATGGTCAAGATGAGCTTGGAGAGGGCATGAGGGGAGATGGAGAGAAACAAGAAAGAGACGAGCTTGGTGGGCTAGGGGAATGGAGGGAGCTGAACAGCTGAATGGGTTGAACCGAAGAACAAAAAAGGGTCAGTCCCACTGCTCGGAGTGTACTATAGACCCCCAAACAGTCAGGAGATAGAAGAGCAAATATGTAGGCAAATTTCTGAGAAGTGCAAAAACAATAGGGCAGTAATAGTAGGGGATTTCAACAACCCGAATATTAACTGGGATACAATCAGTGTGAAAGGTATAGGGGGTGCAGAATTCTTAAAATGCATTCAGCAGAACTTTTTTAGCCAGTACAGAGCAAGCCCAACAAGAGAGGGGGCAGTTCTGGATTTAGTTTTAGGGAATGAAGCTGGGCAGGTGGAGGGAGTATCAGTGAGAGAACATTTTGCTGGTAGTGATCATAATTCAGTTAGATTTAGCGTAGTTATGGAAAAGGACAAAGATAGAACAGGAGTAAAAGTTCTAAATTGGGGCAGGGACAATTTTACTAAGCTGAGAAGTGATTGAGCAAAAGTGGACTGGAAACAGTTACTTGAAGGTAAATCAGTGTCAGAGCAGTGGGAGGCATTCAAGGGGGAGATTCAAGGGGTTCAGAGTAAACATGTTCCCACAAAGAGAAAGGGTGGGACTGTCAAATCTAGAGCCCCCTGGATGACAAGGAGCATACAGGGTAAGATAAGGCAAAAAAGGGAATCTTATGTCAGACACCGAGAGCTCAATACTGCAGAAAGCTTAGAGGAGTATAGAAAGAGCAGGGGGGAAATTAAAAAGGAAATTCGGAAAGCAAAGAGAGGGCATGAAAAAATACTGACAAGTAAAATCAAGGAAAACCCAAAGATGTTTTATAAATACATAAAGAGCAAGAGGATAACTAAGGAAAGAGTAGGGTCGATTAGAGACTAAAAAGGTGACCTATGTGTGGAGGCGGAAGATGTAGGTTTGGTTCTTAATGAATATTTTGCATCTGTCTTCACAAAGAGGGGGACGATGCAGAGATTGTAGTTAAGGAGGAGGAGTGTGAAATATTGGATGGGATAAACATAGTGAGAGAGGAAGTATTAAGGGGATTAGCATCTTTGAAAGTAGATAAATCACCAGGCCCGGATGAAATGTATCCCAGGTTGTTAAGAGAAGCCAGGGAGGAAATAGCGGAGGCTCTGACCATCATTTTCCAATCCTCACTGGATACAGGCGTGATGCCGGAGGATTGGAGGACTGCTCACGTTGTACCCATTGTTTAAAAAGGGAGAAGCGGATAGACCGAGTAATTACAGGCCAGTCAGTCTAACCTCAGTTGTGGGCAAATTATTGGAAAAATTTCTGAGGCCTGTATTAATCGTCATTTAGAAAGGCAGGGGTTAATCAAGGACAGTCTGCATGGATTTGTTTAAGGAAGGTCGTATCTGACTAACTTGATTGAATTTTTTGAGGAGATAACAAGGAGGGTCGATGAGGGTAACGCGTTAGCAAGGCTTTTGACAAGGTCCCGCACGGCAGACTGGTCAAAAAAGTAAAAGCCCATGGGATCCAAGGGAAAGTGGCAAATTGGATCCAAAATTGGCTCAGTGGCAGGAAGCAAAGGGTAATGGTCGACGGGTGTTTTTATGACTGGAAGGCTGTTTCCAGTGGGGTTCCGCAAGGCTCAGTAATCGGTCCCTTGCTTTTTGTGATATATATTAATGATTTAAACTTGAATGTAGGGGGCGTGGTTAAGAAGTTTGCAGATGATACAAAGATAGGCCGTGTGGTTGATAGTGAGGAGGAAAGCTGTAGACTGCAGGAAGATATCAATGGACTGGTCAGGTGGGCAGAAAAGTGTCAAATGGAATTCAATCCGGAGAAGTGTGAGGTAATTCATTTGGGGAGGGCAAACAAGGCAAGGGAATACACAATAAATGGGAGATTACACCTCTCAATATCCTATGACGGAAGCCCTGCTCTCCCATCATCCCCCAGCTCCGAGAGTCTTCACCTCACTGAGCAACAAACATATCAATATGCAAATCCATATGGATTGGACTCTAGGACCCTGCAGAATGCAGCTACATCTGCACCAATGTGCTTTCTGTGCAATTTGTTGCCATTATGACAATGGGTGTAACCAGGAAACGATGCCCCCGAATATCTAAAGTGCTGAGATCTGCCCTCGCCCTCAGTCTGGCTGTAGACGTGCTTCAGTCCCTGTGTCTCTGCCGTCTCGCTCGGTACAGCTCGTTCACTCCCAGACATGAGGACACGGTCCCCTTACCAGCTCACCCTCACCCTCACCCTAACCCTCACCCTCACTGCCCTCCTCCTGTGGCTCGATTTGACCTCCGCTCGTAAGTGCACAGTACTTTTTGTTACTTTTTAAAGTGTCAGTAACATCTGGGAGAGCTTTGCCCACAATCCATATTATAAAAAGGATATGGAGGCACTGGAGAATGTGCAAATAAGATTTACCAGGATGTTACCAGAACTGAGAGGTTAGACCTATCAGGAAAGATTGAACAGGCTGGGGCTGTTTTCTTTAGAAAAGAGAAGACTGAGGGGTGACCTGATAGAGGTCTTTAAGATTATGAAAGGGATTGATAGGGTAGACTTAGAGAAGTAAACTAGAAAGAGGGGTGGGTGGGTTCAGTTAAGGGTAAATTTATGAATCGAAAGAGAAAAGTCAAGGCCATAGAGCAGTGTAGTGATTCGGGTAAAGATAAGCAGAGTGTGGCAGGAAGGGACAGAGAGTTTAACGGTAATAGTGCATCAGTGAATAAGGTCAAATCAGGGAAAAATAGTAAAAAGTTAAAATTAAAGGCTCTTTATCTGAATGCACAAAGCATTTGTAACAAGATAGATGAATTAATGGCACAAATAGAGAGAAATGGGTTTGATCTAGTAAACATTACTGAGACCTGGTTGCAGGGTGACCAAGGTCGGGAACTAAATATTCCAGGGTACTGGACCTTTTGAAAGGACAGGCAGAATAGAAAAGGAGGGGGTGTAGCCCTGATAATAGAGGATGAGATAAGGACAGTGGTGAGAAAGGATCTTGGCTCGAAAGATCAGGAAATAGAATCAGTCAGGGTGGAAATAAGAAATAACAAGGGGCTCCCTAACAGTAGCTACACTGTTGGACAGAGTATTAATCAGGAAATAATAGGAGCTTGTAACAAAGGTAATGCAATAATCATGGGGGACTTTAATATAGACTGGGCAGTTCAATTCGGCAAAAGTAGTTTGAAGGACGAGTTCATGGAATGCATTCAAGACAGTTTCCTAGAGCAATACCTCATGGAACCAACCAGAGAAAAGATTATTTTAGATCTTGTCTTGTGTAATGAGACAGGGTTAATTAGTAATCTCATTGTAAAGGATCCTCTGGGAAAAAGCGATCATAATATGATACATTTTCACTTTGAGTTTGAGAGTGATATACTTAAGTCCGAAACTAGAGTCTTAAACTTAAACAATGCCAATTACATAGGTATGAGGGGCGAGTTGGCTATTGTTGATTGGGAAATTAGATTAAAAGATATGACGGTAGATAAGCAACAACGAATATTTAAAGAAATAATTCATAATTCCCATCAAATATACATTCCATTGAGGAATTAAAAACTCCACGGGAAAAGTGATCCACCCAGGGCTAACGAAACAAGTTAAGGGGAGTATTAGATTGAAAGAAGCGGCTTATAATGTTGCCAAGAAGAGTAGTAAGCCTGAGGATTGGGAGAGTTTTGGAAACCAGCAAAGGACAATCAAAAAATTGATAAAAAGGGAGAAAATAGAATATGAAAGTAAACTAGCAAGAAATATAAAAACGGATTGAAAGAGCTTCTACAAGTATGTAACAAGGAAGAGATTAGCGAAAGTAAATGTGGGTCCCTTAGAGGCTGAGACAGGAGAAATTATAATGGGGAATAAGGAAATGGCAGAGACATTAATCAAATATTTTGTATCTGTCTTCACAGTAGAAGAAACAAAAAACATATCAGAAATAGTGGGGAACCAAGGGGCTAATGAGAGTGAGGAACTTAAAGTAATTAATATTAGTAAAGAAAAAGTACTGGAGAAATTAATGGGACTAAAAGCCACCAAATCTCCCGGACCTGATGGCCTACATCCGAGGGTTCTAAAAGAGGTGGCTGCAGAGATAGTGGATGCATTGGTTATGATCTTCCAGAATTCCCTAGATTCTAGAACGTTCCCCACAGATTGGAAGGTAGCAAATGTAACCCCACGATTCAAGAAAGAAGGGAGAGAGAAAACAGGGAACTACAGGCCAGTTAGCCTGACATCAGTCGTCGGGAAAATGCTGGAATCTATTTTTAAAGGACGTGGTAACAGGGCACGAAGAAAACCTTTTTTTTTATTCGTTCATGGGATGTGGGTGTTGCTGGCGAGGCCAGCATTTATTGCCCATCTCTAATTACCCTTGTGAAGGTGGTGGTGAGCCGCCTTCTTGAACCGCTGCAGTCCGTGTGGTGAAGGTTCTCCCACAGTGCTGTTAGGAAGGGAGTTCCAGGATTTTGACCCAGCGACGATGAAGGAACGGTGATATATTTCCAAGTCGGGATGGTGTGTGACTTGGAGGGGAACGTGCAGGTGGTGTTGTTCCCATGTGCCTGCTGCTCTTGTCCTTCTAGGTGGTAGAGGTCGCGGGTTTGGGAGGCGCTGTCGAAGAAGCCTTGGCGAGTTGCTGCAGTGCATCCTGTGGATGGTATACACTGCAGCCACTGTGCGCCGGTGGTGAAGGGAGTGAATGTTTAGGGTGGTGGATGGGGTGCCAATCAAGCGGGCTGCTTTGTCCTGGATGGTGTCGAGCTTCTTGAGTGTTGTTGGAGCTGCACTCATCCAGGCAAGTGGAGAGTATTCCATCACACTCCTGACTTGTGCCTTGTAGATGGTGGAAAGGCTTTGGGGAGTCAGGAGGTGAGTCACTCACCGCAGAATACCCAGCCTCTGACCTGCTCTTGTAGCCACCGTATATATATGGCTGGTCCAGTTAAGTTTCTGGTCAATGACTGACCCCCAGGATGTTGATGGTAGGGGATTCGGCGATGGTAATGCTGTTGAATGTCAAGGGGAGGTGGTTAGACTCTCTCTTGTTGGAGATGGTCATTGCCTGGCACTTGTCTGGCATGAATATTACTTGCCACTTATCAGCCCAAGCCTGGATGTTGTCTAGGTCTTGCTGCATGCAGGCTCGGACTGCTTCATTATTTGAGGGGTTGCAAATGGAACTGAACACTGTGCAATCATCAGCGAACATCCCCATTTCTGACCTTATGATGGAGGGAAGGTCATTGATGAAGCAGCTGAAGATGGTTGGGCGTAGGACACTGCCCTGAGGAACTCCTGCAGCAATGTCCTGGGGCTGAGATGATTGGCCTCCAACAACCACTACCATCTTCCTTTGTGCTAGGTATGACTCCAGCCACTGGAGAGTTTTCCCCCTGATTCCCAATGACTTCAATTTTACTTGGGCTCCTTGGTGCCACACTCGGTCAAATGCTGCCTTGATGTCAAGGGCAGTCACTCTCACCTCACCTCTGGAATTCAGCTCTTTTGTCCATGTTTGGACCAAGGCTGTAATGAGGTCTGGAGCCGAGTGGCCCTGGCGGAACCCAAACTGAGCATCGGTGAGCAGGTTATTGGTGAGTAAGTGCTGCTTGATAGCACTGTCGACGACACCTTCCATCACTTTGCTGATGATTGAGAGTAGACTGATGGGGCGGTAATTGGCCGGATTGGATTTGTCCTGCTTTTTGTGGACAGGACACACCTGGGCAATTTTCCACATTGTCGGGTAGATGCCAGTGTTGTAGCTGTACTGGAACAGCGTGGCTAGAGGCGCAGCTAATTCTGGAGCACAAGTCTTCAGCACTACAGCCGGGATGTTGTCAGGGCCCATAGCCTTTAGTGTATCCAGTGCAATCAGCCGTTTCTTGATATCACGTGGAGTGAATCAAATTGGCTGAAGACTGGCTTCTGTGATGGTGGGGATATCGGGAGGAGGCTGAGATGGATCATCCACTCGGCACTTCTGGCTGAAGATGGTTGCAAACGCTTCAGCCTTGTCTTTTGCACTCACATGCTGGACTCCGCCATCATTGAGGATGGGGATGTTTGCAGAGCCTCCTCCTCCCGTTAGTTGTTTAATTGTCCACCACCATTCACGACTGGATGTGGCAGGACTGCAGAGCTTTGATCTGATCCGTTGGTTGTGGAATCGCTTAGCTCTGTCTATAGCATGTTGCTTCCACTGTTTAGCATGCATGTAGTCCTGAGTTGTAGCTTCACCAGGTTGGCACCTCATTTTTAGGTACGCCTGGTGCTGCTCCTGGCATGCTCTTCTACACTCCTCATTGAACCAGGGTTGATCCCCTGGCTTGTTGGTAATGGTAGAGTGAGGAATATGCCGGGTCATGAGGTTACAGATTGTGCTGGAATACAATTCTGCTGCTGCTGATGGCCCACAGCGCCTCATGGATGCCCAGTTTTGAGCTGCTAGATCTGTTCTGAATCTATCCCATTTAGCACGGTGGTAGTGCCACACAACACGTTGGATGGTGTCCTTAGTGTGAAGATGGGACTTCGTCTCCACAAGGACTGTGTGGTGGTCACTCCTACCAATACTGTCATGGACAGATGCATCTGTGACAGGTAGATTGGTGAGGACGAGGTCAAGTAAGTTTTTCCCTCATGTTGGTTCGCTCACCACCTGCCGCAGGCCCAGTCTGGCAGTTATGTCCTTCAGGACTTGACCAGCTTGGTCAGTAGTGGTGCTACCAAGCCACTCTTGGTGATGGACATTGAAGTCCCCTACCCAGAGTACATTCTGTAGAAAATCATAATATGATTAGGCAGAGTCAACATGGTTTTACGAAAGGGAAATCATGCTTGACAAATTTATTAGAGTTTTTTGAGGATGTAACGCGCAGGGTAGATAAAGGGGAACCAGTGGATGTTGTATATTTGGATTTTCAAAAGGCATTCGATAAGGTGCCACATAAACGGTTGTTACACAAGATAAGGGCTCATGGGGTTGGGGGTTAATACATTCGCATGGAGAGAGGATTGGTTCACGGACAGAAAACAGAGAGTCGGATAAACAGGTCATTTTCGGGTTGGCAGGCTGTAACTAGTGGGGTGCCACAAGGATCAGTGCTTGGGCCTCAGCTATTTACAATCTATATTGATGACTTAGATGAAGGGACCAAGTGTAGTTTATCCAAGTTTGTTGACAATACAAAGCTAGGTGGGAAAGTAAGCTGTGAGGAGGACACAAAGGCCCTGATATTACCAGGGAGGCGGAATAGCAGCGAGGGGGCGACTTGGTGCGTGGGTAACCCGCCCAGTAAAATCCGTCCGTTCCCCACGCGATCGCCGGTAAATTGAAGCCACTTACCGTGGCTTCTGGGTTTCCCGTCATCAACCTGCGCAGCGGGCGGACTGCGCACCCGCATCACAGGCTGTCAGCTGGAGGAGCCCTATTTAAAGGGGCAGTCCTCCAATGCTGCTCCTGCAGCAAACAACCAAAATTATAGAATGGAGCAGCCCAGGGGAAAGGCTGCTCCCGGATTTACTGATGCCTCACTCCAGGTCCTACTGGATGGGGTAAGGAGGAGGAGGGATATTTTCTACCCAGCGGACGGGAGGAAGTGCCCTGTCTCTGCCACCAAGAAGGCCTGGCTCGAGGTGGCAGAGGAGGTCACCAGCAGCAGCAACATCTCCCGCACCTGGATCCAGTGCAGGAAGTGCTTCAATGACCTAACTAGGTCAGCAAAGTGAGTACACTGACTCATTCTCCTACACTCCGTCTTCCACATCACCGCCCCCACCCCACAACTCATTCTGCACTGCCAACACTGCTCTATCACATCACTCCTCACACCCACTCAAACCTCATCCTCAACTTACCTGCACTCCCTCACCTCCCCATTACTCATCCCACCACTACCACTCACCCCAATCCTCATAAAATGTCATGTTTCTGTCTCATACTCACCCTCTGATGCATCTCTTTCACGGTCAGCCTCACCCAAATCAATGCATTCATCAGTTGGCCACTTCACCATCACTCACTCACACCTCTCTACTTTCTCCCCTTATAGGAGAAGAGAGCCCAGAATGCACGGGAGAGGGCGAGGACCAGAGGGGGGGCCGCAACAAACCGTCGTCCTCACAGACACCGAGCAGGAGGCTCTGGAACTGAGCCGCACCCTCGAGTGCCTGTCCGTCGGGGACACCGAGACTGACACCCGACAAACGGCTGGTGACAGAACTTTAACATTCAGCACTCACAATAGCAATTGATGTTAACATGCCCCGCCATCTTCAGCACCTCAGCATCTGTCATCATGCTTAATATTGCCTTCTGTTCTCTTACAGGGCCTTCAGCGACCGCCGTGATGGCGGAGGGCGATTCCTCAAAGGACCTGCGGGCATCTGAGGTGCACTGTCACATCTGAGCGAGCCATCCACCAGCGCAGATACACACACCTCGGTGGGTCCCCCTCCTCAGTTAGTTGGGGTCGCACATGGTGAGTCACCACACACATGTGAGCACGAGCAGACACTGGTGTCAGGGGCAGCTGTGGAGAGTCCGCGTCGGTGGGAGCTCTCTTCTCCAGGCTCTGCTCAGCTGGACACAGATGCTGAACCCTGGGGGCCATCCTTTAAAAGGAGAATGATCGAGGGGCAGCAGCACATTTGCGAGGTGCTGGAACAGGTGCCACGCACACTCTCCACAATCGCGCAGAGGATGGAGGAGTCCAACTCCTGCATGAGTGGAATGGTGGCACAGGTACAGGAGGGAATCTCTGAGATACTGTCACAGGGACATGAGGGCATCTCTGAGATAGTGTCGTGGGTAAGTGCGGGAATGTCTGCGATGAAGAGAAGGTTAGCCTCCATCGAGCTTCAGGCACAGCTCACCAATGAGTCCAATGAGGCCCCGACAACGGCCCTTCAGACTCAGGGTGAGCAACTTTCTGCCGTAGGCAGATACACCAGCATTGGCCTTACAAGGCTTCACACATGTCCTCCAAACTGTCGTCCAGCAGATGGTAGGAGTGATGTGGGCCTGGCCCAGGAGAGGGATGATGGCGAAAGGGGACATGGAAGTGGGGACGCCACTCAAAGCCCCCCCCCCACGTCTAACCCGTTACCCCCCTCTCAACCAGTACCCGCAATGTTGCCTCCTCTCCAGGTGGCCGAGTCTGCCCCTGCACAGGTGCAGGTGGAGCAGTCTTTGGAGGGACCCTCACGGGCACCGAAACCCAGAGGGCGTAGGCCCAAAGCATCTAATCGGTCAGGGCATGAACAAGAGCAACCTGTCACTACCTCTGCTGCAGACACAGGGGAAGCACCATGTAGGAGTAGTCGTAAGCGTAAGGCAAAGGATTTGTGAGCACAAAGGGGATGCACAAGGGTGTTTGATGGTTGGACATGTTTTTTATTTATATTTGATTTTTGTTAATGGCACATTAAATATTATTATTGTCACCACTACTGCCACGTCTTGGCCATTCTTGATTGGCTTGTGTAATAAGTCCCTTTCATGAGGTTCACCATGAACACCCACACTTGATGCCACCCATTGGGTCACCCTACAGTGGGTGTATGTGTAGTTCCATGACTATTTTGTGCAGGTCCCTGTGGTGCAGCACGGTGTTGTGGAGCTCCACGTGGCGGAGGTGGACGCTGTGCCTGGCGAGGCTGCTGATGTTGCTCGTCCTCGGATGTTGTGATAAATGCAGCCATGGCGCCCCCGATCCTGACGGTGTGAGTTTGAGGGGGTCCGCAAAATAGGTAAATGTGTTTGCACAACAGAGTTTAGGGTATAAATTAATAATTTTGAGTGAAAACACAAAGGTGTTGCAGCCAAAACTTTGTCTGAAGTGACAGAGTGCCCTGCTGCAATAAATGAGGTTTTCCCCCAACCTGTCAAATAATCCTTTGCATCTCCCACTGGCTGCTGACTGAAACACGTCTGCTCCAACAGGGAGTGTTTCCCACAGCACGGGAAACAGGCTGAGGATCCTTCAAAATTGTACCCCTGCCAAAATCTCCAGTCAGTGAGATCTGTCAAGTACCTCAAGTATCTAAATAACTATCTAAATTATCATCCCACCGGCTTTAATTGCCGGTGGGAGTCCCGCATGGAATTAATTGGGACATTTTACTACGGTAAAGGTGCAAGTTGTTGTTGTTGAAGAGTAAACACAAAGGCAAGATCCCACTGTTCCATTTTGGGGTTTTTCCACTCAATTCAGTATCTGAGTGCAGTCCTGTAGATGACCTCTCCCCATCGGTGACCCAAAGAGAGCTCGATTCTCACTGCCCTCGCCTGGTGTTAATGGGGGGAGAGGGAGGGGGTTAATGGTCTCAGAATGGGGTCGTGACGTTACTCCCCCCCCCATGTTAACATTAGCGTTATTTTGAAAGCGACCTCCTGCCGGGTGTTCAAAGCACCACCTGATTCAGGTGACTGTCCCCTTCTAATATGGGAATCAGGGTCCTGTGACAGAAATCGGACCCCAATCACCATTTTAGGCCAGAACCGATCATCTCACGGGCGATGGGATCGAAGAGGCCCGATAGAGACACAAGCACAATTTTTTTTGTCTATTATAATTTTTAATGATTACAATCCCAGCATTTACCCCGACCAGGATTATGCAGGATAGCTGTCTGAACCGGGAGTTAAACATAACCATTTCCCATCACGGCGGGACTAGATTACAATATTCTGAGCTCGACCACCAGTAAAACCTCAATAAAGGGCAATCACCGCAATTAGTCACTGAACTTACCGTTTAATGAGTCTGACGGTTAATGTTACTGTTTATTGAGTCTGACGGTTAAAGTTACTGTTTAATGGGTCTGACGGTTAAAGTTACTGTTTAACCGACGGTTAAAGTCACATCGTTCACCTGACGAAGGAGGAAGCCTCCGAAAGCTTGTGAATTTAAAATAAAATTGCTGGACTATAACTTGGTGTTGTAAAATTGTTTACAATTGTCAACCCCAGTCCATCACCGGCATCTCCACATCATGACGGTTTAATGAGTCTGACGGTTAAAGTTACCGTTTAATGAGTCTGACGGTTAAAGTTACCGTTTAATGAGTCTGACGGTTAATGTTACCGTTTAATGAGTCTGACGGTTAATGTTACCGTTTAATGAGTCTGACGGTTAATGTTACCGTTTAATGAGTCTGACGGTTAATGTTACCGTTTAATGAGTCTAACGGTTAATGTTACCGTTTAATGAGTCTGACGGTTAATGTTACCGTTTAATGAGTCTGACGGTTAATGTTACCGTTTAATGAGTCTAACGGTTAATGTTACCGTTTAATGAGTCTGACGGTTAATGTTACCGTTTAATGAGTCTGACGGTTAAGTCTGACGGTTAAAGTTACCGTTTAATGAGTCTAACGGTTAATGTTACCGTTTAATGAGTCTGACGGTTAATGTTACCGTTTAATGAGTCTGATGGTTAAAGTTACCGTTTAATGAGTATGACGGTTAAAGTTACCGTTTAATGAGTATGACGGTTAAAGTTACCGTTTATTGAGTCTGACGGTTAATGTTACTGTTTAATGAGTCTGACGGTTAAAGTTACCGTTTAATGAGTCTGACGGTTAATGTTACTGTTTATTGAGTCTGACGGTTAAAGTTACCGTTTAATGAGTCTAACGGTTAATGTTACCGTTTAATGAGTCTGACGGTTAATGTTACTGTTTAATGAGTCTGACGGTTAATGTTACTGTTTAATGGTTCTGACGGTTAATTTCACCGTTTAATAAGTCTGATGGTTAATGTTACTGTTTAATGAGTCTAACGGTTAATGTTACCGTTTAATGAGTCTGACGGTTAATGTTACCGTTTAATGAGTCTGACGGTTAAAGTTACCGTTTAATGAGTCTAACGGTTAATGTTACCGTTTAATGAGTCTGACGGTTAAAGTTACCGTTTAATGAGTATGACGGTTAAAGTTACCTTTTATTGAGTCTGACGGTTAATGTTACCGTTTAATGAGTCTGACGGTTAAAGTTACCGTTTAATGAGTCTGACGGTTAATGTTACTGTTTAATGAGTCTGACGGTTAATGTTACTGTTTAATGAGTCTGACGGTTAAAGTTACCGTTTAATGAGTCTGACGGTTAATGTTACTGTTTATTGAGTCTGACGGTTAAAGTCACCGTTTAATGAGTCTAACGGTTAATGTTACCGTTTAATGAGTCTGACGGTTAATGTTACTGTTTAATGAGTCTGACGGTTAATGTTACCGTTTAATGAGTCTGACGGTTAATGTTACCGTTTAATGAGTCTGACGGTTAATGTTACTGTTTAATGAGTCTGACGGTTAATGTTACTGTTTAATGAGTCTGACGGTTAAAGTTCCTGTTTAATGGTTCTGACGGTTAATTTCACCGTTTAATAAGTCTGATGGTTAATGTTACTGTTTAATGAGTCTGACGGT
This sequence comes from Heptranchias perlo, assembly GCF_035084215.1. Classification (NCBI taxonomy): domain Eukaryota; kingdom Metazoa; phylum Chordata; class Chondrichthyes; order Hexanchiformes; family Hexanchidae; genus Heptranchias; species Heptranchias perlo. The sequence goes on along the minus strand of NW_027139120.1, from coordinate 570,827 downwards.
TAATGTTACTGTTTAATGAGTCTGACGGTTAATGTTACTGTTTAATGAGTCTGATGGTTAATGTTACTGTTTAATGGTTCTGACGGTTAATGTTACTGTTTAATGATACTGACGGTTAAAGTTACTGTTTAATGAGTCTGACGGTTAAAGTTCCTGTTTAATGGTTCTGACGGTTAATTTCACCGTTTAATGAGTCTGACGGTTAATGTTACTGTTTAATGAGTCTGACGGTTAATGTTACTGTTTAATGGGTCGGACGGTTAAATTTACTGTTTAATGGGTCTTACGGTTAGTTTCACCGTTTAGTGGGTCTGACGGTTAATTTCACCGTTTCGTGGGTTTGACGGTTAATTTTACCGTTTAGTGGGTCTGTCAGTTAATTTCACCATTTAGTGGGTCTGACAGTTAATTTCACCGTTTAGTGGGTCTGACGGTTAATTTCACCGTTTCGTGGGTCTGACGATTAATTTCACCGTTTCGTGGGTCTGACGGTTAATTTCACCGTTTAGTAGGTCTGACGGTTAATTTCACCGTTTAGTGGGTCTGACGGTTAATTTCACCGTTTACTGGGTCTGACGGTTAATTTCACCGTTTATTGGGTCTGACGGTTAATTTCACCGTTTCGTGGGTCTGACGGTTAATTTCACCGTTTCGTGGGTCTGACGGTTAAATTTACCGTTTAGTGGGTCTGACGGTTAATTTCACCGTTTACTTGGTCTGTCAGTTAATTTCACCGTTTAGTAGGTCTGACGGTTAATTTCACCGTTTACTGGGTCTGACGGTTAATTTCACCGTTTCGTGGGTCTGACGGTTAATTTCACCGTTTAGTGGGTCTGACGGTTAATTTCACCGTTTAGTGGGTCTGACGGTTAATTTCACCGTTTAGTGGGTCTGACGGTTAATTTCACCGTTTAGTGGGTCTGACGGTTAATTTCACCGTTTAGTGGGTCTGACGGTTAATTTCACCGTTTCGTGGGTCTGACGGTTAATTTCACCGTTTAGTGGGTCTGACGGTTAATTTCACCGTTTAGTGGGTCTGACGGTTAATTTCACCGTTTAGTGGGTCTGACGGTTAATTTCACCGTTTCGTGGGTCTGACGGTTAATTTCACCGTTTAGTGGGTCTGACGGTTAATTTCACCGTTTAGTGGGTCTGACGGTTAATTTCACCGTTTCGTGGGTTTGACGGTTAATTTCACCGTTTAGTGGGTCTGACGGTTAATTTCACCGTTTCGTGGGTCTGACGATTAATTTCACCGTTTCGTGGGTTTGACGGTTAATTTCACCGTTTAGTGGGTCTGACGGTTAATTTCACCGTTTCGTGGGTCTGACGATTAATTTCACCGTTTCGTGGGTTTGACGGTTAATTTCACCGTTTCGTGGGTTTGACGGTTAATTTCACCGTTTAGTGGGTCTGACGATTAATTTCACCGTTTCGTGGGTCTGACGATTAATTTCACCGTTTCGTGGGTCTGACGATTAATTTCACCGTTTCGTGGGTTTGACGGTTAATTTCACCGTTTCGTGGGTTTGACGGTTAATTTCACCGTTTAGTGGGTCTGACGATTAATTTCACCGTTTCGTGGGTCTGACGATTAATTTCACCGTTTCGTGGGTCTGACGATTAATTTCACCGTTCCGTGGGTTTGACGGTTAATTTACAGGTTGAAAGGGATGAATGAAATATGACAACAGGTTTCCTTCTCATTTGGCACCAATCAGAATTAAAGAAGAGGCATCCTTGCTGCTCACTGTTCTTCAACTGATGTTACTGCCTTTTGTTAAAGTCTTGCAAAAATGAACAGCGATGTTTTAAGAACCATTGAAGAGACAATTCATCCCGATACCATTCTGGTCACACCCCCTGCCCCTTATTCCAGTTTAGAAGCTGTAATGTCAAACATTATAGTTGTGACTTATTGAGTTTGCCAGATTCCAACTGATGAAGAAAGCTTATCTCCTGGTGAGAGACACAGCACTCACAGGATGTCTGGTCCTATGAGGCTTATAGAGGATTAATCACATTAATACCTGCTAGAAGTGCTGGGGACTGTATCATTAAAATAGAATTATCATTTGTAATTGTTATATTTTCAAACTATTATTAAAAAATAATTATTATTTCATCAATAAATGATTAATTATTACAAAAATAACCTGGGCGATGGAGAGTGTCCAATATCCAGAAAAATTACGACATATCCAGTAATTGAATAGAAAAGGCTTCACTGATTGGTTACGCCAGGTACCCTCACAAAATCTTCCCCAACTTCAGCAGACAGCAAAATAACATTTCACAACACGATGGGTCAAACTATCAACTGCCAAACAGACTTATTAAACAACACAAGGGGATAGACCAATGATTATTGTCAATTCACATGAGTTCTGAGACCCGGTGTACACAGCTGTACACGGTGCTTTGTAATGAACGGCACACACCGAATCTCCCACAGGTAGGTTACTCCCGAATTGGCCAGCATTGAGTACAGTAAACTGGCAGTGAGTTACACTGAGAGTAACAGGGATTGGCCGTTAGTTACACAGATGGTAACGGGGATTGGCCGTGCAGAACACAGGTCTCCCCTTGACCAGTCCTGGACATGAGAGGCTTCAGATCAGGAAATGTGTGGGTAAAAATATCTCACTGAGTTTTGTGGGTGTGGGTCATTTTTATATTTCACGCACTGATCCAGCTAAACTGTGATGTGTTTGGTTTCCTCAGAGAAGCCTGGGGTCTGTCCTTTTCTACCCTTTGGACGATGTGTAGAACTCTGTACAAACGACAATGATTGCCCAGGGGATGAGAAATGCTGCAGCAATGGATGTGGCCATCAATGTACATCTCCCCAGAAAGGTACAACACACCACACGGGCACACAGAGAGGGTCAGCAAATGAATGGGATTTGCACAGAGAGTAAAAGATCTGGGGACGAGGTAGACAGAGAGTAACAGGGACTGGCAATGAGTTACACTGAGAGTAACAGGGACTGGCAGTGAGTTACACTGAGAGTAACAGGGACTGGCAGTGAGTTACACTGAGAGTAACAGGGACTCGCAGTGAGTTACGCTGAGAGTAACAGGGACTGGCAGTGAGTTACACTGAGAGTAACAGAGACTGGCAATGAGTTACAAAGAGAGTAACGGGAACTGGCAGTGAGTTGCACTGAGAGTAACAGAGACTGGCAGTGAGTTACACTGAGAGTAACAGGGACTGGCAGTGAGTTACACTGAGAGTAACAGGGACTGGCAGTGAGTCACACTGAGAGTAACAAGGACTAGCAGTTAGTTACACTGAGAGTAACAGGGACTGGTACTAAATCCGACTGAGAGTAACAGGGACTGGCAGTGAGTTACACTGAGAGTAACAGGGACTCGCATTGAGTTACGCTGAGAGTAACAGGGACTGGCAGTGAGTTACACTGAGAGTAACAGAGACTGGCAATGAGTTACAAAGAGAGAAACGGGAACTGGCAGTGAGTTGCACTGATAGTAACAGAGACTGGCAGTGAGTTACACTGAGAGTAACAGGGACTGGCAGTGAGTCACACTGAGAGTAACAAGGACTGGCAGTTAGTTACACTGAGAGTAACAGGGACTGGTACTAAATCCGACTGAGAGTAACAGGGACTGGCAGTGAGTTTCACTGAGAGTAACAGGGGCTGGCAGTGAGTTGCACTGAGAGTAACAGGGGCTAGCAGTGAGTAATACAGAGAGTAACAGGGATTTGCAGCTAGTTACACTGAGAGTAACAGAGATTGGCAGTGAGTTACACAGAGAGTATCAGGGACTGGCAGTGAGTTACACTGAGAGTAACAAAGACTGGCAGTGATTTACACTGAGAGCAACAGGGACTGGCAGTGAGTTACACTGAGAGTAAGAGAGGCTGGCAGTGAGCTACACTGAGAGTAACACGGACTGTCAGAGAGTTAGACAGGGAGTAACAGGGGCTGGCAGCGTGTTACAGTGAGAGTAACAGGAACTGGCAGTGAGTTACACTGAGAGTAACAGGGATTGGCCGTTAGTTACACAGATGGTAACGGGGATTGGCCGTGCAGAACACAGGTCTCCCCTTGACCAGTCCTGGACATGAGAGGCTTCAGATCAGGAAATGTGTGGGTAAAAATATCTCACTGAGTTTTGTGGGTGTGGGTCATTTTTAAACTTCACGCACTGATCCAGCTAAACTGTGATGTGTTTGGTTTCCTCAGAGAAGCCTGGGGTCTGTCCCCAGAGATCCAGTGGAGTTGGAGTATGTGCAGAATATTGTACAAACGACAATGATTGCCCAGGGGATGAGAAATGCTGCAGCAATGGATGTGGCCATCAATGTACATCTCCCAATAAAGGTACAACACACCACACGGGCACACAGAGAGGGTCAGCAAATGAATGGGCTTTGCACAGAGAGTAAAAGATCTGGGGACGAGGTTGACAGAGAGTAACAGGGTCTAGCAGTGAGTTACACTGAGAGTAACAGGGACTGGCAGTGAGTTACACTGAGAGTAACAGATTTGGCAATGAGATACACAGAAAGTAACAGGGACTGGCAGTGAGTTACACAGAGTAAAAGGGACTGGCAGTGAGTTAGACAGAGAGTATCAGGGACTGGGAGTAGTTAAACTGTGAGTAACAGGGGCTGGGAGCGAGTTACACTGTGAGCAACAGGGTCAGGCGGTGAGTTACACAAAGAGTAACAGATTTGGCAATGAGATACACAGAAAGTAACAGGGACTGGCAGTGAGTTACACAGAGTAAAAGGGACAGGCAGTGAGATAGACAGAGAGTAACATGGACATAGAGTGAAGTACACAGAGAGTACTAGGGACTGGCCAAGAGGTACACAGAGAGTAACAGGGACGGGCCATGAGATACACTGAGAATAACAGGGATTGGCGTGAAGTACACAGAGAGTTACAGGGACTGGCATGAGGTACACAGAGAGTAACAGAGACGGGCAGTAAGTTACACTGAGAGTAGCAGAGACTGGCAGTGAGTTACACTCAGAGTAAGAGGGGCATGGAGTGAGGCACACAGAGAGTACTAGGGACTGGCCAAGAGGTACACAGAGAGTAACAGGGATTGCTGTGAGATGCACAGAGAGTAACAGGGACTGGTAGTGAGTTACAATGAGAGTAACAGGGATTGGCCGTTAGTTACACAGATGGTAACGGAGATTGGCCGTGCAGAACACAGGTCTCCCCTTGACCAGTCCTGGACATGTGAGGCTTCAGATCAGGACATGTGTGGGTAAAAATATCTCACTGAGTTTTGTGGGTGTGGGTCATTTCTATATTTCACGCACTGATCCAGCTAAACTGTGATGTGTTTGGTTTCCTCAGAGAAGCCTGGGGTCTGTCCCCAGAGATCCAGTGGAGTTGGAGTATGTGCAGAATATTGTACAAACGACAATGATTGCCCAGGGGATGAGAAATGCTGCAGCAATGGATGTGGCCATCAATGTACATCTCCCAATAAAGGTACAACACACCACACGGGCACACAGAGAGGGTCAGCAAATGAATGGGATTTGCACAGAGAGTAAAAGATCTGGGGACGAAGTAGACAGAGAGTAACAGGGACTGGCAGTGAGTTACACTGAGAGTAACAGGGTCTTGCAGTGAGTTACAGAGAGTAACAGGGACTGGCAGTGAGTTAAACGGACAGTCAAAGGGACTGGCAGTGAGTTACACTGAGAGTAACAGAGACAGGCAGTGAGTTACAAAGAGAATAACAGAGACTGGCAGTGAGTTACACTAACAGTAACAGGGACTGGCAGTGAGTTACACTGAGAGTAGCAGGGACTGGCAGTGAGTTGCTCTGAGAGTAACAGGGACTGGCAGTGAGTTACACTGAGCATATCAGGGTCTGGCAGTGAGTTAAACTTAGAGTAAAAGGGACTGGCAGTGAGTTACAAAGGGAGAACAGAGACTGGCAGTCAGTTACACTGAGAGTAACAGAGACTGGCAGTGAGTTACATTGAGAGTAAAAGGGACTTGGAATGCGTTGCACTGAGAGTAACAGAGACTGGCAGTGAGTTACACTGAGAGTAACAGAGACTGGCAGTGAGTTATATCGAGAGTAAAAGGGACTTGCAATGAGTTACACTGAGAGTAACAGAGAGTGGCAGTGAGATACACTGAGAGTCACAGAGACGGGGCAATGAGTTACACTGACAGTAACAGGGACTGGCAGTGAGTTACAATGAAAGTAAAAGTGACTGGCAGTAAGTTACACTGAGAGTAACAGGGACTGGCAATGAGTTACAGTGAAAGTCACAGGGACTGGCAGTCAGTTACACTGATAGTAACAGAGACTGGCAGTTAGTTACACTGAGAGTAACAAGGGCTGGCAGTGAGTTACACTGAGAATAACAGGGACTGGCAGTGAGTTACACTGAGAGTAACAGAGACTGGCAGTGAGTTTCACTGAGAATAACAGAGACTGGCAATGAATTGCACTGAGAGTAATAGGGGCTGGCAGTGAGATACACAGAGAGTAATAGGGACTGGTAGCGAGTTACACTGAGAGTAACAGAGACTGGCAGTGAGTTACAAAGACAATAACAGAGACTGGCAGTCAGTTACACTGAGAGTAACAGAGACTGGCAGTGAGTTACATTGAGAGTAAAAGGGACTTGGAATGCGTTGCACTGAGAGGAACAGAGACTGGCAGTGAGTTACACTGAGAGTCACAGAGACGGGGCAATGAGTTACACTGAGAGTAACAGAGCCTGGCAGTGAGTTACACTGAGAGTAACAGGGACTGGCAGAGAGTTACAATGAGAGTAACAGAGACTGATAATGAGTTACACTGAGAGTAACAGGGGCTGGCAGTGAGTTACACTGATAGTAACAGAGACTGGCAGTTAGTTACACTGAGAGTAACAAGGGCTGGCAGTGAGTTACACTGAGAATAACAGGGACTGGTACTAAATGCCACTGAGAGTAACAGGGACTTGCAGTGAGTTGCAATGAGAGTAACCGGGACTGGCAGTCAGTTGCACTGAGAGTAACAGAGACTGGCAGTGAGTCACAAAGAGAATAACAGAGACTGGCAGTGAGTTACACTGAGAGTAACAGGGACTGGCAGTGAGTTACACTGAGAGTAACAGGGACTGGCAGTGAGTTACACTGAGAGTAACAGGGACTGGCAGTGAGTTACACTGAGAGTAACAGGGACTGGCAGTGAGTTACACTGAGCATATCAGGGACTGGCAGTGAGTTAAACTTAGAGTATCAGCGACTGGCGGTGAATTACAATGAGAGTAACAGGGACTGGCAATGAGTTACATTGCGAGTAAGATGGACTGGCAGTCAGTAACACTGAGAGTAAGAGAGGCTGGCAGTGAGTTTAACTGAGAGTAACACGGACTGTCGGTGAGTTGGACAGGGAGTAACAGGGGCTGGCAGTGAGTTACAGTGAGAGTAACAAGGACCGGCAGTGAGTTACCCTGAGAGTAACAGGAACTCGCAATGAATTACATTGAGAGTAACAGGGATTGGCAATGAATTACACTGTGAGTAACAGGAACTGGCAATGAGTTACAAAGAGAGTAACAGAGCCTGGCAGTGAGTTACACTGAGAGTAAAAGAGACAGGCAGTGAGTTGCACTGAGAGTAACAGGGACTGGCAATGAGTTACAAAGAGAGTAACGGGAACTGGCAATGAGTTACAAAGAGAGTAACGGGAACTGGCAATAAGTTACACTGAGAGTAACAGGGACTGGCAATGATTTACAATGAGAGTAACAGGGACTGGCAATGAGTTACATTGCGAGTAAGATGGACTGGCAGTGAGTAACACTGAGAGTAAGAGAGGCTGGCAGTGAGTTACACTGAGAGTAACACAGACTGTCAGTGAGTTAGACAGGGAGTAACAGGGGCTGGCAGTGAGTTACAGTGAGAGTAACAGGGACTGGCAGTGAGTTACACTGAGAGTACAAGGAACTAGCAATGAATTACACTGAGAGTAACTGGGATTGGCAATGAATTACACTGAGAGTAACAGGAACTAGCAATGAATTACACTGAGATTAACAGGGATTGGCAATGAATTACACTGTGAGTAATAGGAACTGGCAATGAGTTACAAAGAGAGTAACAGAGACTGGAAGTGAGTTACACTGAGAGTAACAGGGGCTGGCAGTGAGTTACACTGAGAGTAACAAAGACTGGCAGTGATTTACACTGAGAGCAACAGGGACTGGAGATGAGTTAAAATGAGAGTAACAGGGACTGGCAATGAGTTACATTGAGAGTAAAGGGACTGGCAGTGAGTAACACTGATAGTAAGAGAGGCTGGCAGTGAGTTACACTGAGAGTAACAGGAACTGGCAGTGAGTAACACTGAGAGTAAAAAAGACAGGCAGTGAGTTACACTGAGAGTAACAGAGACTGGCAGTGAGTTACACTGAGAGTATCAGCGACTGGCAGTGAGTTACAATGAGAGTAACAGGGACTGGCATTGAGTTACATTGCGAGTAAGATGACTGGCAGTCAGTAACACTGAGAGTAAGAGAGGCTGGCAGTGAGTTTAACTGAGAGTAACACGGACTGTCGGTGAGTTCGACAGGGAGTAACAGGGGCTGGCAGTGAGTTACAGTGAGAGTAACAAGGACTGGCAGTGAGTTACCCTGAGAGTAACAGGAACTAGCAATGAATTACACTGAGAGTAACAGGGATTGGCAATGAATTACACTGTGAGTAACAGGAACTGGCAATGAGTTACAAAGAGAGTAACAGAGCCTGGCAGTGAGTTACACTGAGAGTAACAGCGACTGGCAGTGAGTTACAGTGAGAGTAAAAGAGACAGGCAGTGAGTTGCACTGAGAGTAACAGGGACTGGCAATGAGTTACAAAGAGAGTAACAGGAACTGGCAATGAGTTACACTGAGAGTAACAGAGACTGGCAGTGAGTTACACTGAGAGTAACAGGGACTAGCAATGAATTACACTGAGAGTAACTGGGATTGGCAATGAATTACACTGTGAGTAACAGGAACTGGCAATGAGTTACAAAGAGAGTAACAGAGCCTGGCAGTGAGTTACACTGAGAGTAACAGCGACTGGCAGTGAGTTACACTGAGAGTAAAAGAAACAGGCAGTGAGTTGCACTGAGATGAACAGGGACTGGCAATGAGTTACAAAGAGAGTAACGGGAACTGGCAATGAGTTACACTGAGAGTAACAGAGACTGGCAGTGAGTTACACTGAGAGTAACAGGGACTGTCAGTGATTTACAATGAGAGTAACAGGGACTGGCAATGAGTTACATTGCGAGTAAGATGGACTGGCAGTGAGTAACACTGAGAGTAAGAGAGGCTGGCAGTGAGTTACACTGAGAGTAACACAGACTGTCAGTTAGTTAGACAGGGAGTAACAGGGGCTGGCAATGAGTTACAGTGAGAGTAACAGGGACTGGCAGTGAGTTACACTGAGAGTACAAGGAACGAGCAATGAATTACACTGAGAGTAACAGGAACTAGCAAGGAATTACACTGAGAGTAACAGGGATTGGCAATTAATTACACTGTGAGTAATAGGAACTGGCAATGAGTTACAAAGAGAGTAACAGAGACTGGAAGTGAGTTACACTGAGAGCAACAGGGACTGGAGATTAGTTAAAATGAGAGTAGCAGGGACTGTCAATGAGTTACATTGAGAGTAAAGGGACTGGCAGTGAGTAACACTGATAGTAAGAGAGGCTGGCAGTGAGTTACACTGAGAGTAACAGGAACGGGCAGTGAGTAACACTGAGAGTAAAACAGACAGGCAGTGAGTTACACTGAGAGTAACAGAGACTGGCAGTGAGTTACACTGAGAGTATCAGCGACTGGCAGTGAGTTACAATGAGAGTAACAGGGACTGGCATTGAGTTACATTGCGAGTAAGATGGACTGGCAGTCAGTAACACTGAGAGTAAGAGAGGCTGGCAGTGAGTTACACTGAGAGTAACAGGAACGGGCAGTGAGTAACACTGAGAGTAAAACAGACAGGCAGTGAGTTACACTGAGAGTAACAGAGACTGGCAGTGAGTTACACTGAGAGTATCAGCGACTGGCAGTGAGTTACAATGAGAGTAACAGGGACTGGCAATGAGTTACATTGCGAGTAAGATGGACTGGCAGTCAGTAACACTGAGAGTAAGAGAGGCTGGCAGTGAGTTACACTGAGAGTAACACGGACTGTCGGTGAGTTAGACAGGGAGTAACAGGGGCTGGCAGTGAGTTACAGTGAGAGTAACAAGGACTGGCAGTGAGTTACCCTGAGAGTAACAGGAACTAGCAATGAATTACACTGATAGTAACAGGGATTGGCAATGAATTACACTGTGAGTAACAGGGACTGGCAATGAGTCACACAGGGAGTAACAGGGACTGGCAGTCAGTTACACTGAGAGTAACAAGGGCTGGCAGTGAGTTACACTGAGAATAAAAGGGACTGGTACTAAATTCCACTGAGAGTAACAGGGACTGGCAGTGAGTTACAAAGAGAATAACAGAGACTGGCAGTGAGTTACACTGAGAGTCACAGAGACGGGTCAATGAGTTACAATGAGAGTAACAGAGACTGGTAATGAGTTACACTGAGAATAACAGAGACTGGCAGTGAGTTACAAAGAGATTAACAGAGACTGGCAGTCAGTTACACTGAGAGTAACAGAGACTGGCAGTGAGTTACATTGTGAGTAAAAGAGACTGGGAATGCGTTGCACTGAGACTAACAGAGACTGGCAGTCAGTTACACTGAGAGTAACAGGGACTGGCAGTGAGTCACACAGGGAGTAACAGGGACTGGCAGTCAGTTACACTGAGAGTACCAAGGGCTGGCAGTGAGTTACACTGAGAATAAAAGGGACTGGTGCTAAATTCCACTGAGAGTAACAGGGACTGGCAGTGAGTTACAAAGAGAATAACAGTGATTGGCAGTGAGTTACACTGAGAGTCACAGAGACGGGTCAATGAGTTACAATGAGAGTAACAGAGACTGGTAATGAGTTACACTGAGAGTAACAGGCACTTGCAGTGAGTTACACTGAGAGTAACCGGGACTGGCAGTCAGTTGCACTGAGAGTAACAGAGACTGGCAGTGAGTTACACTGAGAGTAACAGGGACTGGCAGTGAGTCACACAGGGAGTAACAGGGACTGGCAGTCAGTTACACTGAGAGTAACAAGGGCTGGCAGTGAGTTACACTGAGAATAAAAGGGACTGGTACTAAATTCCACTGAGAGTAACAGGGACTGGCAGTGAGTTACAAAGAGAATAACAGAGACTGGCAGTGAGTTACACTGAGAGTCACAGAGACGGGTTAATGAGTTACAATGAGAGTAAAAGAGACTGGTAATGAGTTACACTGAGAGTAACAGGGACTTGCAGTGAGTTACAATGACAGTAAAAGTGACTGGCAGTAAGTTACACTGAGAGTAACAGGGACTGGCAATGAGTTACAGTGAAAGTCACAGGGACTGGCAGTCAGTTACACTGGTAGTAACAGAGACTGGCAGTGAGTTACACTGAGAGTAACAGGGACTGGCAGTGAGTTACACTGAGAGTAACAGGAACTGGCAGTGAGTAACACTGAGAGTAAAAAAGACAGGCAGTGAGTTACACTGAGAGTAACAGAGACTGGCAGTGAGTTACACTGAGAGTATCAGCGACTGGCAGTGAGTTACAATGAGAATAACAGGGACTGGCAATGAGTTACATTGCGAGTAAGATGGACTGGCAGTCAGTAACACTGAGAGTAAGAGAGGCTGGCAGTGAGTTTAACTGAGAGTAACACGGACTGTCGGTGAGTTAGACAGGGAGTAACAGGGGCTGGCAGTGAGTTACAGTGAGAGTAACAAGGACTGGCAGTGAGTTAACCTGAGAGTAACAGGAACTAGCAATGAATTACACTGAGAGTAACAGGGATTGGCAATGAATTACACTGTGAGTAACAGGAACTGGCAATGAGTTACAAAGAGAGTAACAGAGCCTGGCAGTGAGTTACACTGAGAGTAACAGCGACTGGCAGTGAGTTACAGTGAGAGTAAAAGAGACAGGCAGTGAGTTGCACTGAGAGTAACAGGGACTGGCAATGAGTTACAAAGAGAGTAACGGGAACTGGCAATGAGTTACACTGAGAGTAACAGAGACTGGCAGTGAGTTACACTGAGAGTAACAGGGACTGGCAGTGATTTACAATGAGAGTAACAGGGACTGGCAATGAGTTACATTGCGAGTAAGATGGACTGGCAGTGAGTAACACTGAGAGTAAGAGAGGCTGGCAGTGAGTTACACTGAGAGTAACACAGACTGTCAGTGAGTGAGACAGGGAGTAACAGGGGCTGGCAGTGAGTTACAGTGAGAGTAACAAGGACTGGCAGTGAGTTACCCTGAGAGTAACAGGAACTAGCAATGAATTACACTGAGAGTAACTGGGATTGGCAATGAATTACACTGTGAGTAACAGGAACTGGCAATGAGTTACAAAGAGAGTAACAGAGCCTGGCAGTGAGTTACACTGAGAGTAATAGGAACTGGCAATGAGTTACAAAGGGAGTAACGGGAACTGGCAGTGAGTTACACTGAGAGTAACAGGGGCTGGCAGTGAGTTACAGTGAGAGTAACAGGAACTAGCAATGAATTGCACTGAGAGTAACTGGGATTGGCAATGAATTACACTGTGAGTAACAGGAACTGGCAATGAGTTACAAAGAGAGTAACAGAGCCTGGCAGTGAGTTGCACTGAGATGAACAGGGACTGGCAATGAGTTACAAAGGGAGTAACGGGAACTGGCAGTGAGTTACAATGAGAGTAACAGGGACTGGCAATGAGTTACATTGCGAGTAAGATGGACTGGCAGTGAGTAACACTGAGAGTAAGAGAAGCTGGCAGTGAGTTACACTGAGAGTAACACAGACTGTCAGTGAGTTAGACAGGGAGTAACAGGGGCTGGCAATGAGTTACAGTGAGAGTAACAGGGACTGGCAGTGAGTTATACTGAGAGTACAAGGAACGAGCAATGAATTACACTGAGAGTAACAGGGATTGGCAATGAATTACACTGAGAGTAACAGGAACTAGCAATGAATTACACTGAGAGTAACAGGGGTTGGCAATGAATTACACTGTGAGTAATAGGAACTGGCAATGAGTTACAACGAGAGTAACAGAGACTGGAAGTGAGTTACACTGAGAGTAACAGGGACTGGCAGTGAGTTACACTGAGAATAAAAGGGACTGGTACTAAATTCCACTGAGAGTAACAGGGACTGGCAGTGAGTTACAAAGAGAATAACAGAGACTGGCAGTGAGTTACACTGAGAGTCACAGAGACAGGTCAATGAGTTACAATGAGAGTAACAGAGACTGTTAATGAGTTACACTGAGAGTAACAGAGACTGGCAGTGAGTTACAAAGAGATTAACAGAGACTGGCAGTCAGTTACACTGAGAGTAACAGAGACTGGCAGTGAGTTACATTGTGAGTAAAAGAGACTGGGAATGCGTTGCACTGAGACGAACAGAGACTGGCAGTGAGTTACACTGAGAGTAACAGAGACTGGCAGTGAGTTACACTGAGAGTAACAGGGACTGGCAGTGAGTCACACAGGGAGTAACAGGGACTGGCAGTCAGTTACACTGAGAGTAACAAGGGCTGGCAGTGAGTCACACTGAGAATAAAAGGGACTGGTACTAAATTCCACTGAGAGTAACAGGGACTGGCAATGAGTTACAAAGAGAATAACAGAGACTGGCAGTGAGTTACACTGAGAGTCACAGAGACGGGTCAATGAGTTACAATGAGAGTAACAGAGACTGGTAATGAGTTACACTGAGAGTAACAGGGACTTGCAGTGAGTTACACTGAGAGTAACCGGGACTGGCAGTCAGTTGCACTGAGAGTAACAGAGACTGGCAGTGAGTTACAGTGAAAGTCACAGGGACTGGCAGTCAGTTGCACTGGTCCTAACAGAGACTGGCAGTGAGTTACACTGAGAGTAACAGGGACTTGCAGTGAGTTGCAATGAAAGTAAAAGTGACTGGCAGTAAGTTACACTGAGAGTAACAGGGACTGGCGATGAGTTACAGTGAAAGTAACAGGGACTGGCAGTGAGTTACACTGAGCATATCAGGGACTGGCAGTGAGTTAAACTTAGAGTCAAAGGGACTGGCAGTGAGTTACACTGAGAGTAACAGAGACTGGTAGTGAGTTACAAAGAGAATAACAGAGACTGGCAGTCAGTTACACTGAGAGTAACAGAGACTGGCAGTGAGTTACATTGAGAGTAAAAGGGAATTGGAATACATTGCACTGAGAGTAACAGAGACTGGCAGTGAGTTACACTGAGAGTAACAGAGACTGGCAGTGAGTTACATCGAGAGTAAAAGGGACTTTTAATGAGTTACACTGAGAGTAACAGGGACTGGCAGAGAGTTACAATGAGAGTAAAAGTGACTTGCAATGAGTTACACTGAGAGTAACAGAGACTGGCAGTGAGTTACACTGAGTGTCACAGAGACGGGTCAATGAGTTACAATGAGAGTAACAGAGACTGGTAATGAGTTACACTGAGAGTAACAGGGACTTGCAGTGAGTTACAATGAAAGTTAAAGTGACTGGCAGTAAGTTACACTGAGAGTAACAGGGACTGGCAATGAGTTACAGTGAAAGTCACAGGGACTGGCAGTCAGTTACACTGGTAGTAACAGAGACTGGCAGTTAGTTACACTGAGAGTAACAAGGGCTGGCAGTGAGTTACACTGAGAATAACAGGTACTGGTACTAAATGCCACTGAGAGTAACAGGGACTTGCAGTGAGTTACACTGAGAGTAACCGGGTCTGGCAGTCAGTTGCACTGAGAGTAACAGAGACTGGCAGTGAGTTTCACTGAGAATAACAGAGACTGGCGTTGAATTGCACTGAGAGTAACAGGGGCTAGCAGTGAGTTACACAGAGAGTAATAGGGACTGGCAGTGAGTTACACTGAGAGTAACAAAGACTGGCAGTGATTTACACTGAGAGCAACAGGGACTGGAGATGAGTTAAAATGAGAGTTACAGGGAATGGCAATGAGTTACATTGAGAGTAAAGGGACTGGCAGTGAGTAACACTGATAGTAAGAGTGGCTGGCAGTGAGTTACACTGAGAGTAACAGGAACTGGCAGTGAGTAACACTGAGAGTAAAACAGACAGGCAGTGAGTTGCACTGAGAGTAACAGAGACTGGCAGTGAGTTACACTGAGAGTATCAGGGACTGGCAGTGAGTTACAATGAGAGTAACAGGGACTGGCAATGAGTTACATTGCGAGTAAGATGGACTGGCAGTCAGTAACACTGAGAGTAAGAGAGGCTGGCAGTGAGTTAAACTGAGAGTAACACGGACTGTCGGTGAGTTAGACAGGGAGTAACAGGGGCTGGCAATGAGTTACACTGAGAGTAACAGGGACTGGCAATGAGTTACAAAGAGAGTAACAGGAACTGGCAATGAGTTACAAAGAGAGTAACAGAGACTGGCAGTGAGTTACACTGAGAGTAACAGGGACCGGCAGTGAGTTAAACTGAGAGTAACTGCGACTGGCAGTGAGTTACACTGAGAGTAACAGGGACTGGCAATGAGTTACACCGAGAGTTAGAAGGACTGGCAGTGAGTTACACTGAGAGTAAAAGAGACAGGCAGTGAGTTACACTGAGAGTAACAGGGACTGGCAGTGAGTTACAATGAGAGTAACAGAGACTGGCAGTGAGTTACACTGAGA
The DNA here is from genome assembly GCF_035084215.1 of Heptranchias perlo. NCBI lineage: Eukaryota > Metazoa > Chordata > Chondrichthyes > Hexanchiformes > Hexanchidae > Heptranchias > Heptranchias perlo. The sequence continues at coordinate 555,078 of NW_027139120.1, read as the reverse complement.
TTAACAGGGACTGGCAGTGCGTTACAATGAGAGTAACAGTGACTGGCAGTGAGTTACAATGAGAGTAACAGGGATTGGCCATTCGTTACACAGATGGTAACGGGGATTGGCCGTGCAGAACACAGGTCTCCCCTTGACCAGTCCTGGACTTGAGAGGCTTCAGATCAGGAAATGTGTGGGTAAAAATATCTCACTGAGTTTTGTGGGTGTGGGTCATTTTTATATTTCACGCACTGATCCAGCTAAACTGTGATGTGTTTGGTTTCCTCAGAGAAGCCTGGGGTCTGTCCCCAGAGATCCAGTGGAGTTGGAGTATGTGCAGAATATTGTACAAACGACAATGATTGCCCAGGGGATGAGAAATGCTGCAGCAATGGATGTGGCCATCAATGTACATCTCCCAATAAAGGTACAACACACCACACGGGCACACAGAGAGGGTCAGCAAATGAATGGGATTTGCACAGAGCGTAAAAGATCTGGGGACGAGGTAGGCAGAGAGTAACAGGGTCCAGCAGTGAGTTACACTGAGAGTAACGGGACTGGCAATGAGTTAAACTGAGAGTAACAGGGACTGGCAGTGAGCTACACTTGGAGTAACAGGGACTGGCAGTGAGTTACACTGAGAGTAACAGGGACTGGCAATGAGTTACAAAGAGAGTAACGGGAACTGGCAATGAGTTACACTGAGAGTAACAGAGACTGGCAGTGAGTTACACTGAGAGTCACAGAGTCAGGCAATGAGTTACACTGAGAGTAGCAGAGACTTGCAGTGAGTTACACTGAGAGTAACAGGGTCTGGCAATGAGTTACAAAGAGAGTAACAGGGACTGGCAATGAGTTACGGTGAAAGTAAAAGGGACTGGCAGTGAGTTGCACTGAGAGTAACAGGGGCTGGCAGTGAGTTGCACAGAGAGTTATAGGGACTGGCAGCGAGTTACACTGAGAGTAACTGAGATTGGCAGTGAGTTACACAGAGAGTATCATGGACTGGCAGTGAATTATACTGAGATCAACAGGGAATGTCAGTGAGTTACGCTGAGAGTAACAGGGACTGGCAGACAGTTACAATGAGAGTAACAGAGACTGGCAGTGAGTTAAACTTAGAGTAAAAGGGACTGGCAGTGAGTTACACTGAGAGTTACAGGGACTTGAAGTGAGTTACACTGAGAGTAACAGAGACTGGCAGTGAGTTACAAAGAGAATAACAGAGACTGGCAGTCGGTTACACTGAGAGTAACAGAGACTGGCAGTGAGTTACATTGAGAGTAAAAAGGACTTGGATTGCGTTGCACTGAGAGTAACAGAGACTGGCAGTGAGTTACACTGAGAGTAACAGAGACTGGCAGTGAGTTCCATCGAGAGTAAAAGTGACTGGCAGTAAGTTACACTGAGAGTAACAGAGACTGGCAGTGAGATACAGTGAAAGCCACAGGGACTGGCAGTCAGTTACACTGATAGTAACAGAGACTGGCAGTTAGTTACACTGAGAGTAACAAGGGCTGGCAGTGAGTTGCACTGAGAATAACAGGGAATGGTACTAAATTCCACTCAGAGTAACAGGGACTGGCAGTGAGTTTCACTGAGAGTGACAGAGACTGGCAGTGAGTTACAAAGACAATAACAGAGACTGGCAGTCAGTTACACTGAGAGTAACAGAGACTGGCAGTGAGTTACATTGAGAGTAACAGGGACTTGGAATGCGTTGCACTGAGAGTAACAGAGACTGGCAGTGAGTTGCACTGAGATTAACAGAGACTGGCAGTGAGTTACATTGAGAGTAAAAGGGACTTGCAATGAGTTGCACTGAGAGTAACAGAGACTGGCAGTGAGTTACACTGAGAGTAACAGGGACTGGCAGTGAGTTACAATGAAAGTAAAAGTGACTGGCAGTAAGTTGCACTGAGAGTAACAGGGACTGGCAATGAGTTACAGTGAAAGTCACAGGGACTGGCAGTCAGTTACACTGGTTGTAACAGAGACTGGCAGTTCGTTACACTGAGAGTAACATGGGCTGACAGTGAGTTACACTGAGAATAACAGGGACTGGTAGTAAATGCCACTGAGAGTAACAGGGACTTGCAGTGAGTTACACTGAGAGTAACCGGGACTGGCAGTCAGTTGCACTGAGCGTAACAGAGACTGGCAGTGAGTTTCACTGAGAATAACAGAGACTGGCATTGAATTGCACTGAGGTAACAGGGGCTGGCAGTGAGTTACACAGAGAGTAATAGGGACTGGCAGTGAGTTACACTGAGAGTAACAAAGACTGGCAGTGATTTACACTGAGAGCAACAGGGACTGGAAGTGAGTTAAAATGAGAGTAACTGGGACTGGCAATGAGTTACAAAGAGAGTAACAGGAACTGGCAATGAGTTACACTGAGAGTAACAGAGACTGGCAGTGAGTTACACTGAGTGTAACAGGGACTGGCAATGAGTTACATTGCGAGTAAGATGGACTGGCAGTGAGTAACACTGAGAGTAAGAGAGGCTGGCAGTGAGTTAAACTGAGAGAAACACGGACTGTCAGTGAGTTCGACAGGGAGTTACAGGGGCTGGCAGTGAGTTACAGTGAGAGTAACAGGGACTGGCAGTAAGTTACCCTGAGAGTAACAGGAACTAGCAATGAATTACACTGAGAGTAACAGGGATTGGCAATGAATTACACTGTGAGTAACAGGAACTGGCAATGAGTTACAAAGAGAGTAACAGAGCCTGGCAGTGAGTTACACTGAGAGTAACAGCGACTGGCAGTGAGTTACAGTGAGAGTAAAAGAGACAGGCAGTGAGTTGCACTGAGAGTAACAGGGACTGGCAATGAGTTACAAAGAGAGTAACGGGAACTGGCAATGAGTTACACTGAGAGTAACAGAGACTGGCAGTGAGTTACACTGAGAGTAACAGGGACTGGCAATGAGTTACATTGCGAGTAAGATGGACTGGCAGTGAGTAACATTGAGAGTAACACAGACTGTCAGTGAGTTAGACAGGGAGTAACAGGGGCTGGCAGTGAGTTACAGTGAGAGTAACTGGGACTGGCAGTGAGTTACACTGAGAGTACAAGGAACTAGCAATGATTTACACTGAGAGTAACAGGGATTGACAATGAATTACACTGAGAGTAACAGGAACTAGCAATGAATTACACTGAGAGTAACAGGGATTGGCAATGAATTACACTGTGAGTAATAGGAACTGGCAATGAGTTACAAAGAGAGTAACAGAGACTGGAAGTGAGTTACACTGAGAGTAACAGTGACTGGCAGTGAGTTAAACTGAGAGTAACAGAGACTGTCAGTGAGTTACAAAGAGAATAACAGAGACTGGCAGTCAGTTACACTGAGAGTAACAGAGACTGGCAGTGAGTTGCATTGTGAATAAAAGAGACTGGGAATGCGTTGCACTGAGAGTAACAAAGACTGACAGTGAGTTACACTGAGAGTAAAAGGGACTTGCAATGAGTTGCACTGAGAGTCACAGAGACGGGCAATGAGTTACACTGAGAGTAACAGGGACTGGCAGTGAGTCACACTGAGAGTAACAGGGACTGGCAGAGAGTTACAATGAGAGTAACAGAGACTGGTGATGAGTTACACTGAGAGTAACAGGGACTGGCAGTGAGTTACAGTGAAAGTGAAAGTGACTGGCAGTAAGTTACACTGTGAGTAACAAGGGCTGGCAGTGACTTACACTGAGAATAACAGGGACTGGCAGCGAGTTACACTGAGAGTAACAGAGATTGGCAGTGAGTTACACTGAGAGTAACAGGGACTGGCAATGAGTTACAAAGAGAGCAACGGGAACTGGCAATGAATTACACTGAGAGTAACAGGGATTGACAATGAATTACACTGTGAGTAACAGGAACTGGCAATGAGTTACAAAGAGAGTAACAGAGACTGGAAGTGAGTTACACTGAGAGAAACAGGGACTGGCAATGAATTACACTGTGAGTAACAGGAACTGGCAATGAGTTACAAAGAGAGTAACAGAGACTGGAAGTGAGTTACACTGAGAGAAACAGGGACTGGCAGTGAGTTAAACTGAGAGTAACTGGGACTGGCAGTGAGTTGCACTGAGAGTAACAGGGATTGGCAATGAATTACACTGTGAGTAACAGGAACTGGCAATGAGTTACGAAGAGAGTAACAGAGACTGGCAGTGAGTTACACTGAGAGTAACAGGGACTGGCAGTGAGTTACACCAAGAGTTAGAAGGACTGGCAGTGAGTTACACTAAGAGTAAAAGAGACAGGCAGTGAGTTACACTGAGAGTAACAGGGACTGGCAATGAGTTACAAAGAGAGTAACGGGAACTGGCAATGAGTTACACTAAGAGTAGCAGAGACTGGCAGTGAGTTAAACTGAGAGTAACAGGGACTGGCAGTGATTTGCACTGAGAGTAAAAGGGACTGGCAATGAGTTACATTGCGAGTAAGATGGACTGGCAGTGAGTAACACTGAGAGTAAGAGAGGCTGCCAGTGAGTTGCACTGAGAGTAACATGGACTGTCAGTGAGTTGGACAGGGAGTAACAGGGGCTGGCAGTGAGTTTCACTGAGAGTAACAGGAACTGACAATGAATTACACTGTAAGTAACAGGAACTGGCAATGAGTTACAAAGAGCGTAACAGAGACTGGCAGTGAGTTACACTGAGAGTAACAGGGACCGGCAATGAGTTAAACTGAGAGTAACTGGGACTCGCAGTGAGTTACACTGAGAGTAACACGGACTGGCAATGAGTTACACCGAGAGTTCGAAGGACTGGCAGTGAGTTACACTGAGAGTAAAAGAGACAGGCAGTGAGTTACACTGAGAGTAACAGGGACTGGCAGTGCGTTACAATGAGAGTAACAGAGACTGGCAGTGAGTTACACTGAGAGTAACAGGGACTGGCAGTGCGTTACAATGAGAGTAACAGTGACTGGCAGTGAGTTACACTGAGAGTAACAGGGATTGGCCGTTAGTTACACAGATGGTAACGGGGATTGGCCGTGCAGAACACAGGTCTCCCCTTGACCAGTCCTGGACATGAGAGGCTTCAGATCAGGAAATGTGTGGGTAAAAATATCTCACTGAGTTTTGTGGGTGTGGGTCATTTTTATATTTCACGCACTGATCCAGCTAAACTGTGATGTGTTTGGTTTCCTCAGAGAAGCCTGGGGTCTGTCCCCAGAGATCCAGTGGAGTTGGAGTATGTGCAGAATATTGTACAAACGACAATGATTGCCCAGGGGATGAGAAATGCTGCAGCAATGGATGTGGCCATCAATGTACATCTCCCAATAAAGGTACAACACACCACACGGGCACACAGAGAGGGTCAGCAAATGAATGGGATTTGCACAGAGAGTTAAAGATCTGGGGACGAGGTAGGCAGAGAGTAACAGGGTCTAGCAGTGAGTTACACTGAGAGTAACGGGACTGGCAATGATTTAAACTGAGAGTAACAGGGACTGGCAGTGAGCTACACTTGGAGTAACAGGGACTGGCAGTGAGTTACACTGAGAGTAACAGGGACTGGCAATGAGTTACAAAGAGAGTAACGGGAACTGGCAATGAGTTACACTGAGAGTAACAGAGACTGGCAGTGAGTTACACTGAGAGTCACAGAGTCAGGCAATGAGTTACACTGAGAGTAACAGAGACTGGCAGTGAGTTACATTGAGAGTAACAGGGACTGGCAGAGTGTTAAAATGAGAGTAACAGAGACTTGCAGTGAGTTACACTGAGAGTAACAGGGCCTGGCAGTGAGTTACAAAGAGAGTAACAGGGACTGGCAATGAGTTACAGTGAACGTAAAAGGGACTGGCAGTTAGTTACACTGAGTGTAACAGGGACTGGCAGTTAGTTACACTAAGAGTAACAGCGACTGGCAGTGAGTTACAGTGAGAGTAAAAGAGACAGGCAGTGAGTTGCACTGAGAGTAACAGGGACTGGCAATGAGTTACAAAGAGAGTAACGGGAACTGGCAATGAGTTACACTGAGAGTAACAGAGACTGGCAGTGAGTTACACTGAGAGTAACAGGGACTGGCAATGAGTTACATTGCGAGTAAGATGGACTGGCAGTGAGTAACATTGAGAGTAACACAGACTGTCAGTGAGTTGGACAGGGAGTAACAGGGGCTGGCAGTGAGTTACAGTGAGAGTAACTGGGACTGGCAGTGAGTTACACTGAGAGTACAAGGAACTAGCAATGATTTACACTGAGAGTAACAGGGATTGGCAATGAATTGCACTGAGAGTAACAGGAACTAGCAATGAATTACACTGAGAGTAACAGGGATTGGCAATGAATTACACTGTGAGTGATAGGAACTGGCAATGAGTTACAAAGAGAGTAACAGAGACTGGAAGTGAGTTACACTGAGAGTAACAGTGACTGGCAGTGAGTTAAACTGAGAGTAACAGAGACTGTCAGTGAGTTACAAAGAGAATAACAGAGACTGGCAGTCAGTTACACTGAGAGTAACAGAGACTGGCAGTGAGTTGCATTGTGAATAAAAGAGACTGGGAATGCGTTGCACTGAGAGTAACAAAGACTGACAGTGAGTTACACTGAGAGTAAAAGGGACTTGCAATGAGTTGCACTGAGAGTCACAGAGACGGGCAATGAGTTACACTGAGAGTAACAGGGACTGGCAGTGAGTCACACTGAGAGTAACAGGGACTGGCAGAGAGTTACAATGAGAGTAACAGAGACTGGTGATGAGTTACACTGAGAGTAACAGGGACTGGCAGTGAGTTACAGTGAAAGTGAAAGTGACTGGCAGTAAGTTACACTGTGAGTAACAAGGGCTGGCAGTGACTTACACTGAGAATAACAGGGACTGGCAGCGAGTTACACTGAGAGTAACAGAGATTGGCAGTGAGTTACACTGAGAGTAACAGGGACTGGCAATGAGTTACAAAGAGAGCAACGGGAACTGGCAATGAATTACACTGAGAGTAACAGGGATTGACAATGAATTACACTGTGAGTAACAGGAACTGGCAATGAGTTACAAAGAGAGTAACAGAGACTGGAAGTGAGTTACACTGAGAGAAACAGGGACTGGCAATGAATTACACTGTGAGTAACAGGAACTGGCAATGAGTTACAAAGAGAGTAACAGAGACTGGAAGTGAGTTACACTGAGAGAAACAGGGACTGGCAGTGAGTTAAACTGAGAGTAACTGGGACTGGCAGTGAGTTGCACTGAGAGTAACAGGGATTGGCAATGAATTACACTGTGAGTAACAGGAACTGGCAATGAGTTACGAAGAGAGTAACAGAGACTGGCAGTGAGTTACACTGAGAGTAACAGGGACTGGCAGTGAGTTACACCAAGAGTTAGAAGGACTGGCAGTGAGTTACACTAAGAGTAAAAGAGACAGGCAGTGAGTTACACTGAGAGTAACAGGGACTGGCAATGAGTTACAAAGAGAGTAACGGGAACTGGCAATGAGTTACACTAAGAGTAGCAGAGACTGGCAGTGAGTTAAACTGAGAGTAACAGGGACTGGCAGTGATTTGCACTGAGAGTAAAAGGGACTGGCAATGAGTTACATTGCGAGTAAGATGGACTGGCAGTGAGTAACACTGAGAGTAAGAGAGGCTGCCAGTGAGTTGCACTGAGAGTAACATGGACTGTCAGTGAGTTGGACAGGGAGTAACAGGGGCTGGCAGTGAGTTTCACTGAGAGTAACAGGAACTGAAAATGAATTACACTGTAAGTAACAGGAACTGGCAATGAGTTACAAAGAGCGTAACAGAGACTGGCAGTGAGTTACACTGAGAGTAACAGGGACCGGCAATGAGTTAAACTGAGAGTAACTGGGACTCGCAGTGAGTTACACTGAGAGTAACATGGACTGGCAATGAGTTACACCGAGAGTTCGAAGGACTGGCAGTGAGTTACACTGAGAGTAAAAGAGACAGGCAGTGAGTTACACTGAGAGTAACAGGGACTGGCAGTGCGTTACAATGAGAGTAACAGAGACTGGCAGTGAGTTACACTGAGAGTAACAGGGACTGGCAGTGCGTTACAATGAGAGTAACAGTGACTGGCAGTGAGTTACACTGAGAGTAACAGGGATTGGCCGTTAGTTACACAGATGGTAACGGGGATTGGCCATGCAGAACACAGGTCTCCCCTTGACCAGTCCTGGACATGAGAGGCTTCAGATCAGGAAATGTGTGGGTAAAAATATCTCACTGAGTTTTGTGGGTGTGGGTCATTTTTATATTTCACGCACTGATCCAGCTAAACTGTGATGTGTTTGGTTTCCTCAGAGAAGCCTGGGGTCTGTCCCCAGAGATCCAGTGGAGTTGGAGTATGTGCAGAATATTGTACAAACGACAATGATTGCCCAGGGGATGAGAAATGCTGCAGCAATGGATGTGGCCATCAATGTACATCTCCCAATAAAGGTACAACACACCACACGGGCACACAGAGAGGGTCAGCAAATGAATGGGATTTGCACAGAGAGTTAAAGATCTGGGGACGAGGTAGGCAGAGAGTAACAGGGTCTAGCAGTGAGTTACACTGAGAGTAACGGGACTGGCAATGATTTAAACTGAGAGTAACAGGGACTGGCAGTGAGCTACACTTGGAGTAACAGGGACTGGCAGTGAGTTACACTGAGAGTAACAGGGACTGGCAATGAGTTACAAAGAGAGTAACGGGAACTGGCAATGAGTTACACTGAGAGTAACAGAGACTGGCAGTGAGTTACACTGAGAGTCACAGAGTCAGGCAATGAGTTACACTGAGAGTAACAGAGACTGGCAGTGAGTTACATTGAGAGTAACAGGGACTGGCAGAGTGTTAAAATGAGAGTAACAGAGACTTGCAGTGAGTTACACTGAGAGTAACAGGGCCTGGCAGTGAGTTACAAAGAGAGTAACAGGGACTGGCAATGAGTTACAGTGAACGTAAAAGGGACTGGCAGTTAGTTACACTGAGTGTAACAGGGACTGGCAGTTAGTTACACTAAGAACAACAGGGACTGGCAGTCAGCTGCACTGAGGGTAACAGAGACTGGCAATGAGTTACAATTAAAGTAACAGGGACTGGCAGTCAGTTACACTGAGAGTAACCGGGACTGGCAGTGAGTTGCACTGAGAGTAACAGAGACTTGCAGTGAGTTACATTGAGAGTAACAGGGACTGGCAGTGAGTTGCACTGAGAGTAACAGGGGCTGGCAGTGAGTTACACAGAGAGTAATAGGGACTGGCAGCGAGTTACACTGAGAGTAACTGAGATTGGCAGTGAGTTACACAGAGAGTATCATGGACTGGCAGTGAATTACACTGAGATCAACAGGGAATGTCAGTGAGTTGCACTGAGAGTTACAGGGACTGGCAGAGTAACACTTGGGAGTAGCAGTGACTGGTAATGAGTTACACTGTGAGTAAAAGGGACTGGCATTGAGTTACAAAGAGAGTAACGTAGACTGGCAGTGAGTTACACTGAGAGTAACAGAGACTGGCAGTGAGTTACACTGAGAGTAACAGAGACTGGCAATGAGTTACACTGAGAGTAACAGAGACTAGCGGTGAGTTACACTGAGAGTAACAGGGTCTGGCAGTGAGTTACACTGAGAGTAACAGGGTCTGGCAGCGAGTTAAACTGAGAGTAACAGGGACTGGCAGTGAGTTACACTGAGAGTACCTGGGACCGGCAATGAGTTACATTGTGAGTAAAAGAGACTGGCAGTGAGTTACACTGAGAGTAACAGAGATTGGCAGTTAGTTACACTGCGCGTTTCAGGGACTGGCAGTGAGTTATACTGAGAGTAACAAGGACTGGCAGTTAATTACACTGACAGTAAGAGGGACTCGCAGTGAGTTACACTGAGAGTAACAGGGACTGGCAGAGAGTTAAAATGAGAGTTACAGAGACTGGCAGTGAGTTACACTGAGAGTACCTGGGACCGGCAATGAGTTACAGAGAGTAACAGCGACTGTCAATGAGTTACAAAGAGTGTCACAGAGACTGGCAGTAAGTTACAGTGAAAGTAAAAGAGACTGGCAGTGAGTTACACTGAGAATAACAGGGACTGTCAATGAGTTACACTGAGAGTAACAGGGACTGTCAATGAGTTACACTGAGAGTAACAGGGACTGTCAGTGAATTACACTGACAGTAACAGAGACTGGCAGTGAGTTACAAAGAGAGTAACAGGGATTGGCATTGAGTTACACTGAGAGTAACAGAGACTGGCAATGAGTTACACTGAGAGTTACAGAGACTTGCAGTAAGTTGCAATGAGAATAACGGAGACTGGCAGTGAGTTACACTGAGTGTAAGAGGGATTGCCGGTGAGTTCCACTGAGAGTAACAGAGGCTGGCAATGAGTTACACTGGGAGTAAGAGCGACTGGCAGTGAGTTACACTGAGAGTAACAGCGACTGGCAGTGAGTTGCACTGAGAGTAAAAGAGACAGGCAGTGAGTTGGACTGAGAGTAACAGGGACTGTCAATGAGTTACACTGAGAGTAACAGGGACTGGCTGTGAATTACACTGACAGTAACAGAGACTGGCAGTGAGTTACACTGTGAGTAACAGGGACTGGCAATGAGTTACAACAAGAGTAACAGAGGCTGGCAGTGAGTTACAAAAAGAGTATCTGAGACTGGCAGTGAGTTGCACTGAGAGTAACAGGGACTGGCAGTGAGTTACAATGAAAGTAACAGGGATTGGCTGTTAGGTACGCAGATGGTAACGGAGATTGGCCATACGGAACACAGGTCTCTCCTTGACCAGTCCTGGACATGAGAGGCTTCAGATCAGGAAATGTGTGGGTAAAAATATCTCACTGAGTTTTGTGGGTGTGGGTCATTTTTATATTTCACGCACTGATCCAGCTAAACTGTGATGTGTTTGGTTTCCTCAGAGAAGCCTGGGGTCTGTCCTTTTCTACCCTTTGGACGATGTGTAGAACTCTGTACAAACGACAATGATTGCCCAGGGGATGAGAAATGCTGCAGCAATGGATGTGGCCATCAATGTACATCTCCCCTGAAAGGTACAACACACCACACGGGCACACAGAGAGGGTCAGCAAATGAATGGGATTTGCACAGAGAGTAAAAGATCTGGGGACAAGGTTGACAGAGAGTAACAGGGTCTGGCAGTGAGTCACACTGAGAGTAACAGGGTCTGGCAGTGAGTTACACTGAGAGTAACAGGGACTGGGATCAATTTACACAGTGGGTAACAAGTGACTGGCAGTGATTTACACTGAGAGTAACAGGGACTGGCAGTGTGTTACACTGAGAGTAACAGGGACTGGCAGTGTGTTACACTGAGAGTAACAGGGACTGGCAGTGTGTTACACTGAGAGTAACAGGGACTGGCAGTGTGTTACACTGAGAGTAACAGAGACTGGCAGTGAGTTGCACTGAGAGTAACAGGAACTGGCAGTGTGTTACACTGAGAGTAACAGAGACTGGCAGTGAGTTACAATTTGAGGCTTAATTTGTTGTTTGCTTTTGAGGCTTAATTTGTTTTTTTGCTTGGTTTAAGTTAATCTGATATATTTTGTGGTTACTCCGGCCTCTTTGTGTAGTGGGGACGACTGTTGAGCAGGGGCCCTTGAGTATATCTCTTAGTTCCAGTGTGATTGGTGGGATCCATTTAATTTTAATTTAATTTACATCAATTAAAGGGTGAGTCATGGCAGGACAGCTCGGCCCCGTGACATGCTCTTCCTGCTCTTTGTGGGAAATCAGGGACACTTTCTGTGTCCCTGACGACCATGTGTGCAGGAAGTGTATCCAGCTGCAGCTACTGACAGACCGCATTGCGGCACTGGAGCTGCGGATGGATACATACTGGTGCATTCGCGATGCTGAGAACCACGTGGATAGCACGTTTAGCGAGTTGGTCACACTGCAGGTAAAGGGTGTACAGGCAGGAAGTGAATGGGTGACCACCAGGCAGAGTAAGAGGTGCAGGCATGTAGTGCAGGGGTCCCCTGTGGCCGTCCCCCTCATGACTTATCAGGGGAAGGCAGCAGCAGCCAACTTCCTGGCACCATGGGTGGCTCTGCTGCACAGGCTGGGAGGAAAAAGAGTGGAAGAGCTATAGTGATAGGGGACTCATTCGTAAGGGGAATAGACAGGCGTTTCTGCGGACGCAACCGAGACTCCAGGATGGTGTGTTGCCTCCCTGGTGCAAGGATCAAGGACGTCTCGGAGCGGCTACAGAACATTTTGGAGGGGGAGGACGAACAGCCAGCTGTCGTGGTGCACATAGGCACCAACGATATAGGTAAAAAAGGGGATGAGGTCCTAAAAGCAGAATATAGGGAGCTAGGAGGTAAATTAAAAAATAGGACCTCAAAGGTAGTAATCTCAGGATTGCTGCCAGTGCCACGTGCTAGTCAGAGTAGAAATAGGAGGATATTTCAAATGAATACGTGGCTAGAGGAATGGTGCAAGGAGGAGGGATTCAAATTCCTGGGACACTGGAAACGGTTCTGGGGGAGGTGGGACCAGTACAAACCGGACGGTCTGCACCTGGGCAGGGCCGGGACCGCTGTCCTAGGGGGAGTGTTTGCTAGTGCTGTTGGTGAGGGTTTAAACTAAAGTGGCAGGGGGTTGGGAACCTGAGCAGGGAGACAGAGGAAAGCGTGTCAGGAAGGGACAGAAGGTATGGAGTAAAAGGTAAAGTGTTAAAAAAGGAAAAAGCAGGAACTAAGTGTCACAAAACATATTTGAAAGTTCTTTATCTGAATGCACTTAGCATTCAAAACAAAATGGACGAATTAACGGCACAAATAACGACGTATGGGTATGATCTTGTGGCCATTACAGAAACATGGCTGCAGGGTGACAACGACTGGGAATTAAATATGCCAGGTTATTTAACAATCAGGAAGGACAGGCAGGAAGGAAGGGGAGGTGGGGTGGCTATGTTAATAAAGGAAGGAATCCCTGTAATACAGAGAAATGATATTGGGACAAAGGATCAGGATAATGAAACAGTTTGGGGAGAGAGAAGGAATAATAAGGGGAAAAAAACACTAGTGGGCGTAGTATATAGGCCTCCTAATAGTTGCAACTCTGCTGGAAGAAGTATTAATCAAGAAATAGTCGGGGCATGTAATAAGGGAACAGCTATAATTATGGGGGATTTTAACCATCATATTAACTGGACAAATCAAATTGGGCAGGGCAGCCTTGAGGAAGAGTTTATTGAGTGTATTAGGGATGGATTTCTTGAGCAGTATGTAACTGATCCTACAAGGGGGCAAGCAACCTTGGACCTGGTCCTGTGTAATGAGTCAGGATTAATTAATAATGTCCTAGTTAAGGATCCCCTTGGAATGAGTGACCATAACATGGTTACATTCCATATCCAATTAGAGGGTGAGAAGGTTGGTTCTCAAACAAGCGTACTGAACTTGAATAAAGGAGACTATGATGGTATGAGAACGGAATTGATTAAAGTGGACTGGGAAAATAGATTAAAGGGTAAGACGGTACATGAGCACTGGTGTTCATTTAAGGAGTTATTTTACAACTTTCAAAAAGAATATATTCCACTGAGGAAAAAGGGTGTAAAAGAAATGACAGCCATCCGTGGCTAAGTAAAGAAATTAAGGATAGTATCCGACTAAAAACAAGGACATATAAGGTAGCCAAACTTAGTGGGAGGATAGAAGATTGGGAAGTCTTCAAAAGACAGCAAAAAGTAACTAAAGAATTGATTAAGAAAGGGAAGATAGATTATGAAAATAAATTCGCAAAAAATATAAAAACAGATAGCAAGAGTTTCCACAGTTATATGAAAAGAGAAAGGGTGGCTAAGGCAAACGTAAGTCCCTTAGAGGATGAGACCGGGAAATTAATGGTGGGAAACATGGAGATGGCAAAAATGCTGAACAAATATTTTGTTTCAGTCTTTACGGTAGAGGACACTAAGAATATCCCAACACTGGACAAACAGGGGGCTCTCGGGGGGGAGGAGCTAAATACGATTAAAATCACTAAGGAATTGGTACTCAGTAAATTAATGGGACTCAAGGCGGATAAATCCCCTGGACCTGATGGCTTACATCCGAGGGTCTTGAGGGAAGTGGCAGTAGGGATTGTGGATGCTTTGGTAATAATTTTCCAAAATTCTCTGGACTCGGCAAAGGTCCAGGCAGATTGGAAAACTGCTAATGTAACACCCTTATTTCAAAAGGGTAGTAGGCAGAAGGCTGGAAATTATAGACCAGTTAGCCTAACATCTGTGGTGGGTAAAATTTTGGAGTCTATTATTAAGGAGACAGTAGCGGAACATTTGGATAAACATAATTTAATAGGACAAAGTCAGCATGGCTTTATGAAGGGGAAGTCATGTCTGACAAATTTGCTTGAGTTCTTTGAAGACATAACGTACAGGGTGGATAAAGGGGAACCAGTGGACGTAGTGTATTTAGACTTCCAGAAGGCATTCAACAAGGTGCCACATAAAAGATTATTGCTCAAGATAAAGAATCACTGGATTGGGGGTAATATTCTGGCATGGGTGGAGGATTGGTTATCTAACAGGAAGCAGAGAGTTGGGATAAATGGTTCATTCTCGGACTGGCAACCAGTAACCAGTGGTGTTCTGCAGGAGTCAGTGCTGGATCCACAACTCTTTACAATCTATATTAACGATTTGGAGGAGGGGACCGAGTGTAACATATCAAAGTTTGCAGATGATACAAAGATGGGAGGGAAAGTAGAGAGTGAGGAGGACATAAAAAACCTACAAGGGGATATAGACAGGCTGGGTGAGTGGGCGGAGATTTGGCAGATGCAATACAATATTGGAAAATGTGAGGTTATGCACGTTGGCAGGAAAAATCAGAGAGCAAGTTATGATCTTAATGGCGAGAAACTGGAAAGTACTGCAGTACAAAGGGATCTGGGGGTCCTCGTGCAAGAAAATCAAAAAGTTAGTTTGCAGGTGCAGCAGGTGATCAAGAAGGCCAACGGAATGTTGGCTTTTATTGCTAGGGGGATAGAATATAAAAACAGGGAGGTATTGCTGCAGTTATATAAGGTATTGGTGAGACCGCACCTGGAATACTGCATACAGTTTTGGTGTCCATAATTAAGAAAAGACATACTTGCTCTCGAGGCAGTACAAAGAAGGTTCACTCGGTTAATCCCGGGGATGAGGGGGTGGACATATGAGGAGAGGTTGAGTAGATTGGGACTCTACCCATTGGAGTTCAGAAGAATGAGAGGTGATCTTATTGAAACATATAAGATTGTGAAGGGGCTTGATCGGGTGGATGCGGTAAGGATGTTCCCAAGGATGGGTGAAACTAGAACTACGGGGCATAATCTTAGATTAAGGGGCTGCTCTTTCAAAACTGAGATGAGGAGAAACTTCTTCACTCAGAGGGTAGTAGGTCTGTGGAATTTGCTGCCCCAGGAAGCTGTGGAAGCTACATCATTAAATAAATTTAAAACAGAAATAGACAGTTTCCTAGAAGTAAAGGGAATTAGGGGTTATGGGGAGCGGGCAGGAAATTGGACATGAAGCTGAGTTCGGATCGGTCAAGGCCCTGTGGGTGGCGGAGTGGGCCCAGGGGCTGAGTGGCCGGGTCCTGCTCCTACTTCTTGTGTTCTTTAGATTTGAGGTTAGGATCTGATCAGCCATGATCTTATTGAATGGTGGAGCAGGCTCGAGGGGCCGATTGGCCTACTCCTGCTCCTATTTCTTATGTTCTTATGTTCTACACTGAGAGTAACAGAGAGTTGAGTGAGTTACACTGAGAGTAACACAGACTGGCAGTGAGTTACACTGAGAGTAACAGAGACTGGCAGTGAGTTACACTGAGAGTAACAGGGACAGGAAGTGAGTTACACTGAGAGTAACATGGACAGGAAGTGAGTTACACTGAGAGTAACATGGACTGGGAGTGAATTACACTGCGAGTAGCAAGTACTGGCAGTGAGTGACAGAGAGAGAAACAGGGACTGGCAGTAAGTTACACAGAATTGTATTCCAGCACAATCTGTAACCTCATGGCCCGGCATATTCCTCACTCTACCATTACCAACAAGCCAGGGGATCAACCCTGGTTCAATGAGGAGTGTAGAAGAGCATGCCAGGAGCAACACCAGGCGTACCTGAAAATGACATGCCAACCTGGTGAAGCTACAACTCAGGACTACATGCATGCCAAACAACGGAAGCAACATGCTATAGACAGAGCTAGGCGATTCCACAACCAACAGATCAGATCAAAGCTCTGCAGTCCTGCCACATCCAGTCGTGAATGGTGGTGGACAATTAAACAACTAACGGGAGGAGGAGGCTCTGCAAACATCCCCATCCTCAATGATGGCGGAGTCCAGCATGTGAGTGCAAAAGACAAGGCTGAAGCGTTTGCAACCATCTTCAGCCAGAAGTGCCGAGTGGATGATCCATCTCAGCCTCCTCCCGATATCCCCACCATCACAGAAGCCAGTCTTCAGCCAATTTGATTCACTCCACGTGATATCAAGAAACGGCTGATTGCACTGGATACACTAAAGGCTATGGGCCCTGACAACATCCCGGCTGTAGTGCTGAAGTCTTGTGCTCCAGAATTAGCTGCGCCTCTAGCCACGCTGTTCCAGTACAGCTACAACACTGGCATCTACCCGACAATGTGGAAAATTGCCCAGGTGTGTCCTGTCCACAAAAAGCAGGACAAATCCAATCCGGCCAATTACCGCCCCATCAGTCTACTCTCAATCATCAGCAAAGTGATGGAAGGTGTCGTCGACAGTGCTATCAAGCAGCACTTACTCACCAATAACCTGTTCACCGATGCTCAGTTTGGGTTCTGCCAGGACCACTCGGCTCCAGACCTCATTACAGCCTTGGTCCAAACATGGACAAAAGAGCTGAATTCCAGAGGTGAGGTGAGAGTGACTGCCCTTGACATCAAGGCAGCATTTGACCGAGTGTGGCACCAAGGAGCCCCAGTAGAATTGAAGTCAATGGGAATCAGGGGGAAAAGTCTCCAGTGGCTGGAGACATACCTAGCACAAAGGAAGATGGTAGTGGTTGTTGGAGGCCAATCATCTCAGCCCCAGGACATTGCTGCAGGAGTTCCTCAGGGCAGTGTCCTAGGCCCAACCATCTTCAGCTGCTTCATCAATGACCTTCCCTCCATCATAAGGTCAGAAATGGGGATGTTTGCTGATGATTGCACAGTGTTCAGTTCCATTCGCAATCCCTCAAATAATGAAGCAGTCCGTGCCGGCATGCAGCAAGACCTGGACAACATCCAAGCTTGGGCTGATAAGTGGCAAGTAACATTCGTGCCAAACAAGTGCCAGGCAATGACCATCTCCAACAAGAGAGAGTCTAACCACCTCCCCTTGACATTCAATGGCATTACCATCGCCGAATCTCCCACCCTAAACATCCTGGGGGTCACCATTGACCAGAAACTTAACTGGACCAGCCATATAAATACTGTGGCTATGAGAGCAGGTCAGAGGCTGGGTATTCTGCGGCGAGTGACTCACCTCCTGACTCCCCAAAGCCTTTCCACCATCTACAAGGCACAAGTCAGGAGTGTGATGGAATACTCTCCACTTGCCAACAACATTCAAGAAGCTGGACACCATCCAGGGCAAAGCAACCCGCTTGATTGGCACCCCATCCACCACCCTAAACATTCACTCCCTTCACCACCGGCGCACTGTGGCGACAGTGTGTACCATCCACAGGATGCACTGCAGCAACTCGCCAAGGCTTCTTCGACAGCACCTCCCAAACCCACGGCCTCTACCACCTAGAAGGACAAGAGCAGCAGGCACATGGGAACAACACCACCTGCACGTTCCCCTCCAAGTCACACACCATCCCAACTTGGAAATATATCGCCGTTCCTTCATTGTCGCTGGGTCAAAATCCTGGAACTCCCTTCCTAACAGCACTGTGGGGGAACCGTCACCACACGGACTGCAGCGGTTCAAGAAGGCGGCTCACCACCACCTTCTCGAGGGCAATTAGGGATGGGCAATAAATGCCGGCCTCGCCAGTGACGCCCACATCCCATGAACGAATAAAAAAAATTTAACCCCTCTAACTCCCCACCCTTTCATACAGACACCGTGCCCCATCCAGCAATACAGAGGGATCTGGGTGTCCTCGTATATGAAACACAAGAAGTCAACATACAGGTGCAGCAGGTAATCCGGAAGACAAAAGCAATATTGGACATTATGTCTAGGGGGATGGAGTATAAAAGCAGGGAAGTCGTGCTACAACTGTACAGGGTGCTGGTGAGACCACACCTGGAGTACTGTGTACAGTTCTTGTGCCCTTATTTAAGGAAGGACATACTTGCATTGGGGGCAGTTCAGAGAAGGTTCACTAGGTTGATTCCGGGTATGGAAGGGTTGTCTTATGAGGAAAGATTGAACAGGTTGGGTCTATACTCATTGGAGTTTAGAAGAATGAGAGGAGATCTTATTGAAACATACAAGATTCTGAGGGGACTCGATAGGGTAGACGCTGAGAGGACGTTACCCCTCATGGGGGAATCTAAATCTGGGGAGCAGGGTCTCAGAATAAGGAGCCATTTGTTTAAGATGGAAATGAGGAGGAATTTCTTCTCCCAGAGGGTTGTGAGTCTTTGGAATTCTTCATCCCAAAAGCTGCGGAGGCTGAGTCATTGAATACATTCAAGGCTGAGTTAGACAAATTTTTGATCAGCGAGGGAGTCAAAGGATATGGGGAAAGGGCGGGAAAGTGGAGTTGAAGTAAAAATCAGATCAGCCATGATCTCATTGAATGGCGGAGCAGGCTTGAGGGGCCGAATGGCCTACTCCTGCTTCTATATCTTAGGGTCTTATGGTCTTAACATCCAATTCCCAAACCTCTCACACAGACACTGTACCCTATCCAACTCCCCCCCTCTCACACACACACTGTACCCCATCCAACTCCCCACCCTCTCACACACACTGTACCCCATCCAACTCCCCACCCTCTCACACACACACTGTACCCCATCCAACTCCCCACCCTCTCACACACACACTGTACCCCATCCAACTCCCCACCCTCTCACACACACTGTACCCCATCCAACTCCCACCCTCTCACACACACACTGCACCCCATCCAACTCCCCACCCTCTCACACACACTGTACCCCATCCAACTCCCCACCCTCTCACACACACTGTACCCCATCCAACTCCCCACCCTCTCACACACACTGTACCCCATCCAACTCCCCACCCTCTCACACACACACTGTACCCCATCCAACTCCCCACCCTCTCACACACACACTGTACCCCATCCAACTCCCCACCCTCTCACACACACACTGTACCCCATCCAACTCCCCACCCTTTCACACACACACTGTACCCCATCCAACTCCCCACCCTTTCACACAGACACTGTACCCCATCCAACTCCCCACCCTCTCACACACACTGTACCCCATCCAACTCCCACCCTCTCACACACACACTGCACCCCATCCAACTCCCCACCCTCTCACACACACTGTACCCCATCCAACTCCCCACCCTCTCACACACACACTGTACCCCATCCAACTCCCCACCCTCTCACACACACACTGTACCCCATCCAACTCCCCACCCTCTCACACACACACTGTACCCCATCCAACTCCCCACCCTCTCACACAGACACTGTACCCCATCCAACTCCCCACCCTCTCACACACACTGTACCCCATTTAACTCCCCACCCTCTCACACACACACTGTACCCCATCCAACTCCCCACCCTCTCACACACACACTGTACCCCATCCAACTCCCCACCCTCTCACACAGACACTGTACCCCATCCAACTCCCCACCCTCTCACACACACACTGTACCCCATCCAACTCCCCACCCTCTCACACACACACTGTACCCCATCCAACTCCCCACCCTCTCACACAGACACTGTACCCCATCCAACTCCCCACCCTCTCACACAGACACTGTACCCCATCCAACTCCCCACCCTCTCACACACACTGTACCCCATCCAACTCCCCACCCTCTCACACACACTGTACCCCATCTAACTCCCCACCCTCTCACACACACACTGTACCCCATCCAACTCCCCACCCTCTCACACACACACTGTACCCCATCCAACTCCCCCCCTCTCACACACACACTGCACCCCATCCAACTCCCCACCCTCTCACACACACACTGTAACCCATCCAACTCCCCACCCTCTCACACACACACTGTAACCCATCCAACTCCCCACCCTCTCACACACACACTGTACCCCATCCAACTCCCCACCCTCTCACACACACACTGTACCCCCTCCAACTCCCCACCCTCTCACACACACACTGTACCCCATCCAACTCCCCACCCTCTCACACACACACTGTACCCCATCCAACTCCCCACCCTCACACACAGACACTGTACCCCATCCAACTCCCCACCCTTTCACACACACACTGTACCCCATCCAACTCCCCACCCTCTCACACACACTGTACCCCATCCAACTCCCCACCCTCTCACACAGACACTGTACCCCATCCAACTCCCCACCCTCTCACACACACACTGTACCCCATCCAACTCCCCACCCTCTCACACACACACTGTACCCCATCCAACTCCCCACCCTCTCACACACACACTGTACCCCATCCAACTCCCCACCCTCTCACACACACACTGTACCCCATCCAATTCCCCACCCTCTCACACACACACTGTACCCCATCCAACTCCCCACCCTCTCACACAGACACTGTACCCCATCCAACTCCCCACCCTCTCACACACACTGTACCGCATCCAACTCCCCACCCTCTCACACACACACTGTACCGCATCCAACTCCCCACCCTCTCACACACACACTGTACCCCATCCAACTCCCCACCCTTTCACACACACACTGTACCCCATCCAACTCCCCACCCTCACACACAGACACTGTACCCCATCCAACTCCCCACCCTCTCACACAGACACTGTACCCCATCCAACTCCCCACCCTTTCACACACACACTGTACCCCATCCAACTCCCCACCCTCTCACACAGACACTGTACCCCATCCAACTCCCCACCCTCTCACACACACACTGTACCCCATCCAACTCCCCACCCTCTCACACAGACACTGTACCCCATCCAACTCCCCACCCTCTCACACACACACTGTACCCCATCCAACTCCCCACCCTCTCACACACACACTGTACCCCATCCAACTCCCCACCTTCTCACACACACACTGTACCCCATCCCACTCCCCACCCTCTCACACACACACTGTACCCCATCCAACTCCCCACCCTCTCACACACACACTGTACCCCATCCAACTCCCCACCCTCTCACACACACTGTCCCCCATCCAACTCCCCACCCTCT
Organism: Heptranchias perlo; assembly: GCF_035084215.1. Classification (NCBI taxonomy): domain Eukaryota; kingdom Metazoa; phylum Chordata; class Chondrichthyes; order Hexanchiformes; family Hexanchidae; genus Heptranchias; species Heptranchias perlo. The sequence goes on along the minus strand of NW_027139120.1, from coordinate 533,693 downwards.
CACACAGACACTGTACCCCATCCAACTCCCCACCCTCTCACACACACACTGTACCCCATCCAACTCCCCACCCTCTCACACACACACTGTACCCCATCCAACTCCCCACCCTCACACACAGACACTGTACCCCATCCCACTCCCCACCCTCTCACACAGACACTGCACCCCATCCAACTCCCCACCCTCTCACACACACACTGTACCCCATCCAACTCCCCACCCTCTCACACACACACTGCACCCCATCCAACTCCCCACCCTCTCACACACACACTGTACCCCATCCAACTCCCCACCCTCTCACACAGACTCTGTACCCCATCCAACTCCCCACCCTCTCACACACACACTGCACCCCATCCAACTCCCCACCCTCTCACACACACACTGTACCCCATCCAACTCCCCACCCTCTCACACAGACTCTGTACCCCATCCAACTCCCCACCCTTTCACACACACACTGTACCCCATCCAACTCCCCACCCTCTCACACAGACACTGCACCCCATCCAACTCCCCACCCTCTCACACACACACTGCACCCCATCCAACTCCCCACCCTCTCACACACACACTGTACCCCATCCAACTCCCCACCCTTTCACACACACACTGCACCCCATCCAACTCCCCACCCTCTCACACACACACTGCACCCCATCCAACTCCCCACCCTCTCACACACACACTGTACCCCATCCAACTCCCCACCCTTTCACACACACACTGCACCCCATCCAACTCCCCACCCTCTCACACAGACACTGCACCCCATCCAACTCCCCACCCTCTCACACACACACTGCACCCCATCCAACTCCCCACCCTCTCACACACACACTGTACCCCATCCATCTCCCCACCCTTTCACACACACACTGTACCCCATCCAACTCCCCACCCTCTCACACAGACACTGCACCCCATCCAACTCCCCACCCTCTCACAGACACACTGCACCCCATCCAACTCCCCACCCTCTCACACAGACACTGTACCCCATCCAACTCCCCACCCTCTCACACACACTGTACCCCATCCAACTCCCCACCCTCTCACACACACTGTACCCCATCCAACTCCCCACCCTCTCACACAGACACTGTACCCCATCCAACTCCCCACCCTCTCACACACACACTGTACCCCATCCAACTCCCCACCCTCTCACACACACTGTACCCCATCCAACTCCCCACCCTCTCACACACACTGTACCCCATCCAACTCCCCACCCTCTCACACAGACACTGTACCCCATCCAACTCCCCACCCTTTCACACACACACTGTACCCCATCCAACTCCCCACTCTCTCACACAGACACTGTACCCCATCCAACTCCCCACCCTCTCACACACACTGTACCCCATCCAACTCCCCACCCTCTCACACACACACTGTACCCCATCCAACTCCCCACCCTCTCACACACACACTGTACCCCATCCAACTCCCCACCCTCTCACACACAGACACTGTACCCCATCCAACTCCCCACCCTCTCACACACACACTGTACCCCATCCAACTCCCCACCCTCTCACACACACTGTCCCCCATCCAACTCCCCACCCTCTCACACACACACTGTACCCCATCCAACTCCCCACCCTTTCACACACACTGTCCCCCATCCAACTCCCCACCCTTTCACACACACACTGTACCCCATCCAACTCCCCACCCTCTCACACACACTGTACCCCATCCAACTCCCCACCCTCTCACACACACACTGTACCCCATCCAACTCCCCACCCTCACACACACACACTGTACCCCATCCAACTCCCCACCCTCTCACACACACTGTACCCCATCCAACTCCCCACCCTCTCACACACACACACTGTACCCCATCCAACTCCCCACCCTCTCACACACACTGTACCCCATCCAACTCCCCACCCTCTGACACACACTGTACCCCATCCAACTCCCCACCCTTTCACACACACACTGTACCCCATCCAACTCCCCACCCTCTCACACACACTGTACCCCATCCAACTCCCCACCCTCTCACACACACTGTACCCCATCCCACTCCCCATCCTTTCACACACACACTGTACCCCATCCAACTCCCCACCCTCTCACACAGATACTGTACCCCATCCAACTCCCCACCCTCTCACACACACACTGTACCCCATCCAACTCCCCACCCTTTCACACACACTGTACCCCATCCAACTCCCCACCCTCTCACACACACACTGTACCCCATCCAACTCCCCACCCTCTCACACAGACACTGTACCCCATCCAACTCCCCACCCTCTCACACACACACTGTACCCCATCCAACTCCCCACCCTTTCACACACACACTGTACCCCATCCAACTCCCCACCCTCACACACACACACTGTACCCCATCCAACTCCCCACCCTTTCACACACACACTGTACCCCATCCAACTCCCCACCCTCTCACACAGACACTGTACCCCATCCCACTCCCCACCCTCTCACACAGACACTGTACCCCATCCAACTCCCCACCCTCTCACACAGACACTGTACCCCATCCAACTCCCCACCCTCTCACACACACACTGTACCCCATCCAACTCCCCACCCTCTCACACAGACACTGTACCCCATCCAACTCCCCACCCTCTCACACACACTGTACCCCATCCAACTCACCACCCTCTCACACACACACACTGTACCCCATCCAACTCCCCACCCTCTCACACACACACACTGTTCCCCATCCCACTCCCCACCCTCTCACACACACACTGTACCCCATCCCACTCCCCACCCTCTCACACAGACACTGTACCCCATCCCACTCCCCACCCTCTCACACAGACACTGTACCCCATCCAACTCCCCACCCTCTCACACAGACACTGTACCCCATCCAACTCCCCACCCTCTCACACAGACACTGTACCCCATCCCACTCCCCACCCTCTCACACACACACTGTACCCCATCCCACTCCCCACCCTCTCACACACACTGTACCCCATCCAACTCCCCACCCTCTCACACACACTGTACCCCATCCCACTCCCCACCCTCTCACACACACTGTACCCCATCCAACTCCCCACCCTCTCACACACACTGTACCCCATCCCACTCCCCACCCTCTCACACACACACTGTACCCCATCCAACTCCCCACCCTCTCACACACACACTGTACCCCATCCAACTCCCCACCCTCTCACACACACACTGTACCCCATCCAACTCCCCACCCTCTCACACACACACTGTACCCCATCCAACTCCCCACCCTTTCACACACACTGTACCCCATCCAACTCCCCACCCTCTCACACACACACTGTACCCCATCCAACTCCCCACCCTCTCACACACACACTGTACCCCATCCAACTCCCCACCCTCTCACACACACACTGTACCCCATCCAACTCCCCACCCTCTCACACACACACTGCCCTATCCAGCAATACAGAGGGATCTGGGTGTCCTCATACATGTAACACACAAAGCCAACATCCAGATGCAGCAGGTAAACCGGAAGCCAAACGGAATATTGGCCTTTATTTCTCGGGGGATGGAGTATAAAAGCAGGGAAGTCGTGCTCCAACTGTACAGGGTGCTGGTGAGACCACACCTGGAGTACTGCGTACAGTTCTGGTGCCCTTATTTAAGGAAGGAAATACTTGCATTGGAGGCAGTTCGGAGAAGGTTCACTAAATTGATTCCGGGTATGGAAGGGTTGTCTTATGAGGAAAGATTGAACAGGTTGGGTCTATACTCACTGGAGTTTAGAAGAATGAGAGGAGATCTTATTGAAACATACAAGATTCTGAGGGGACTCGATAGGGTAGATGCTGAGAGGATGTTACCCCTCATGGGGGATTCGAAAACGAGGGGCATAGACTCAGAATAAGGGATCGTCTGTTTAAGATGGAAATGAGGAGGAATTTCTTCTCCCAGAGGGTCGTGAATCTTTGGAATTCTTTATCCCAAAAGCTGCGGAGGCTGAGTCATTGAATACATTCAAGGCTGAGTTAGACAAATTTTTGATCAGCAAGGGAGTCAAAGGATATGGGGAAAAGGCGGGAAAGTGGAGTTGAAGTAAAAATCAGATCAGCCATGATCTGATTGAATGGCGGAGCAGGCTTGAGGGGCCGAATGGCCTACTCCTGCTCCTGCTATCTCTTATGGTCTTATAGTCCAATTTGGAAACCTCTCACACAGACACTGTACCCCATCCAACTCCCCACCCTCTCACACAGACACTGTACCCCATCCAACTCCCCACCCTCTCACACAGACACTGTACCCCATCCAACTCCCCACCCTCTCACACACACACTGTACCCCATCCAACTCCCCACCCTCTCACACACACACTGTACCCCATCCAACTCCCCACCCTCTCACACACACACTGTACCCCATCCAACTCCCCACTCTCTCACACACACTGTACCCCATCCAACTCCCCACCCTCTCACACAGACACTGCACCCCATCCAACTCCCCACCCTCTCACACAGACACTGTACCCCATCCAACTCCCCACCCTCTCACACACACACTGTACCCCATCCAACTCCCCACCCTCTCACACAGACACTGTACCCCATCCAACTCCCCACCCTCTCACACACACACTGTACCCCAGTTGTTGTCGGTTTGCTGTCTGAGCGCTATGTTTCCGGTTCGCACTGGTTGAATTTGTCACAGGCGGTGTCATCACTTCTTAACCACCCTTCTCCCACAATGCTGTTCCTTTTGATTTAACTGACTCACAATCTGTTCTCTTACAGGTTGAGTGGACTGGTCGACCAAAATATCTACTGAACTCACCACAGAGTCAAATTAGTCCCGTTAGATTCTCACTCTCTCCTCTTAGATTCTCACTCTCTCCTCTTAGATTGTCACTCTCTCCTCTTAGATTCTCACTCTCTCCTCTTAGATTCTCACTCTCTCCTCTTAGATTCTCACTCTCTCCTCTTAGATTGTCACTCTCTCCTCTTAGATTCTCACTCTCTCCTCTTAGATTCTCACTCTCTTCTGTTAGATTCTCATTCTCTCCTCTTAGATTCTCACTCTCTTCTGTTAGATTCTCACTCTCTTCTGTTAGATTCTCACTCTCTTCTGTTAGATTCTCACTCTCTGCTGTTAGATTCTCATTCTCTCCTGTTAGATTCTCACTCTGTCCTGTTAGATTCTCACTCTCTCCTGTTAGATTCTCACTCTCTCCTGTTAGATTCTCACTCTCTCCTGTTAGATTCTCACTCTCTCCTCTTAGATTCTCACTCTCTCCTGTTAGATTCTCACTGTCCTGTTAGATTCTCACTCTCTCCTCTTAGATTCTCACTCTCTCCTGTTAGATTCTCACTCTGTCCTGTTAGATTCTCACTCTCTCCTCTTAGATTCTCACCCTGTCCTGTTAGATTCTCACTCTCTCCTGTTAGATTCTCACTCTGTCCTGTTAGATTCTCACTCCCTCCTGTTAGATTCTCACTCTCTCCTGTTAGATTCTCACTCTGTCCTGTTAGATTCTCACTCTCTCCTCTTAGATTCTCACCCTGTCCTGTTAGATTCTCACACTGTCCTGTTAGATTCTCACTCTCTCCTGTTAGATTCTCACTCTCTCCTGTTAGATTCTCACTCTCTCCTGTTAGATTCTCACTCTGTCCCGTTAGATTCTCACTCTCTCCTCTTAGATTCTCACTCTCTCCTCTTAGATTCTCACTCTCTCCTGTTAGATTCTCACTCTCTCCTCTTAGATTCTCACTCTCTCCTGTTAGATTCTCACTCTCTCCTCTTAGATTCTCACTCTGTCCTGTTAGATTCTCACTCTCTCCTGTTAGATTCTCACTCTCTCCTGTTAGATTCTCACTCTCTCCTCTTAGATTCTCACTCTCTCCTCTTAGATTCTCACTCTCTCCTCTTAGATTCTCACCCTGTCCTGTTAGATTCTCACTCTCTCCTGTTAGATTCTCACTCTCTCCTGTTAGATTCTCACTCTCTCCTGTTAGATTCTCGCCCTGTCCTGTTAGATTCTCACCCTGTCCTGTTAGATTCTCACTCAGATCATTGCTGGTGTCCTGTTTGAACCCTGTTGCAGCCCTGCTGGAGCCCTATTAGAACCTCTGCTGGAGCCCTACTGGAGCCCAATTAGAGATAAGCTGTAGCCCTGTTGAAAGCTCTGCTGGAGCTCTGTTGGAACCCTTTTGGAGCCATGCTAGAGGTTTGATGGAGCATTGCTGGAGCCCTGCTGAAGCCCTATTGGAGCCCTGCTGGAGTCCCTTTCAAAGCTCTGCTGGAACCTTGCTGGAGCCCTGTTTAAAGCTCTGCTGGAGCCCTGTTGGAGCCCTGCTGGAACCCTGTTGGAGCCCTGCTGGAAAGCTGTTGGAGCCCTGCTCTCCACCCCATTCCCAGTAGCAGCTTTCCCCGATCGTACTGATTCCCATCTTCGGATATTCTCACAGAGAACATCTTACTGCTTCATAGAAAGGAAATGGCCGACAGATCTGGAAGCTTCAGGAACCTTTTCAACTTAAAATAATAAAAGATATAACTGCTGCACGCTCATATTTCTTATTGCCTGTACTTGGTAAATGTGTTGCAGTGAGTGTGTAATTTCCAGCTGCTGATGTCATGACCCTGTACATACAGAGTAGATTTGGGGAATAGTTCACACCTTGTGACATGTGACAGCTCAGGAGAGTCAGGAATCAAACCTCGACCTTCTGATCTGTAGAGTCAGTACCAGTGCTGGTGGGTCACAGGGTGCAGTGAGGGGCAGGTGGGAGTGACACAGGGTGCAGTGAGGGGCAGGTGGGAGTGACACAGGGTGCAGTGAGGGGCAGGTGGGAGTGACACAGGGTGCAGTGAGGGGCAGGTGGGAGTGACACAGGGTAGAGTGAGGGGCAGGTGGGAGTGACACAGGGTGCAGTGAGGGGCCGGTGGGAGTGACACAGGGTAGAGTGAGGGGCAGGTGGGAGTGACACAGGGTGCAGTGAGGGGCCGGTGGGAGTGACACAGGGTGGAGTGAGGGGCAGGTGGGAATGACACAGGGTGGAGTGAGGGGCAGGTGGGAATGACACAGGGTGGAGTGAAGGGCCGGTGGGAGTGACACAGGGTGGAGTGAGGGGCAGGTGGGAGTGACACAGGGTGGAGTGAGGGGTAGGTGGGAGTGACACAGGATGGAGTGAGGGCATATAGGAGTGGCACAGGGTGGAGTGAGGGGCAGGTAGGAGTGACATAGGGTGGAGTGAGGGGCAGGTGGGAGTGATACAGGGTGGAGTGAGGGGTAGGTAGGAGTGGCACAGGGTGGAGTGAGGGGCAGGTAGGAGTGACACAGGGTGGAGTGAGGGGCAGGTGGGAGTGACACAGGGTGGAGTGAGGGGCAGGTGGGAGTGACACAGGGTGGAGTGAGGGCAGGTAGGAGTGGCACAGGGTGGAGTGAGGGGCAGGTGGGAGTGACACAGGGTGGAGTGAGGGGCAGGTGGGAGTGACACAGGGTGGAGTGAGGGGCAGGTGGGAGTGACACAGGGTAGAGTGAGGGGCAGATGGGAGTGACACAGGGCGGAATGAGGGGCAGGTGGGAGTGACACAGGGTGGAGTGAGAGGCAGGTAGGAGTGACACAGGGTGGAGTGAGGGGCAGGTGGGAGTGACAAAGGGTTGAGTAAGGGGTTAGCAGGAGTGACATAGCGTGGAGTGAGGGGCTGGTGGGTGTGACGTAGGGTGGATTGAGGGGCAGGTAGGAGTGACACAGGGTGGAGTGAGGGGCAGGTGGGAGTGACAAAGGGTTGAGTAAGGGGTTAGCAGGAGTGACATAGCGTGGAGTGAGGGGCTGGTGGGCGTGACGTAGGATGGTGTGAGGGGCTGGTGGGAGTCGTAATAGTAAGTAGTTATGTTACTGGACTAGTAATCAAGAGGCCTGGACCAATAATCTGGTGTTATGAGTTCAAATCCCACCATGGCAGCTGAGGAATTTAAATTCAATTAATTAAATAAAATCTAGAATTAAAATACTAGTATCAGTAATGGTGGCCATGAAATTACCAGATTGTCGTAAAAACCCATCTGGTTCACTAATGTCCTTTAGGGAAGGAAACCTGCCGTCCTTACCCGGTCTGGCCTATATGTGACTCCAGACCCACAGCAATGTGGTTGATTCTTAATCGCCCTCTGAAATGGCCTAGCAAGCCACTCAGTTGTACAGCCCCACTACAGAAAATAAGAACAAAACCAGACGGACCACCCGGCATCGGACCACTAGGCACCGGACACGACAAAGGCAAACCAAGCCCAGTCGACCCTGCAAAGTCCTCCTCACTAACATCTGGGGACTTGTGCCAAAATTGGGAGAGCTGTCCCACAGACGAGTCAAGCAACAGCCTGACATAGCCATACTCACAGAATCATATCTTTCAGCCAACGTCCCAGACTCTTCCATCACCATCCCTGGGTATGTCCTGTCCCACCGGCAGGACAGACCCACCAGAGGTGGCGGTACATTGATATACAGTCAGGAGGGAGTGGCCCTGGGAGTCCTCAACATTGACTCTGGACCCCGTGAAATCTCATGGCATCAGGTCAAACATGGGCAAGGAAACCTCCTGCTGATTACCACCTACCGTCCTCCCTCAGCTGATGAATCAGTCCTCCTCCATATTGAGCACCACTTGGAGGAAGCACTGAGGGTAGCAAGGGCACAAAACATACTCTGGGTGGGGGACTTCAATGTCCATCAACAAGAATGGCTCGGTAGCACCACTACTGACCAAGCTGGCCGAGTCCTGAAGGACATAGCTGCTAGACTGGGCCTGCGGCAGGTGGTGAGCGAACCAACACGAGGGAAAAACCTACTTGACCTCGTCCTCACCAATCTACCTGTCGCAAATGCATCTGTCCATGACAGTATTGGTAGGAGTGACCACCGCACAGTCCTCGTGGAGACGATGTCCCGTCTTGGCACTGAGGACACCATCCAATGTGTTGTGTGGCACTACCACCGTGCTAAATGGGATAGATTCAGAACAGATCTAGCAGCTCAAAACTGGGCATCCATGAGGCGCTGTGGGCCATCAGCAGCAGCAGAATTGTATTCCACCACAATCTGTAACCTCATGGCCCGGCATATTCCTCACTCTACCATTACCAACAAGCCAGGGGATCAACCCTGGTTCAATGAGGAGTGTAGAAGAGCATGCCAGGAGCAGCACCAGGCATACCTAAAAATGAGGTGCCAACCTGGTGATGCTACAACTCAGGACTACATGCATGCTAAACAGCGGAAGCAACATGCTATAGACAGAGCTAAGCGATTCCACAACCAACGGATCAGATCAAAACTCTGCAGTCCTGCCTCATCCAGTCGTGAATGGTGGTGAACAATTAAACAACCAAAGGGAGGAGGAGGCTCTGTAAGCATCCCCATCCTCAATGATGGCAGAGTCCAGCTTTTCTTAATGCGAAAGGGATCAAGGGATATGGGGAAAAAGCGGGAACAGGGTACTGAGTTAGACGATCAGCCATGATCATTTTGAATGGCGGAGCACCCGAAGAGTCGAATGGCCTACTCTTGCTCCTATTTTCTAAGATTCTATGATTCTATGAGAGTGCAAAAGACAAGGCTGAAGCGTTTGCAATCATCATCAGCCAGAAGTGCCGAGTGGATGATCCATCTCGGCCTCCTCCCGATATCCCCACCATCACGGAAGCCAGTCTTCAGCCAATTCGATTCACTCCACGTGATATCAAGAAACGGCTGAGTGCACTGAATACAGCAAAGGCTATGGGCCCAGACAACATCCCGGCTGTAGTGCTGAAGTCTTGTGCTCCAGAACTAGCTGCGCCTCTAGCCAAGCTGTTCCAGTACAGCTACAACACTGGCATCTACCCGACAATGTGGAAAATTGCCCAGGTATGTCCTGTCCACAAAAAGCAGGACAAATCCAATCCAGCCAATTACCGCCCCATCAGTCTACTCTCAATCATCAGCAAAGTGATGGAAGGTGTCGTCGACAGTGCTATCAAGCGGCACTTACTCACCAATAACCTGCTCACTGATGCTCAGTTTGGGTTCCGCCAGGACCACTCGGCTCCAGACCTCATTACAGCCTTGGTGCAAACATGGACAAAAGAGCTGAATTCCAGAGGTGAGGTGAGAGTGACTGCCCTTGACATCAAGGCAGCATTTGACCGAGTGTGGCACCAAGGAGCCCCTGTAAAATTGAAGTCAATGGGAATCAGGGGGAAAACTCTCCAGTGGCTGGGGTCATACCTAGCACAAAGGAAGATGGTAGTGGTTGTTGGAGGCCAATCATCTCAGCCCCAGGGCATTGCTGCAGGAGTTCCTCAGGGCAGTGTCCTCGGCCCAACCATCTTCAGCTGCTTCATCAATGACCTTCCCTCCATCATAAGGTCAGAAATGGGGATATTCGCTGATGACTGCACAGTGTTCAGTTCCATTCGCAACCCCTCAGATAATGAAGCAGTCCGTGCCCGCATGCAGCAAGACCTGGACAACATCCAGGCTTGGGCTCATAAGTGGCAAGTAACATTCGCGCCAGACAAGTGCCAGGCAATGACCATCTCCAACAAGAGAGAGTCTAACCACCTCCCCTTGACATTCAGTGGCATTACCATCACCGAATCCCCCACCATCAACTTCTTGGGGGTCACCATTGACCAGAAACTTAACTAGACCAGCCACATAAATACTGTGGCTACAAGAGCAGGTCAGAGGCTGGGTATTCTGCGGCGATTGACTCACCTCCTGACTCCCCAAAGCCTTTCCACCATCTACGAGGCAAAAGTCAGGAGTGTGATGGAATACTCTCTGCTTGCCTGGATGAGTGCAGCTCCAACAACACTCAAGAAGCTCGACACCATCCAGGACAAAGCAGCCCGCTTGATTGGCACCCCATCCACCTCCCTAAACATTCACTCCCTTCACCACCGGCACACAGTGGCTGCAGTGTGTACCATCCACAGGATGCACTGCAGCAACTCACCAAGGCTTCTTCAACAGCACCTCCCAAACCCGCGACCTCTACCACCTAGAAGGACAAGAGCAGCAGGCACATGGGAACAACACCACCTGCACGTTCCCCTCCAAGTCACACACCATCCCGACTTGGAAATATATCGCCGTTCTTTCATCGTCGCTGGGTCAAAATCCTGGAACTCCCTTCCTAACAGCACTGTGGGAGAACCTTCATCACACGGACTGCAGCGGTTCAAGAAGGCGGCTCACCACCACCTTCTCAAGGGCAATTAGGGATGAGCAATAAATGCCGGCCTCGCCAGCGATGCCCACACCCCATGAACGAATAAAAAAAAACACAGGGTGGAGTGAGGGGCTGGCGGGAGTGACACAGGTTGGAGTGAGGGGCTGGTGGAGTGACGTGGAGGCCTAGAAAATTAATAGTGCAGCTTCCATTTTTTGGGTGCTAAACGGCATTGAAGCATCCAATATGGTGGGCAGCAAGTATGTGCTAATTACGAGCCGGATGCCCACTGCCTGCCATGTTGGATCGGGCTGCTCCGTAGGTGTCCAGGGAGCACGTTGGAACTATGGAAATTACTGATTAATATTTTCAAGTTAGTGTCCTACCTGTTCTGATATTGGCCTGCCCCAGCATCTGAGTTGTCACGTGATAAACTCGCCCAGAAACTCGTGGAGCTAACAGGTAGGAAGGACCCTTCAGCAGCGTATTTAAAGGGTTGATTTAAAGGACTATTTAAAGGGATCATCCAGGCCAGTGGTTGGTTTGTCATTTCAGGTAGCTGGTCAATGTCTGGGCATTTTTTGTTCTGATTTCTGACTCTCTACTCCCATCATCTCAATGACAGAGGAAGCTAACCCTGACCACCTACGTGTATCCCTCTCCACCCATTCCTCCCTTTCCCCTCCCAATCCCACTTCATTCTTTGTCCCTGGAAGAAATACTCCTCCAGGTCACTTACAACGGCACTTTCAAATTCCCAATTGTCTGGCCTTTGGTCCTCCAATCACCACGACATTTCTGCAGCTACCGATCTGTTCAATCACACCCTCACCTCCACCTTTGATGTCCTTGTCCCCATTAAAACCATTACTGCATCTCCTCATCTCCGCTCCCTTAATTCCAAGGGACACAGACTTGAACATTTATGGCGGACAACTGGTTTAGCCATTTATTGCCAGATCTGGCTGGACCACATAAAGCACTATCGGGTCCTGCTCTCCTCTCCCAAAACTGCTCATGATTCCAGGATCATCCTGGAATGCAAAGATAATCCCCGAGTTCTCTTCCCCTCTACAAACCGTCTTCTTAAACCCCTCTCCCCTGCACCCCCCCCACCCTCACCTCCAACGAAAAGTGTGAGGAGCTCCTGGACTTCTTTGTCACTAAGATTGAGACCAATCGTTCACAGAATCAGAGAATCACAGAAATTTACGGCACAGAAGGAGGCCATTCGGCCCATTGTTTCTGCGCCGGCCAAAAAAGATCCATCCAGCCAATCCCACTTTCCAGCTCTTGGTCCGTAGCCCTGTAGGTTACGACACTTCAAGTGCACATCCAAGTACCTTTTAAATGAGTTGAGGGTTTCTGCCTCTACCACCCTTTCAGGCAGTGAGTTCCAGACCCCCACCAACCTTTGGGTGAAATTTTTTTTCCTCATTTCCGCTCTAATCCTTCTACCAATTACTTTAAATCTATGCCCCCTGGTTATTGACCTCTCTGCTGAGGGAAATAGGACTATCCTTTCCACTGTCTCTAGGTCCCTCATAATTTTATACACGTCAATTAAATCTCCCCTCAGCCGTCTCTGTTCCAAAGAAAACAACCCCAGCCTAACCAATCTTTTCTCACAGCTAAAATTCTCCAGTCCTGGCAACAGCCTCGTAAATCTCCTCTGCACCCTCTCCAGTGCAATTACATCCTTCCTGTAATGTGGTGACCAGAACTGTACGCAGTACTCAAGCTGTGGCCTAACTAATGTTTTATACAGTTCTAGCATAACCTCCCTACTCTTATATTCTATGCCTCGGCTAATAAAGGAAAGTATCCCATATGCCTTCTTAACCACCTTTTCTACCTGTCCTGCTACCTTCAGGGATCTGTGGACATGTACTCCAAGGTCCCTCACTTCCTCTACACCTCTCAGTATCCTCCCATTTATTGTGTATTCCCTTGCCTTGTTTGCCCTCCCCAAATGCATTACCTCACACTTCTCCGGATTGAACTCCATTTGCCACTTTTCTGCCCATCTGACCAGTCCATTGATATCTTCCTGCAGTCTACAGCTTTCTTCCTCACTATCAACCACACGGCCAATTTTTGCATCATCTGCAAACTTCTTAGTCAAGTCCCCCACATTTAAGTCTAAATATTGATCTATAGCACAAAAAGCAATGGACCTAGTACTGAGCCTTGCGGAACTCCACTGGAAACAGCCTTCCAGTCACAAAAATGCCCATCGACTATTACCCTTTGCTTCCTGCCACTGAGCCAATTTGCCACTCTCCCTTGGATCCCATGGGCTTTTATTTTCCTGACCAGTCTGTCATGTGGGACCTTGTCAAAAGCCTTGCTAAACTCCATCTAGACTACTTCAAATGCACTACCTTCATTGAACCTCCTTGTTACCGCGTCAAAAAATTCAATCAAGTTAGCCATTCACGACCTTCCCTTAACAAATCCATGCTGGCTGTCCTTGATTAATCCATGCCTTTCGAAGTGACGATTAATATTGTGCCTCAGAACTTTTTCCAATAATTTGCCCACCACCGAGGTTAGGATCATAGAATCATAGAAAGATTACAGCACGGAAGGAGGCCATTTGGCCCATTGAGTCCACGCCGGCTCTATGCAAGAGTAATCCAGCTAGTCCCACTCCCCCGCTCTATCCCTGTAGCCATGAATTTTTTTCCTTTCAAGTACTTATCCAGTTCCCTTTTGAAGGCCATGATTGAATCTGCCTCCACCACCCCCTCAGGCAGTGCATTCCAGATCCTAACCACTCGCTGTGTAAAAAAGTTTTTCCTCATGTCACCTTTGGTTCTTTTGCCAATCACCTTAAATCTATGTCCTCTGGTTCTTGACCCTTCCGCCAATGGGAACAGTTTCTCTCTATCTACTCTGTCTGGACCCTTCATGATTTTGAACACCTCTATCAAATCTCCTCACAACCTTCTCTGTTCCAAGAAGAACAACCCCAGATTCTCCAGTCTATCCACGTAACTAAAGCCCCTCATCCCTGGAATCATTCCAGTAAATCTCTTCTGCACCCTCTCTAAGGCCTTCACATCTTTCCTAAAGTGCGGTGCCCAGAACTGGACACAATACTTCAATACCACTGTTTTATAAATGTTCATCATGACTTCCTTACTTTTGTACTCTGTGCCTCTATTTATAAAGCCCAGGATCCCGTATGATTTTTTAACCGTTTTCTCAACCTGCCCTGCCACCTTCAACAATTTGTGCACATATACCCCCAGATCTCTCTGTTCCTGTAACCCTTTCAGAGTTGTGCCCTTTAGTTTATATTGCCTCTCCTCATTCTTCCTACCAAAATGTACCACTTCACATTTTTCTGTGTTAAACTTCTTCTGCCATGTGTCCCCCCATGCCACCAGCCTGTTTATATCCTCTTGAAGTCTATCACTATCCTCCTCACTGTTCACTACACTTCCAAGTTTTGTGTCATCAGCAAATTTTGAAATTGTGCCCTGTACACCCAAGTCCAAATCATTAATGTATATCAAGAAAAGAAGTGGTCCCAGCACCGACCCCTGGGGAACACCACTGTACACCTCCCTCCAGTCCGAAAAGCAACCATTCACCACTACTCTCTGTTTCCTGTCACTTACCAATCCTGTATCCATGTTGTCACTGCCCCCTTTATTCTATGGGCCACAATCTTGATGACAAGCCTATTATGCAGCACTTTATCAAATGCCTTTTGAAAGTCTATATACACCACATCAACTACATTGCCCTCATCTACCCTCTCTGTTACCTCATCAAAAAACTCTATCAGGCTAGTTAAACACGATTTGCCTTTAACAAATCCATGTTGGCTTTCCCTAATCAATCCACACTCGTCCAAGTGACTGTTAATTCTGTCCCAGATTATCGTTTCTAAAAGTTTCCCCACCATTGAGGTTAAACTGGTTTATCCTTACACCTTTTTTTGAACAAGGGTGTAACATTTGCAATTCTCCAGTCCTCTGGCTCCACCCCTGTATCTAAGGACGTTTGGAAGATTATGGCCAGTACCTCCGCAATTTCCACCCTTACTTCCATCAGCAACCTAGGATGCATCCCATCCGGACTGGGTGACTTATCTACTTTAAGTACAGCTAGCCTTTCTAGTACCTCTTCTTTATCAATTTTTAGCCCATCCAGTATCTCACTATATCTTCCTTTACTGTGACATTGGCAGCATCTTCTTCCTTGGTAAAAACAGGTGCAAAGTACTCATTTAGTACCTCAGCCATCCCCTCTGCCTCCATGAGTAGACCTCCTTCATGGTCCCTATATTGGCCCCACCCCTCCTCTCACTACCCGTTTACTGTTTATATGCCTGTAGAAGACTTTTGGATTCCCTTTTATGTTGTCCGCCAGTCTATTCTCATACTCTCTCTTTGCCCCTCTTATTTCCTTTTTCACTTCCCCTCTGAACATATGTCAGGTTGATAACTCAAAATAAATAATAAATGATGATTTGACAAATTAACCCCTTGGGCTCTCAAGAAGAGCCGCAACGGATTTTCTGTGTTTCTTTTAAATCAGGTGACCCTGGTTTTTGGGACCACGTGAGTGTTGATGGTGCAGGATTACCAAGAGTAGTTCTTTGACATAAAATGGCTTTACAAAGTTACAGTGCAACCTTTGCTGGAGAAATTTGGTGCAGGAAACGATCCAGTGGTGTTAAAAATTTAAGACCTTAGCTGCAGACATCGGCAGATACCAAATGTCACAGCGTGGTGATATCAACCTGATTCTCTTCTTTTGAAAACATTTTGATTTGTTTTGTTTTAACCCATTTATTGTCTTCTGAGACAGAGTGCTCGAGGTGGGGAGATATGGGAGTTACATCCAAAAGTAATTACGAGCACTTCATCTCTACTATAAAACCACAAAGCCTGGACATAATTTGTTTCTGAAATTGGAATTGATAAGAAAAATTTATATGAGTTGCTATTCTAGCACTCGAGAAAGAAAAATGTACTTGTAATTTAAGGGGATAATCAAATTATATTTTAAAATAAAAGAAGTCCAGTCTAAATGGTTCCTATTGAATGCTGTGTATTAAGGAAGAATTCTTTTCGGGAGGGAAGAAAATTTTACATTGAAAAGTCCTGTCAGTCCAACAATACTGCTCTCAAGTTGGGATAATTGTGAAATGATAGAAGGGACTCAGGCACAATGTAGTGGGATATTTTGGGAAATGAAAAGCGGTTCAAGAAGAAATTACGTAAAATAAACAAATTTTGGGATATTGGAGCTGACTGTAAATATTGTATCGGACAGTAACGTTCCTCCAGGGCTCATGATAGGTAATATAATGGGTTATGTAAAATTGGATGAGAGGAAGTGATTGAGAATTAAAGTAAAGAAACAGAGAAATTACACCAAATGGGAATTTCTCTAAAGTTATTGAACTGGGCATGATTTACCAAAAAAAAATCAATCTGGCATAAATATACAATCTAGTGAAAGTCAGGAAAGTGTAGTTGAGAATAGTAAATTGATAGCTTTCTCGTGGAGATATTTGTGTCCTTGCCTATAATGAACAATGAGAAAGCTACATTCAATAGCCTGGCCACTACCCTGACATCGGGACCATGCAGGGGGAGATAAGCACTCTAGACACCCCTGATCTTTTTGATAAGATAACCTGAAAACCTAGGAGTGGCTACAGTGGACATAAAATATACAAATGTATGTTGCCATCATCTGAAACGGAGATCAGGATGAAGAACATGATTACAAAGGCCTGTGGCCTGGTGAGCTATTGCAACCACTCTTTAAACAAACCAGTTGCTTTTACAGGACTGAATCCTACTGGACATATGATGTGTGCCATGGAAAACACGTTCGGAAATACCATGAGGAAGAAGAGACTGGCCAGCAGAAAGTTAATATCCAAGAACACTACCTATGATATGTTGCTAGTATGCAGAAATACATGAAGAAGATACACTGAAGAATGAGTCTCAGACAGGCTCAGTTACTTGACAACAGCACAACATGAAATGGTTAATGTGGTCCAGGCGAGTGAGAAATCCTTTTAAACAAGGCACTGACACATGGTCCATAGAGAAACCAACTAATTAATGAAACAGTCAGGAAACACTGGTACCAATCAGAAGGACTGAAATTAAAGTAAAGAGGGACATAGTAATTTGGATTTCCAAAATTCAGGGTTAGGTTCCCATCAGTTAACAATGAAATTGAAAGAAACAATATTTAGAAGATATCCACACGATGGATACAAAATTATAAAATTATGAGGGGCCCAGATAAAGTAGACAGGAAGTACCTGTTTCCCCTAGCAGAGGGTTCAAGAACTGGAGGACGTAGATTTAAGCTGATTGGCTGGAACAAAATTAAAGGGATGTGTTACTAGACATGCTGTCACTGTGTGTCCACATAGTGTTGGACACAGCCCAGAAGCACAGTGTGGGTTTAATAATACCGGTACCAATCCGGATATTAACTGTACCATGGAGGCCCTAGAGGCGGATCTAAAACCCACTTAAGTGGTATATGCCGGAGAGGGCGAATATTGTGTTACAACTAATTTAAAACATTTAAATATGCCAATCCAACTTGTGATATTTTAAGTCCAGAATTCTACTCCATTTCTGAAGTCCCGGTTCGGATTGGACCCGAGGAACTGGTAGAGATACACCGGCATAACCTCACCACCTTACAAGTTTCTGAGAATGTCAGAAAGGACTTAAAAGCATATCAGGACACATTTGGGTATCTGACACCCCTGTTGCCTAAATACTTGAAAGCATTGCGAATGGAGATACGCCTCTCCCAGAAGGTTTATTATAACCTACAACAGAACAATAAAAACATTAAGCAGGACATTGACCAAATTAAAGTCACCACTTGGTGGGATGACCTCTGGAATTTGGGACTGAATATACAGGTCCATCCTTGGATTAGATTAATTTCATATGTATTAGTCATAGTGCAGTTTGTTGTAATGTGCTTCTTGATTTTCATTGCATGTAATAAATGTAAGTCGAGGATGAAGGGTTTGGCAAAGATAGTAAAACAGAGCCTGGGTGAGAATGTCCCCATTGTCTCTGTGATTTCAACTAAGAAAACATCTTAATGGTACCGGGAGTAGCACCCGCTGGGGTAAGGTGCATGTAAAAGGGAAGACAATCATAGTTTGATCGGATTATCAGATGCTCTGCCTCTCTTCCACCCGGACTGGTGGCCAACACGAAGGGAACCTGGTTAAGATGAGGTACAGCATCTTCATATGTAAAATTCAGGGGATGCCTAGGTGCTTGTAAGAGGGCAACACTGAGCAGGGCATACCTATGGGCAACCATGGGTGATGGATAAAGGTTGGCTATCTTGGGCTTAGCCAAGGGGATATTGTAGGGATAAAATTTGGATTAAGGGATATAAAGGGGAGGGCCCCAATTCACAGGTATAAAATGGTCTGAAAGGTACCATTCAGTCTAGTTAGGCTGGAAACAAAATATAAAGCACCATGGGATATTTGACTATGTTAGCCCTTTTCAAACTAACATGGATAGGTTTAGCTGACCAAGGACATTCCCAGCTTACTTGAGAAATGTTTAGAAGGAGTCTGTTCCTGAGAACAGATAAGAGTACAAAGGCGTATTGATGAAACATGTCTGTGTTCTATTGGGACTTGTCTAGTTCAAGGGTTAGTCATATTTGTTGTTATAATTCTTATAGTTTATTGCTTACTTAAATGTTGCTGTGCTATGATGTCCAATCTGGGTACACATATAGCGCCCACAAATTTGATGGTGCAAGTAGGGGTGACACAGGATGAGGTGCAGGAGGAGTTTGAACGTCTGGGTGGAATAATGCTCTATTAGAGTATTGTCCTTTTTTATATATATATATATATATATATAGGACAAAAAGGGGGGAATGTGGAAAACCATAAAGAAATGCCTGACCAAATTAACTTTCTAATACACCAAAACCATAAAGCTGACCATATTAATTTCCTAATACCCTTAAAACCAAAAAAAAGAAGAAATGCACGATGGATAAGTTGACCATGTTAGCTGACCAGCTGAATATAATAGAAAGCTTATGTTTTAGTTCTCACCAAAGACACACAGAAGAGCTATTGTCTGCTTATGAGATAACTGTCTGACTAACAGAAATGAATGACCATATAGCCTTGAGACTAGGTACAGACCCACTGATGAGAAAAACTGTTACTAAGGAAACATGCTTTCCCAGACAATGTTTAAAAGAATCACGAGGCAGTCATGAGGAACCAGAGGGTGGGTTCCCTATTTTGATTGACTAACCACTTGAACTAATGAAGAATGTACATGTACGCCCATATTCTATGATAGACAGACATTACTAATTAAACTGTATAAATGTGAACTGTTTAGTTTGTTCAGTGAAGAGGTTGTTCTGACCATTGTCAGAGCAGATCTTCCCTTGAGCTCAAGTTTCTTTTAATTAAAATTCTTACTTGTCTGAAAATAAGTGTTTGGAGTTAATGCATTGTATATAATAGGTAATTAAGTCTTCGACAATACGCCCCTTTTTTCTGTTTCATCTAACTCACTGGGCGTCATTTTAGCACCCGCTATCGGGTGCGTTCCTGGCGGGGGGGCTCCGAAAATCAGAGAATCCCGGAGCTGGACCGGAGCCTGCCCCGAACCCGCGCACTTCCGGGTTCCCCGCTGACGCGCCGGCGTGCGCGCGCAGCCCCTGCTGGTGGGAATCCCGCAGGCAATTAAAGCCAGCGGGATGCCACTTGAAAGTATTTATTTTGGTATTTCAGGTCATTAACTGACCTGATTAAGGGATTATGTGAGGAGGGGTGGGATTTTAGAACAAACTGGGACTGTTTCCCACACTGGGGGAAACACTCCCAGTTCAAATGGACGTGTTGCAGCTGTCAGCCTGTGGCAGCTGCAAAGATCCATTTGACAGGTGGGGTGGGGGGAGACCCTCACCCATTGCAGGAGGCCACTCTGTCACTTGGGACAAAGTTTGGCCTCCACCACCCTCCTCCTGACAGTCAAAGTCACCAACCTGCAAACTTACCTCGGGGTCCGGAGACATTTACCTACCTTGCGGACCCCCTCAGATGTACATCTTCCAGCTGGGGGCCGCCGTAGCTGCAGTCATGACCTCCTCAGAGGGCGAACAGCATCACCAGCCTCACCAGCCTCGCCATCCACGCCGTCCACCTCTGACACGTGGAGCTCCACAACAGAGTGCTGTGACACATCCACCTGCACAGCAGGAGGGAGGGCTACCGCAGAGAGAGATGCGTCGCAGAGGGCACTACCCTCGCCACAGGGTCCACAGACCGAGGTTCAGCCTCCTGGGCCTCTCTGAGCAGCAGTGCACACGGAGGCTCAGAGTCACTCGACATGTAGCCGTGGACATCTGCAGCCTCTTTCATGCCGAGCTGCTCCTGGCTGGCCCGAGCACCATCTTCTTACCTGTCGCTGTCAAAGTCACCACTGCCCTCAACAACTTCTCCTCCGCATCCTTCCAGGGTGCAACCGGGGACATCGCCGATATCTCTCAGTCGTCTGCGCAAAAGAGCCCTGCAAATACACCTACACCCACTCTGCAGTGACACAATGGGTGGCATCAGTTGTGGGTCCTCATAATGATCCTCAGGAGCGGGCATTATTGCACAAACCGGACAGGATTCACGAAGACATGGCAGTAGTGGTGCCAATATAATATGTAATGTGAGTTGTTCAGAAATTCAATATAAGTAACACCCATGACAAACCCTCAAACACCCTTGTGCATCCCCTTCATGCTCACGACACGTTTGCCTTACGCTGCCTACTGCACATTTGTGATGCATGCCCTGTGGCTGCAGCACAGGTAGTGGCAGGTTGAGTGAGGCTGACCGTGAAAGAGATGCACGAGAGGGTGAGTATGAGATAGAGCCATGAGATTGTATGGGGATCGGGTTGAGTGGTAGTGGCGGGATGAGTACTGGCGAGGTGAGTAAGTGCAGGTAAGATGAGGATGAGGTGTGAGTGGGTGTGAGGGGTGATGTGACAGAGTAGTGTTGGCAGTGCAGAAGGAGATGTGGGGTGGGGGCGGTGATGTGGCAGACGGAGTGTAGGGGAATGAGTAAGTGTACTCACTTTAGCTGACCTACTGAGGTCATTGCAGCGCCTCCTGCACTGTATGCAGATGCGCGATATGTTGGTGGTGCAGGTGACCTCCTCTGCCACCTCGAGCCAGGCCTTCCTGGTAGCAGAGGCAGGCCGCTTCCTCCCGCCCGCCGGGGAGAAGATCTCTGTCCTCCCCCTCCTCCTCACCCCATCCAATGATACCTGGAGTGAGGCATCATTAAACCTGGGAGCAGCCTTCCCCCTGGGCTGCTCCATGCTGTAATTTTTCCTATTTCCTGCAGCATCTGTCAGTGGAGGACTGCCCCTTTAAATAGAGCTCCTCCAGCTGACAGACCTTACTGCACATGCGCAGCCCGCCCGACGCGCAGCTGAGCAGTGGGGAACCCGGAACAACAGGTAAGTGGATCCAATTAGTGGATTGTCTGCTACGATCACGCGGGAAGCTGACTAATTTCACCGGGCGCGTTACCCACGCGCTCGATAGCCCCCCCCCCCGCCGAGAACCCGCAGCCCTGGTAACATTGGGCCCACTATCTCTTTTGTCATCCAGGGAGCTCTGGCTTTAGTTGCCCTACCTTTCTGCCTCTAGGGAATGTACCTGGACTGTACCTGAACCATCTCCTCTTTAAAGGCCGCCCATTGTTCAATTACAGTTTTGCCTGCCAATCTTTGATTCCAATTTACCCGGGCCAGATCTGTTCTCATCCCATTGAGAGGTTAGACTGACTGGCCTGTAATTACTCGGTCTATCCCTTTCTCCCTTTTAAACAACGGTACAACGTGAGCAGTCCTCCAATCCTCCGGCACCACGCCTGTATCCAGTGAGGATTGGAAAATGATGGTCAGAGCCTCCGCTATTTCCTCCCTGGCTTCTCTTAACAGCCTGGGATACATTTCATCCGGGCCTGGTGATTTATCCACTTTCAAGGATGCTAATCCCCTTAATACTTCCTCTCTCACTATGTTTGTCCCATCCAATATTTCACACTCGTCCTCCTTAACTGCAACCCCTGCTTTGTCCCTGTCTTTTGTGAAGACAGATGAAAAGTATTCATTAAGAACCATACCCACATCTTCCCCCTCCACACATAGGTCACCTTTTTGGTCCCTAATAGGCCCTACTCTTTCCTTAGTTATAAGAACATAGAACATAAGAAATAGGAGCAGGAGTAGGCCAATCGGCCCCTCGAGCCTGCTCCGCCATTCAATAAGATCATGGCTGATCTGATCCTAACCTCAAATTTAAATTCACGTCCAATTTCCTGCCCGCTCCCCGTAACCCCTAATTCCCTTTACTTCTAGGAAACTGTCTATTTCTGTTTTAAATTTATTTAATGATGTAGCTTCCACAGCTTCCTGGGGCAGCAAATTCCACAGACCTACTACCCTCTGAGTGAAGAAGTTTCTCCTCATCTCAGTTTTGAAGGAGCAGCCCCTTATTCTAAGATTATGCCCCCTAGTTCTAGTTTCACCCATCCTTGGGAACATCCTTACTGCATCCACCCGATCAAGCCCCTTCACAATCTTATATGTTTCAAGAAGATCGCCTCTCATTCTTCTGAACTCCAATGAGTAGAGTCCCAATCTACTCAACCTCTCCTCATATGTCCGCCCCCTCATCCCCGGGATTAACCGAGTGAACCTTCTTTGTACTGCCTCGAGAGCAAGTATGTCTTTTCTTAAGTATGGAGACCAAAACTGTATGCAGTATTCCAGGTGCGGTCTCACCAATACCTTATATAACTGCAGCAATACCTCCCTGTTTTTATATTCTATCCCCCTAGCAATAAAAACCAACATTCCGTTGGCCTTCTTGATCACCTGCTGCACCTGCAAACTAACTTATTGATTTTCTTGCACTAGGACCCCCAGATCCCTTTGTACTGCAGTACTTTCCAGTTTCTCGCCATTAAGATAATAACTTGCTCTCTGATTTTTCCTGCCAAAGTGCATAACCTCACATTTTCCAATATTGTATTGCATCTGCCAAATCTCCGCCCACTCACCCAGCCTGTCTATATCCCCTTGTAGGTTTTTTATGTCCTCCTCACTCTCTACTTTCCCTCCCATCTTTGTATCATCTGCAAACTTTGATATGTTACACTCGGTCCCCTCCTCCAAATCGTTAATATAGATTGTAAAGAGTTGGGGACCCAGCACCGACCCCTGCGGAACACCACTGGCTATTGGTTGCCAGTCCGAGAATGAACCATTTATCCCAACTCTCTGCTTCCTGTTAGATAGCCAATCCTCCACCCATGGCAGAATATTACCCCCAATCCAGTGATTCTTTATCTTGAGCAATAATCTTTTATGTGGCACCTTGTCGAATGCCTTCTGGAAGTCTAAATACACTACGTCCACTGGTTCCCCTTTATCCACCCTGTACGTTATGTCCTCAAAGAACTCAAGCAAATTTGTCAGACATGACTTCCCCTTCATAAAGCCATGCTGACTTTGTCCTATTAAATTATGTTTGTCCAAATGTTCCGCTACTGTCTCCTTAATAATCGACTCCAAAATTTTACCCACCACAGATGTTATCTTCTTGCTCTTTATGTATTTATAAAACATCTTTGGGTTTTCCTTGATTTACTTGTCAATATTTTTTCACATCCTCTCTTTGCTTTCCTCATTTCCTTTTTAATTTCCCCCCTGCACTTTCTATACTCCTCTCGGCTTTCTGCAGTATTGAGCTCTCGGTGTCTGACATAAGATTCCCTTTTCTGCCTTATCTTACCCTGTATGCTCCTTGTCATCCAGGGGGCTCGAGATTTGACAGTCCCACCCTTTTTCTTTGTGGGAACATGTTTACTCTGAACCCCTTGAATCTCCCCCTTGAATGCCTCCCACTGCTCTGACACTGATTTACCTTCAAGTAGCTGTTTCCAGTCCACTTTTGCTAAATCACTTCTCAGCTTAGTAAAATTGGCCTTTCCCTAATTGAGAACTTTTACTCCTGTTCTATCTTTGTCCTTTTCAATAAATTTGCTAAATCTAACTGAATTATGATCACTGCCAACAAAATGCTCTCCCACTGATACTCCTTCCACCTGCCCAGCTTCATTCCCTAAAACTAAATCCAGAACTGCTCCCTCTCTTGTTGGGCTTGCTCTGTACTGCCTAAAAATGTTCTCCTGAGTGCATTTTAAGAATTCTGCACCCCCTATACCTTTCACACTGATTGTATCCCAGTTAATATTCGGGTTGTTGAAATCCCCTACTATTACTGCCCTATTGTTTTTGCACTTCTCAGAAATTTGCCTACATATTTGCTCTTCTATCTCCTGACTGTTTGGGGGTCTATAGTACACTCCCAGCAGTGGGACTGACCCTTTTTTGTTCTTCAATTCAACCCATTCAGCTGTTCAGCTCCCTCCATTCCCCTAGCCCACCAAGCTAGTCTCTTTCTTGTTTCTCTCCATCTCCCCTCGTGCCCTCTCCAAGCTCATCTTGACCATGAGACCCGCCTCCTGCTCCCGCAAACCTATTCCCACCAAACTACTGACCACCCAACTTCCCTTCCTGGTCCCCACATTAGCCAATATTGTTAACGGTTCCCTCTCCTCAGGTACTGACCCCTCCCCTTCAAACCTGCTGTCATCACCCCCCCTCCTCAAAAACCCACCCTTGACCCCTCTGTCCTTGCAAACTATCTCCGACCTCCCTTTCCTGTCCAAAGTCCTTGAACGTGTTGTCGCCTCCCAAATCCATGCCCATCTTTCCCGTAAATCCATGTTTGAACCCCTCCAATCCCATCTGGTCCACTAATGTGAGGGAGGGAAACCTGCCATCCTTACCCGGTCTGGCCTATACGTGACTCCAGTCCCACACCAAGGTAATTGACTCTTAACTGCTCACAAAATGGCCTAGCAAACTATTCAGTTGTATCAAAACTGCTGCAAGAAAGAATAAGAAGAATAAAACTGGGCGGTCTACTCAACCGTGACCTGGGCATCGAAACAGACACGATGAAGGCACACACAGCCCAGTGCACTCTGCAAAATCCTCATCAATATCATCTGGGAACTGGGGCCAAGGTTGCGAGAGCTGTCCCACAAACTAGTCAAGCAACAGCCTGACATAGCCATACTCACAGAATCATACCTTTCAGCCAACGTCACAGACTCTTCCATTACCATCCCTGGGTGTCCTGTCTCACCGGCTGATTACCACCTACCGCCCTCCCTCAGCTGATGAATCAGTCCTCCTCCATGTTGAACACCACTTGGAGGAAGCACTGAGGGTAGCAAGGGCACAGAATGTACTCTGGGTGGGGGATTTCAATGTCCATCACCAACAGTGGCTCGGTAGCATCACTACTGACCGAGCTGGCCGAGTCCTGAAGGACATAGCTGCCAGACTGGGCCTACGGCAGGTGGTGAGCGAACCAACACGAGGGAAAAGCTGACTTGACCTCGTCCTCACCAATCTACCTGTCACAGATGCATCTGTCCATGACAGTATTGGTAGGAGTGACCACCGCACAGTCCTCGTGGAGATGAAATCCCGTCTTCACACGGAGGACACCATCCAACGTGTTGTGTGGCACTACCACCGTGCTAAATGGGATAGATTCAGAACAGATCTAGCAGCTCAAAACTGGGCATCCATGAGGCGCTGTGGGCCATCAGCAGCAGCAGAATTGTATTCCAGCACAATCTGTAACCTCATGGCCCGGCATATTCCTCACTCTACCATTACCAACAAGCCAGGGGATCAACCCTGGTTCAATGAGGAGTGTAGAAGAGCATGCCAGGAGCAGCACCAGGCGTACCTAAAAATGAGATGCCAACCTGGTGAAGCTACAACTCAGGACTACATGCATGCTAATCAGCGGAAGCAACATGCTATAGACAGAGCTAAGCGATTCCACAACCAACGGATCAGATCAAAGCTCTGCAGTCCTGCCACATCCAGTCGTGAATGGTGGTGGACAATCAAGCAATCCTGGGATCTGGGCAATTCCACAGTCAGGGTCTCCAGCTCATCAACTCTCCCTAGGGACCCGAACGACAATGTGAAATCTCACCAATCACCATTTGGGAATCAGACTTCTGGGTAAACATCCTGCACACGCTCACTTGTACCTTCAGAACCGTAGAGGGTAACTCCTCCCCATCACTGTAACCGAGTAGATGGTCTGAATTTACCCACCTTTCAGCTGTCTGTACGAGTGCTTAATGCTGAAAGTTGCTGTGTGCCAAGGATGGGAATTCCTAAACTCGCTGCAGGCAAAACAATCCCCCAACTATAATTGTAAATAAAATAGCCTGTTTGGAATCTGTGATTGGCGGCACTAAGACCCTGAGGAATGCAGATATATTAGGAACACATTGCTGTCTTAATTGGCAGAAAGCTACTCCCCCGGACCTTGTGTATGAACACGAGGCTGGGTCTCAGCGTGAATACTTGAAATATTTGAGGTAATGAGATCTGCCCTCGCCCTCAGTCTGGCTGTAGACGTGTTTCAGTCCCTGTGTCTCTGCCGTCTCACTCGGTACAGCTCGTTCACTCCCAGACATGAGTACACGGTCCCCTTACCAGCTCACCCTCACCCTCACCCTCACCCTCACCGCCCTCCTCCTGTGGCTCGATTCGACCTCTGCAAAAGGGCACAACTCCACCGGTGAGTTCAACATTCTGTTCATCAGTCTTGGGAGTGTGGATATTGTCGAGAATGTGTGATTGCTCTCCAGCTAGTGGGAGCAGTATACACGGAGAAATCCCCTGTGTAACCAGACCTGTGCTCCTAACCTGTCCAACTTATCTACAATTAAAGTCTCCATCCTCAGACAATCATCCAATTCCTATTACTAGTTTTTTTACAGGCACGTTTCTCAACTTTCCCGTCTGCTTCATTCTCCCTCTCTTTCCCGTCTGCTTCCCTCTCCCTCTCTTTCCTGTCTGCTTCACTCGCCCTCTCTTTCCCGTCTGCTTCACTCGCCCTCTCTTTCCCGTCTGCTTCACTCTCCCTCTCTTTCCCGTCTGCTTCCCTCTCCCTCTCTTTCCCGTCTGCTTCCCTCTCCCTCTCTTTCCTGTCTGCTTCACTCTCCCTCTCTTTCCTGTCTGCTTCATTCTCCCTCTCTTTGCTGTCTGCTTCACTCTCCCTCTCTTTCCCGTCTGCTTCCCTCGCCCTCTCTTTGCTGTCTGCTTCACTCTCCCTCTCTTTCCCGTCTGCTTCACTCTCCCTCTCTTTACCGTCTGCTTCACTCTCCCTCTCTTTCCCGTCTGCTTCACTCTCCCTCTCTTTCCCGTCTGCTTCCCTCTCCCTCTCTTTACCGTCTGCTTCACTCTCCCTCTCTTTCCCGTCTGCTTCACTCTCCCTCTCTTTACCGTCTGCTTCACTCTCCCTCTCTTTCCCGTCTGCTTCACTCTCCCTCTCTTTCCCGTCTGCTTCACTCTCCCTCTCTTTACCGTCTGCTTCACTCGCCCTCTCTTTACCGTCTGCTTCACTCGCCCTCTCTTTGCCGTCTGCTTCACTCTCCCTCTCTTTCCCGTCTGCTTCACTCTCCCTCTCTTTACCGTCTGCTTCACTCTCCCTCTCTTTACCGTCTGCTTCACTCTCCCTCTCTTTCCCGTCTGCTTCACTCTCCCTCTCTTTACCGTCTGCTTCACTCTCCCTCTCTTTCCCGTCTGCTTCACTCTCCCTCTCTTTACCGTCTGCTTCACTCTCCCTCTCTTTCCCGTCTGCTTCACTCTCCCTCTCTTTCCCGTCTGCTTCACTCTCCCTCTCTTTACCGTCTGCTTCACTCGCCCTCTCTTTACCGTCTGCTTCACTCGCCCTCTCTTTGCCGTCTGCTTCACTCTCCCTCTCTTTACCGTCTGCTTCACTCTCCCTATCTTTCCCGTCTGCTTCACTCTCCCTCTCTTTACCGTCTGCTTCACTCTCCCTCTCTTTGCCGTCTGCTTCACTCTCCCTCTCTTTACCGTCTGCTTCACTCTCCCTCTCTTTCCCGTCTGCTTCACTCTCCCTCTCTTTACCGTCTGCTTCACTCTCCCTCTCTTTCCCGTCTGCTTCACTCTCCCTCTCTTTACCGTCTGCTTCACTCACCCTCTCTTTACCGTCTGCTTCACTCGCCCTCTCTTTGCTGTCTGCTTCACTCTCCCTCTCTTTACCGTCTGCTTCACTCTCCCTCTCTTTCCCGTCTGCTTCACTCTCCCTCTCTTTACCGTCTGCTTCACTCTCCCTCTCTTTCCCGTCTGCTTCACTCTCCCTCTCTTTACCGTCTGCTTCACTCGCCCTCTCTTTACCGTCTGCTTCACTCTCCCTCTCTTTCCCGTCTGCTTCACTCTCCCTCTCTTTACCGTCTGCTTCACTCTCCCTCTCTTTCCCGTCTGCTTCACTCTCCCTCTCTTTACCGTCTGCTTCACTCGCCCTCTCTTTACCGTCTGCTTCACTCGCCCTCTCTTTCCCGTCTGCTTCACTCTCCCTCTCTTTCCCGTCTGCTTCACTCTCCCTCTCTTTCCCGTCTGCTTCACTCTCCCTCTCTTTCCCGTCTGCTTCACTCTCCCTCTCTTTACCGTCTGCTTCACTCGCCCTCTCTTTCTCGTCTGCTTCACTCTCCCTCTCTTTACCGTCTGCTTCACTCGCCCTCTCTTTACCGTCTGCTTCACTCGCCCTCTCTTTGCTGTCTGCTTCACTCTCCCTCTCTTTCCCGTCTGCTTCACTCGCCCTCTCTTTGCTGTCTGCTTCACTCGCCCTCTGTTTCTGAGCTGTTGATTGGTTGTTGGTAGTTATTGTGGGTTTTGGCCCTTGTTAGCCCAGTGTATTTAAGTGACTCTTGAGGGCTGTAAATTGGGCCGTGTAGCGCCCATTTTGTAGGCACGACGGGACTCCTAAGGACCCAAAATAGCATCTGGAATGCGTGCACACACTTGACATGTGGTTTGTGCTGGACACCATCTTGGTAAAGGCGTTTGCACACGTGCAGATAACGAACGCCGGCAGTATGTAAATTAGGGAGATTGTGCGGTAGATCAGTGTGCAACGCTGATTTAAAGGGACCGCTGCTATATTGGAACTCCACCATCCAGCCAATGCACTGTCTGAAACTCACACAGCTGAACAGATCTTAAACAGCATGGAGGACCCACCCACCAGTGCTATTTAAAGGGACCATGCAGGATTACAGGTTCGTTGCTGGATTATTGCTTCTGGCTGCTGATGCATTTGTACCTGTTTTTTGAGGTCTCCTATACTTGAATACTAGGACTAGGGGACATAACCTAAAAATTAGAGCCAGGACTTGCAGGAGTGAGGTTAGGAAACGCTTCGACACGCAAAGGGTGGTAAAAGTTTGGAACGCTCTTCCGCAAATGGCAGTTGATGCAAGCTTAATTGTTAATTTTAAATCTGAGATCGATAGATTTTTGTTAACCAAAGGTATTAAGGGGCATGGGGCTATGACGGGTATATGGAGATGGGTCACAGATTAGCCAAGATCTCATTGAATGGCAGAACAGGCTCGAGGGGCTAAATGGCCTCCTCCTGTTCCTATAATAAAGTTTCAATACTCCACAGGGAGTGGGCTGGCCAGCTGACCGGCAACAGCAAGGGCACTGGCAGAGTGGCAGGGGTGGGACAGGAATGCTGTCTTCCTGAGAGAGGACAGCAGGTTCATGTTCCATGGAGACACAGCCACTTGCTGCCTCCTGTTATGCGTCACCTTCTCCTGCAAGCAGGTGGGACCTGTGTCGGTGAGTGTCCTGCAAGATGTCCTGTGTCGGTGAGTGTCCTGCAAGATGTCCTGTGTCGGTGAGTGTCCTGCAAGATGTCCTGTGTCGGTGAGTGTCCTGCAAGATGTCCTGTGTTGGTGAGTGTCCTGCAAGATGTCCTGTGTCGGTGAGTGTCCTGCAAGATGTCCTGTGTCGGTGAGTGTCCTGCAAGATGTCCTGTGTTGGTGAGTGTCCTGCAAGATGTCCTGTGTCGGTGAGTGTCCTGCAAGATGTCCTGTGTTGGTGAGTGTCCTGCAAGATGTCCTGTGTTGGTGAGTGTCCTGCAAGATGTTTGGGTGATGTGCCTGCCATGGTTGAATAACTGCCAGCATGTGTGGCCTGTGAGTTGTGGGTATGCGGCTTGCAACAGTGGTAATGTGTGAGGGTGAGAGGAAGTATCTGATTGAAAGAGTTTGTTGGTATGTGGGTGATGGGGGTGTAGTGTGTGGAGCAGTGGATGCGACTAGTGGTGCAGTTGGTAGGAGACGCCCCTTGACAGTTGACCTCACTCACCTTGACCACTCGTGTCAAATCATTGAACTTCTTCCTGCACTGCATCCATGCTCGTGGTGCTATGCGCCTGACATTGACTTCGTCCCCTACTGCCTCCCTCTGCCTCGGGAGCATATGTCTGGAGGGCCTCTTGCCCCCCTGCGGATATAGGATGCCCCTCCTTCTGTCCACCTCTTGCACCAAGGCCTCTTGTGCATCAGCAGAGAACCTCGGTGCACGGTCTCCCGCAGGCCCGGTACAAACTCAGACCGGCAGATTGGTGGGGCCTGGTGTGCAGATTGGAGGATGTGGGATTTAGGAGTGCGCAACCTTTATTCAATGTTTTAAAATAACTCTGATGTGGAGATGCCGGTGATGGACTGGGGTTAACAATTGTAAACAATTTTACAACACCAAGTTATAGTCCAACAATTTTATTTTTAATCCCACAAGCTTTCGGGGGCTTTCCCCTTCCTCAGGCGGTGTGGAAAATCCAATTAAAATAACTCAACAGTTTATAAACATAGAAACATCGAAAATAGGAGCAGGAGTAGGCCATTCAAAATGATCATGGCTGATCGTCTGACTCAGTACCCTGTTCCTGCTTTTTCCCCATATCCCGAGATCCCTTTAGCATTAAGAAATATATCTATCTCCTTGAATACATCTAATGACTTGGCCTCCACAGCCTTCTGTGGTAGAGAATTCCACAGGTTCACCACTCTCTGAGTGAAGAAATTTCTCCTCATCTCGGTTCTAAATGGCATACCCCGTATCCTGAGACTGTGACCCCTGGTTCTGGACTCCCCAACCAGGGGAAACATCCTCCCTGCATTTAGTCTGTCTAGATGTCATAGGGATGGGATCTGTATCTGTGTTTTACGTGTGCGATGTCCGATCTCCGTTCACACTCCGGGCGGGCCCGTATCTTATATTTGAAAATATCAGAATCCCACAAACGTTGAGCAGCCAAGTTGTTGCTTGTTAAAAATTCCAGAGGTCCCATCATCAACATGCTGCTCTATATTGCAGCACAGATTCACTTTCCAATTGACTTCCAACACATCCTGCAGCCACAGTGCACATCCCCTTTAAGTGGTGCAGGCCGCATTTAAGAGGTGCAGGCCGCCTTTAAGAGGTGCAAGCCGCCTTTAAGTGGTGCAGGCCGCCTTTAAGTGGTGCAGGCCGCCTTTAAGAGGTGCAGGCCGCCTTTAAGAGGTGCAGGCCGCCTTTAAGTGGTGCAGGCCGCCTTTAAGAGGTGCAGGCCGCATTTAAGAGGTGCAGGCCGCATTTAAGAGGTGCAGGCCGCCTTTAAGAGGTGCAGGCCGCCTTTAAGAGGTGCAGGCCGCCTTTAAGTGGTGCAGGCCGCATTTAAGAGGTGCAGGCCGCCTTTAAGTGGTGCAGGCCGCATTTAAGAGGTGCAGGCCGCCTTTAAGAGGTGCAGGCCGCATTTAAGAGGTGCAGGCCGCATTTAAGAGGTGCAGGCCGCATTTAAGAGGTGCAGGCCGCCTTTAAGTGGTGTAGGCCGCATTTAAGAGGTGCAGGCCGCATTTAAGAGGTGCAGGCCGCCTTTAAGAGGTGCAGGCCGCATTTAAGAGGTGCAGGCCGCATTTAAGAGGTGCAGGCCGCATTTAAGAGGTGCAGGCCGCCTTTAAGAGGTGCAGGCCGCCTTTAAGTGGTGCAGGCCGCATTTAAGAGGTGCAGGCCGCCTTTAAGAGGTGCAGGCCGCATTTAAGAGGTGCAGGCCGCCTTTAAGAGGTGCAGGCCGCCTTTAAGAGGTGCAGGCCGCCTTTAAGTGGTTTCCAGCCACTCGCGATGACAGGCCCTCTGCTGGCGAGCAGCCAATCAACGGTGCAGTGAGGCCTGGCTGCTCGCAGCAATCAGGTAAATCGCCAGGAAGCACGAATGTTACATGCTGCCTGCATCTCAACGACCGGACGCAGGTTCATCACACACCGCCACCCCTGCGCCCGGTTTCAGGGGTTAACCAATATAATCCCCTTGGACCTTCAAAACCTGTCTCAGGTTATGCTGAGTAGGGAGGCAGGAAAATCTTATACCACAGTCGGGGCTCGGCGACCTTAGACATTGGGGGTGAACTGAGACCTTGTAGTGCTTGTTTTTTAGGCGCTACGTGGAACTAAGCCTCGAAAATGGCGTCCGAGATGCGCGTACGCTTCCGCCGTGCACTGCACCAGACGCCATCTTGGTAAAGGTGTTTGCGCCCGCGCACCTAACGAAAGCCGGCAGTGTGTAGAGTCGGGAGGTGAGGACGCAGGCCCGGATCCCATTGAAACACTGGTTTGAAGCAGTCGCAGCATTTACGAACTCCCCGCTCCAGCCAACACACTGTCCTAACCTCGCACAGCTGAACAGGAGTTAAAGAGCATGAAGGACCCCTCCCAACCAGCGCTATTTAAAGGCATCATGCAGGAGTTACAGGTTAGTTGCTGGATTAATTATTCGAGCTGCTGGTACAATTGTGGGTGTTTGTGGAAGTTTCCTGTACTTGGAGAGAGTTGCAATATTCTATAGAGAGTGGGCTGGCTGGTCATGCAGTACTGTTAGTGGCATTTAAAACTGTGCCGAACAGGTTGCTGCCAGACATGGGTGGCCTGCGAGGGCTTCCTCTGGGAATTGAACATGACAGGGAGCATGCAGAGAGGTCAAACAGAGCAGGACAAGCTTTGAGAAGAGGGAGGAGGAGGCGGAGGGCACTCAGCAGGAGGCCATATCCAACGAGGCTTTTCAGGGACCAATTCTCTTACCTCAACTTCAGCGAAGATCAGTGCATCCGACCTCTGTGATTCACGAAAATTGGTCACGACTGAGATTTGTCAACTGCCGCAGCCACAACTGCAGCTTCAGAGTAGACAGAGAGACAGCATTGCCTGAGGTTGTCAAGGTAAACGTGGAGCTTAGTTTTTACGGCTCTGGCTGCTTTCAGGCTGCTGCTGGTGATATAAGCAACATCTCGCAGTTTGCAGAGCATTGCTGTATAAGGCAGGTCATGGAAGCTCTGTACGCACTCCGAAACAGATTGCCTCTTGATAGAGACAAGCAGTAGGAGCGGGCACGAGGGTTTGCTCGCATTGCAGGCTTCCCCATGGTGCAGGGTGCCATTGACTGAACCCATGCGTGCTCCACATCTGAACTCGACCATATTCATGAACAGAAAGGGATTCCACTCCCTCAATGTGCAGCTGGTGTGTGACCACATGAGCGCATCATGCAGCTCAAAGCCCACCACCCTGGCAGCAGTCACAATTCATTCATTCTGTGGCAGTCCTACGTGCCACCTATATTTCAACCAGCACGGCAAGTCAAAGGCTGCCAATGGGCAACAAGGGTTATCCCCTCATGAAGTGGCTCATGACTGGTCTGGAACCCACGCACACGTGCACAGCAGGTGTACAACGAGAGCCATGCTGCCACAAGGAACATCATAGAGCACACCATAGGTGTCCTCAAGCAAAGCTTTCACTGCCTGGACCACTCTGGAGGAGTCCTCAGTGCACAGCTGAGCGGGTATCAAGATTTGTCGTTGTATGCTGCATGCTCCACATGGGGGAACAGCCCTTGCCACCGCCTATCAGGCAAGAACCTGAGTCAGAGGCAGAGGAAGAGGAGGAAGAGGCAGAGGAGGAGGAAGTGCAGCAGAAAGAGGAGGAAGAGGCAGGGAGGTTACAACATTAACATGCCCTTTCTGCCGGGGCTCTGCGTGATCAGATGATTAATGAACGATACCAGTAACTTCAAAGGCACCTCCCCATTCACCAATAGTCCCACACTCCTTGCCTTTACTCTCTCACATGACCATCAAATTGCCCTCCTTATGATTACACATTGCTTCCTCCCTCAGCTCACTGTAGAAATAAAAACCGCCACCAAATGCAAATTCAAATCCACATTTATCAATTCACACATGAAATGATTGAAACAACATGAGACTATTCACCCTTGTGCATTCCCTCAGTGCCTGTTGTTTGTGTATCTTTACCTTTCTTAGTGTTCCTACGAGGTCCATCCCCAGTGGCTGGAGTGGGTGGTGGAAAGTTGCTGACCTTCAATTGAGGAGCCTACAGAGGGCCTTGGAGGACGACCTCGAGCAGCTCTGGGCCAGGAGGACTCAGCTTCAGACTGCACCATCTCAGCCTGGGCTGCAGCAGTCTGGCCTGGCTGGCCGACAGGCAACAGCAAGGGCACTGGCGGAGTGGGAGGGGTGGGAGCAGGAATGCTGACGGAATGAGAGAGGACAGCAGGTCCGGCTGCCATGGCACCACTGACACTCTCCCGGGGCGGCATCTCAGCAATCCTGGTGATCGGCTGGAGAACGGATTGCTGGAGTGCTGTGACGCCCTGGAAGCCCCGTTCCACAGTGGTCCCCAGACCCACGATAGCAGCAGTCTGAGCTCCAAATGATGCAGTCAGACCTTGGATGGCAGATGTTTGTGTGCAATGGAAGCTGTGACATCAGTCATCAGACACTGCATCATGGTGGGTTCCACAGGTGCGCTGATGGAGGTGACCACCTGTTCCATGTTGGAAAGGATGGGCTCCAAGCTCTGCGTAAAGCCCTGTGCCAAGTTGGAGCTGGACTCCTCCATGCCCCTTCTCATTGTGCGCAGGCTTTCTGGCAGGCTTTCCAGTGCCCCAAGCATTTGTTGGTGTACGCCCATCAGCCGTCTTCTGTAGCCTGGCCCATCGAAGTCCTCATCTGACTCCTCTGCAGCAGAACAGTGTGTCACCTCCCCCTCCGGCGAGCTGGCACCTGTGATATCCATACCCCCCGCCCCGACTCCTGTACACTTGTGCTCAGTGTCACACCACATGCAGATCCCTCCTCTGTCCTCGCCTTTAAACTACTATCAGAGTCAGTCTCTGAGCTGGTGGCTGCGAGTGTAAGATTGTGTGACGGTGTGTCTATATCATCATTGTCAGCTTCCTCTGCCTCCTCTGACTGGGCAGGTTCCAGTTCTTGGGTATCTGAAATGACAAAGGAAACAGGGGTTGTGGTGAGGGGAGAGGAGATCATAAGAACATAAGACATAGGAGCAGGAGTAGGCCATTTGTGTGGCACTATCACCGTGCTAAATGGGATAGATTCAGAACAGATCTAACAGCTCAAAATTGGGCATCCATGAGGTGCTGTGGGCCATCAGCAGCAGCAGAATTGTATTCCAGCACAATCTGTAACCTCATGGCCGGGCATATTCCTCACTCTACCATTACCAACAAGCCAGGGGATCAACCCTGGTTCAATGAGGAGTGTAGAAGAGCATGCCAGGAGCAGCACCAGGCGTACCTAAAAATGAGGTGCCAACCTGGTGACGCTACAACTCAGGACTACATGCATGCGAAACAGCAGAAGCAACATGCTATAGACAGAGCTAAGCGATTCCACAACCAACGGATGAGATCAAAGATCTGCAGTCCTGCCTCATCCAGTTGTGAATGGTGGTGGACAATTAAACAACTAACGGGAGGAGGAGGCTCTGTAAACATCCCCATCCTCAATGATGGCAGAGTCCAGCACGTGAGTGCAAAAGACAAGGCTGAAGTGTTTGCAACCATCTTCAGCCAGAAGTGTCGAGTGGATGATCCATCTCGGCCTCCTCCCGATATCCCCACCATCACGGAAGCCAGTCTTCAGCCAATTCGATTCACTCCACGTGATATCAAGAAACGGCTGAGTGCACTGGATACAGCAAAGGCTATGGGCCCTGAGAACATCCCGGCTGTAGTGCTGAAGTCTTGTGCTCCAGAACTAGCTGCGCCTCTAGCCAAGCTGTTCCAGTACAGTTACAACACTGGCATCTACAAGACAATGTGGAAAATTGCCCGGGTATGTCCTGATCACAAAAAGCAGGACAAATCCAATCTGCCCAATTACCGCCCCATCAGTCTACTCTCAATCATCAGCAAAGTGATGGAAGGTGTCGTCGACAGTGCTATCAAGCGGCACTTACTCACCAATAACCTGCTCAACGATGCTCAGTTTGGGTTCCGCCAGGACCACTTGTCTCCAGACCTCATTACAACCTTGGTCCAAACATGGACAAAAGAGCTGAATTCCAGAGGTGAGGTGAGAGTGACTGCCCTTGACATCAAGGCAGCATTTGACCGAGTGTGGCACCAAAGAGCCCTAGTAAAATTGAAGTCAATGGGAATCGGGGAAAACTCTCCAGTGACTGGAGTCATACCTAGCACAAAGGAAGATGATAGTGGTTGTTGGAGGCCAATCATCTCAGCCCCAGGACATTGCTGCAGGAGTTCCTCAGGGCAGTGTCCTAGGCCCAACCATCTTCAGCTGCTTCATCAATGACCTTCCCTCCATCATAAGGTCAGAAATGGGGATGTTCGCTGATGATTGCACAGTGTTCAGTTCCATTCGCAACCCCTCAGATAATGAAGCAGTCCGAGCCTGCATGCAGCAAGACCTGGACAACATCCAGGCTTGGGCTGATAAGTGGCAAGTAACATTCGCACCAGACAAGTGCCAGGCAATGACCATCTCCAACAAGGGCGAGTCTAACCATTTCCCCTTGACATTCAATGGCATTACCATCGCCGAATCCCCCACCATCAACATCCTGGGAGTCACCATTGATCAGAAACTTAACTGGAGCAGCCATATAAATACTGTGGCTACGAGAGCAGGTCAGAGGCTGGGTATTCTGCGGTGAGTGACTCACCTCCTGACTCCCCAAAGCCTTTCCACCATCTACAAGGCACAAGTCAGGAGTGTGATGGAATACTCTCCACTTGCCTGGATGAGTGCAGCTCCAACAACACTCAAGAAGCTCGACACCATCCAGGACAAAGCAGCCCGCTTGATTGGCACCCCATCCACCACCCTAAACATTCACTCCCTTCACCACCGGCGCACCGTGGCTGCAGTGTGTACCATCCACAGGATGCACTGCAGCAACTCGCCAAGGTTTCTTCGACAGCACCTCCCAAACCTGCGACCTCTACCACATAGAAGGACAAGGGCAGGAGGCACATGGGAACAACACCACCTGCATGTTCCCCTCCAAGTCACACACCATCCCAACTTGGAAATATATCGCCGTTCCTTCATCGTCACTGGGTCAAAATCCTGGAACTCCCTTCCTAACAGCACTTTGGGAGAACCTTCACCACACGGACTGCAGCGGTTCAAGAAGGCGGCTCACCACCACCTTCTCAAGGGCAAATTGAGATGGGCAACAAATGCTGGCCTCGCCAGCGACGCCCACGTCCCATGAACGAGTAAAAAAAAAAATTCAGCCCCTCGAGCCTGCTCCACCATTCAGTCAGTTCATGTCTGATCTTTGACCTCAACTCCACTTTCCTGCCCAATCCCCATATCCCTTGATTTCCCTACTGTTCAAAAATCTATCGATCTCAGCCTTGAATATACTCAATGACTGAGCATCCACAGCCCTGTGGGGTAGAGAATTCCAAAGATCCACAACCCTCTGAGTGAAGAAATTTCTCTTCATCTCAGTCCCAAATGGCCGACCCTTTATCCTGAGAGTAAAGCCCCCTAGTTCTAAACCCTCCAGCCAGGAGAAACTACCTCTCAGTATCTACCCTGTCAAGCCCCCTCAGAATCTTATATGTTTCAATGAGATCACCTCTCATTCTTCTGAACTCCAGAGAGTATAGGCCCATTCTACTCAATCTCTCCTCATAGGACAACCCTCTCATCCCAGGAATTAATCTAGTGAACCTTCATTGCACTGTCTCTAAGGGAAGGATATCCTTCCTTAGATAAAGAGACCAAAACTGTACGCAGTACTCCAGGTGAGGTCTCACCAAAGCCCTGTACAATTATTATGAGACTTCCTTACTCTTGTACTCCAACCTCCTTACAATAAAGGTCAACATGCCATTTGCCTTCCTAATTCCTTGCAGTACCTGCATGTTATCTTTCTGTGTTTCTTGTACGAGGACACCCAAATCTCTCTGAACACCAACATTTAATAGTTTCTCACCATTTAAAAAATATTCTGTTTTTCTATTCTTCCTACCAAAGTGAATAACCTCACATTTCCCCACATTATACTTCATCTGCCACCTTCTTGCCCACTCACTTAACCTGTCTATATCCCTGTACAGACTCTTTGTGTCCTCCTCACAGCTTACTTTCCCACTTAGCTTTGCACTCAGTCCCTTCATCTAAGTCATTAATATAGATTGTAAATAGCTGAGGCCCAAGCACTGATCCTTGTGGCACCCCACTAGTTACAGCCTGCCAGCCTGAAAATGACCCATTTATCCCTACTCTCTGTTTTCTGTCCATTAACCAATCCTCTATCCATGCTAATATGTTACCCCCAACCCCATGAGCCCTTATCTTGTGTAACAACCTTTTATGTGGCATCTTATCAAATACCTTTTGAAAATCCAAATCTTCAACATCCACTGTCTCCCCTTTATCTACCCTGCGAGTTACATCCTCAAAAATCTTAAACAAATTTATCAAACACAATTTCCCTTTCATAAAACCATGTTGACTCTGTCCAATCATATTATGATGTTCT
This sequence comes from Heptranchias perlo, assembly GCF_035084215.1. NCBI lineage: Eukaryota > Metazoa > Chordata > Chondrichthyes > Hexanchiformes > Hexanchidae > Heptranchias > Heptranchias perlo. The sequence goes on along the minus strand of NW_027139120.1, from coordinate 494,614 downwards.
AAGTGCCCTGTTACCACTTCCTTAATAAAGGATTCCAGCATTTTCCCGATGACTGATGTCAGGCTAACTGGCCTGTAGTTCCCTGTTTTCTCTCTCCCTCCTTTCTTGAATAGTGGGGTTACATTTGTTAACTTCCAATCCACTGGGACCGTTCGAGAATCTAGGGAATTCTGGAAGATCACAACCAATGCATCCACTATCTCTGCAGCCACCTCTTTTAGAACCCTTGGATGTCGGCCATCAAGTTCAGGGGATTTATCAGCTTTTAGTCCCATTAGTTTCTCAAGTACTTTTTCTCTACTGATATTAATTACTTTAAGTTCCTCACTCTCATTAGCCCCTTGGTTCCCCATTATTTATGGTATGCTTTTTGTGTCTTCTACTGTGAAGACAGATACAAAATATTTGATTAATGTCTCTGCCGTTTCTTTATTCCCCATTATAATTTCTCCTGTCTCAGCCTCTAAGGGACCGAAATTTACTTTCGCTAATCTCTTCCTTTTTACATACTTGTAGAAGCTCTTACAATCCGTTTTTATATTTCTTGCTCGTTTACTTTCATATTCTATTTTCTCCCTTTTTATCAATTTTTTGGTTGTCCTTTGCTGGTTTCTAAAACTCTCCCAATTTGTTGAGAATATTGAAATATTTCTTTAAATGTTTGCCATTGCTTTTCAAACGTCAAACCCTTTAATTTAATTTCCCAATCTACCTGAGCCATCTCGCCCCTCATACCAATATAATTGGCTTTATTTAAGATTAAGACTCTGGTTTCGGACTTAAGTATGTCACTCTCAAACTCAAAGTGAAATTCTATCATATTAAGATCACTCTTCCCCAGAGGCTCCTTTATTCTGAGATTACGAGTTAACCCTAGCTCATTACACAATACAAGGTCTAAAATAGCCTGTTCCCTGATTGGTTCCATGACGTATTGCTCTCGGAAACTGTGTTGAATACAGTCCATGAACTCGTCTTCTAAACTATCTTTTTCGAATTTGATTTGCTCAGTCGATGTGAAGATTAAAGTCCCCCATGGTTACTGCAAAACCTTTGTTACAAGCTCCTCTTATTTCTTCATTAGTATGCTGTGCAATTGAATTGCTTCTTTTAGGGGCCCTATAAACTCCTCCCACCAGTGTTTTCTGCCCCTTGTTATTTCTTATTTCCACCCATACTGATTCTACTTCCTGATCTTCCGAGCCAAGATCCTTTCTCACCACTGTCCTTATGTCATCCTCTATTATTAGGGCTACATCCCCTCCTTTTCCATCCTACCTGTCTTTTCTAAATGTCACGTACCCTGGAATATTTAGTTCCCAATCTTGGTCACTTTTCAACCATGTCTCTGTAATGACTATTAGATTCAACCCATGTATCTCTATTTGTGCAACTAATTCATCCAGTTATGAATGCTCTGTGCATTCAGATAAAGAGCCTTTAATTTTGACTAATTACCAGTTTTTTCTGCTTTGACCTTATTGATGCACTATTATTGATAAACTCTCTGTCCCTTCCTGCCACACTCTGCTTATCTTTACCCAAATCACTACACTGCTCTGTTGCCTTGACTTTTCTCATTAGATTTCTAAATTTCCCCTCACCTGACTCCTCCCCGACCCTTTTAATTTAAAGCTCTATCTACAGCCCTAGTTATTCGATTCGCCAGGTCATTGGTCCCAGCCCGGTTTAAGTGGAGCCCGTCCCATCGGAACAGCTCCCTCTTTCCCCAGTACTGGTGCCAGTGCCCCATGAATCGAAACCCCTGTCTCCCACACCACTCTTTGAGCCACGCATTTAACTCTCTGATCTGTTTGACCCTGTGCCAATTTGCACATGGCTCAGGCAGTAACCCAGAGATTATTACCTTTGAGGTTCTGCTTATTAATTTAGACCCTAGTTCTTCAAACTGTCTCAGCTGAACCTCATTCCTAGTCCTACCTATGTCGTTAGTCGTACGTGGACCACGACAACTGGATCCTCCCTCTCATGCTCCAAGTTCTTTTCCAGCCACGAGGAGATGTCCTTAACCCTGGCACCGGGCAGGCAGTACAGTCTTCGGGACTCTTGGTCGCGTCTGCAGAGAACAGTATCTATCCACCTGACTCGACTGTCACCTATCACTACCACATTCCTTTTTACTCCTCCCACTTAAATGGTCTCCTGTACCACAGTGCCGTGGTCAGTTTGCCCATCCTCCCTGCAGTCCTTGTTCTCATCCATACAGGTAGCAAGTACCTCGTACCTGTTGGACAAGGTCAAAGGCTGAGGCTCCTCCACCAGTAGATCCTGGGTCCCCTTACCTGCCTGACTCACGATCACATCCTCCTGTCCCTGACCACTGAACGAATCTAAACTACTGCCGAATCTAAGAGGTGGCTAATGGGTTGCCGCAAGGATCAGTGCTGGGGCCTCAGCTATTTACAATCTATATCAATGAATTAGATGAAAGGACAGAGTGTATCCAAGTTTGCTGACGATACAAAGCTAGGTGGGAAAGTAAGCTGTGAGGAGGACACAGAGAGTCTGCAAAGGGATATAGACAGGTTAAGTGAGTGGGCAAGAAGGTGGCAGATGGAGTATAATGTGGGGAAATGTGAAGTTGTTCACTTTGGTAGGAAGAATAGAGAAACAGAATATTTTTTAAATGGTGAGAAACTATTAAATGTTGGTGTTCAGAGAGATCTGGATGTCCTCATACAAGAAACACAGAAAGTTAGCGTGCAGATACAGCAAGCAATTAGGAAGACAAATGGAATGTTGGCCTTTATTGCAAGGGGGTTGGAGTACAAGAGTAAGGAAGTCTTACTACAATTGTTCAGGGCCTTGGTGAGACCTCACCTGGAGTACTATGTACAGTTTTGGTCTCCTTATCTAAGGAAGGATATACTTGCCTTAGAGGCGGTGCAACAAAGGTTCACTCGATTAATTCCCGGGATGAGAGGGTTCATAGAATCGTAGAAAGTTACGGTGCAGAAGGAGGCCATTCGGCCCATCATGACCTTGCCGGCCAATAAAGAGCTATCCAGGTTAATCCCACTTTCCAGCATTTGGTCCGTAGCCCTGTAGGTTACAGCACTTCAAGTGCACATCCAAGTATTTTTTAAATGAGTTGAGGGTTTCTGCCTCTGCCACCCTTTCAGGCAGTGAGTTCCAGACCCCCACCACCCTCTGGGTGAAAACATTTCCTCCTCAGCTCCCCTCTAATCCTTCTCCCAATTACTTTAAATCTATGCCCCCTGGTCACTGACCTCAATCCTAAGGGAAATAGGTCCTCCCTATTCACTCTATCTAATCCCGTCATAATTTTATATACCTCAATTAAATCTCCCCTCAGCCTCCTCTGTTCCAAAGAGAACAATCCCAGCCTATCCAATCTTTTCTCAAAGCTAAAATTCTCCAGCCCTGGCAACGTCCTCGTAAATCTCCTCTGTACCCTCTCTAGTGCAAATACGTCTTTCCTGTAAGAACATAAGAACATAAGAAATTGGAGCAGGAGTAGGCCAATCGGCCCCTCGAGCCTGCTCCGCCATTCAATAAGATCATGGCTGATCTGATCCCAACCACAAATCTAAAGAACACAAGAAGTCGGAGCAGGACCCGGCCACATAGCCCCTGGGCCCTCTCCGCCACCCACAGGGCATTGACCGATCCGAACTCAGCTTCATGTCCAATTTCCTGCCCGCTCCCCATAACCCCTAATTCCCTTTACTTCTAGGAAACTGTCTATTTCTGTTTTAAATTTATCTAATGATGTAGCTTCCACAGCTTCCTGGGGCAGCAAATTCCACAGACCGACCACCCTCTGAGTGAAGAAGTTTCTCCTCATCTCAGTTTTGAAAGAGCAGCCCCTTATTCTAAGATTATGCCCCCTAGTTCTAGTTTCACCCATCTTTGGGAACATCCTTACTGCATCCACCCGATCAAGACCCTTCACAATCTTATATGTTTCAATAAGATCACCTCTCATTCTTCTGAACTCCAATGAGTAGAGTCCCAATCTACTCAACCTCTCCTCATATGTCCGCCCCCTCATCCCCGGGATTAACCGAGTGAACCTTCTTTGTACTGCCTCGAGAGCAAGTATGTCTTTTCTTAAGTATGGAGACCAAAACTGTATGTGGTGACCAGAACTGTACACAGTACTCAAGCTGTGGCCTAACTAGTGTTTTATACAGTTCCAGCATAACCTCCCTGCTTTTATATTCTATGCCTCGGATAATAAAGGAAAGTATTCCATATGCCATTTTAACCACCTTATCTACCTGTCCTGCTACCTTCAGGATCTGTGGACATGCACTCCAAGGTCCCTCACTTCCTCTACACCTCTCAGTATCCTACCATTTATTGTGTATTCCTTTGCCTTGTTTGCCCCCCCCCCAAATACATTACCTCACACTTCTCCGGATTGAACTCCATTTGCCACTTTTCTGCCCACCTGACCAGTCCATTGATATCTTCCTGCAGTCTACAGCTTTCCTCCTCACTATCAACCACACGGCCAATTTTTGTATCATCTGCAAACTTCTTGATCAAGCCCCCCACATTTAAGTCCAAACGATTAATATATATCACAAAAAGCAAGGGACCGAGTACTGAGCCTTGAGGAACCCCACTGGAAACAGCCTTCCAGTTGCAAAAACACCCGTCGACCATTACCCTTTGCTTCCTGCCACTGAGCCAATTTTGGATCCAAGTAGCCACTTTCCCTTGGATCCCATGGGCTTTTGCTGTTTTAGACCAGTCTGCCATGTGGGAGCTTGTCAAAAGCCTTGCTAAAATCCATGTACACTACATCAAACGCAATACCCTCATCGACCCTCCTTGTTACTGCCTCAAAAAATTCAATCAAGTTAGTTAGACACAACCTTCCCTTAACAAATCCATGCTGACTGCAATGAAATGATGCACAGACTGCAGCAGTGCAGCTTTACATGGACAGACTGAAGCAGTGCAGCTTTACATAGACAGACTGCAGCAGTGCAGCTTTACATGGACAGACTGCAGCAGTGCAGCTTTACATGGAGAGACTGCAGCTGTGCAGCTTTACATGGACGGACTGCAGCTGTGCAGCTTTACATGGACAGACTGCAGCAGTGCAGCTTTACATGGACAGACTGCAGCAGTGCAGCTTTACATGGACAGACTGCAGCAGTGCAGCTTTACATGGACAGACTGCAGCAGTGCAGCTTTACATGGACAGACTGCAGCAGTGCAGCTTTACATGGAGAGACTGCAGCAGTGCAGCTTTACATGGAGAGACTGCAGCAGTGCAGCTTTACATGGAGAGACTGCAGCAGTGCAGCTTTACATGGAGAGACTGCAGCAGTGCAGCTTTACATGGACAGACTGCAGCAGTGCAGCTTTACATGGACAGACTGCAGCAGTGCAACTGGATCATTGTCCTGTGATGTCTCGTTACTCCGCACCCTTAAAACAGTGAGATGATGTGTCAGTTGCTTGGTAACAGTTAGCTCTTTCTTGCTTTGGCTTCAGGCCAACTGAGGCCCAATTATAGGATGTGCTGCGACTCAACATAAACTCCCCTTTCATTCGGAGTTTGGGCTATCAAAAGCAGCAGGTGCCAGAGAAAAGTCTCACGCTCTCTGAATTAGGAAAGCCGGAAATGACTGCATTTATAGAACAACATGAGTACAACAGAGAATAGAGAAAGGGCCCATTCAGCATGTAAAATGTGCACCAACCGAGAGACCAAGTGCAAACTGCCGGAGATGGAATGGTGTGTCGGTGTTAGTATGGATATCAGTATTTATCATAGAGTATTAGTGTTAGTATAGATATCAGTATTTATCATAGAGTATTAGTGTTAGTATAGATATCAGTATTTATCATAGAGTATTAGTGTTAGTATAGATATCAGTATTTATCATAGAGTATTAGTGTTAGTATAGATATCAGTATTTATCATAGAGTATTAGTGTTAGTATAGATATCAGTATTTATCATAGAGTATTAGTGTCAGTATAGATATCAGTATTTATCATAGAGTATTAGTGTTAGTATAGATATCAGTATTTATCATAGAGTATTAGTGTTAGTATAGATATCAGTATTTATCATAGAGTATTAGTGTTAGTATAGATATCAGTATTTATCATAGAGTATTAGTGTTAGTATAGATATCAGTATTTATCAGAGAGTATTAGTGTTAGTATAGATATCAGTATTTATCATAGAGTATTAGTGTTAGTATAGATATCAGTATTTATCATAGAGTATTAGTGTTAGTATAGATATCAGTATTTATCATAGAGTATTAGTGTTAGTATAGATATCAGTATTTATCATAGAGTATTAGTGTTAGTATAGATATCAATATTTATCATAGAGTATTAGTGTTAGTACAGATATCAGTATTTATCATAGAGTATTAGTGTTAGTATAGATATCAGTATTTATCATAGAGTATTAGTGTTAGTATAGATATCAGTATATATCGGAGAGTATTATTGTTAGTATAGATATCAGTATTTATCATAGAGTATGAGTGTTAGTATAGATATCAATATTTATCATAGAGTATTAGTGTCAGTATAGATATCAGTATTTATCATAGAGTATTAGTGTTAGTACAGATATCAGTATTTATCACAGAGTATTAGTGTTAGTATAGATATCAGTATTTATCATAGAGTATTAGTGTTAGTATAGATATCAGTATTTATCATAGAGTATTAGTGTTAGTATAGATATCAGTATTTATCATAGAGTATTAGTGTTAGTATAGATATCAGTATTTATCAGAGAGTATTAGTGTTAGTATAGATATCAGTATTTATCATAGAGTATTAGTGTTAGTATAGATATCAGTATTTATCATAGAGTATTAGGGTTAGTATAGATATCAGTATTTATCACAGAGTATTAGTGTTAGTATAGATATCAGTATTTATCAGAGAGTATTAGTGTTAGTATAGATATCAGTATTTATCAGAGAGTATTAGTGTTAGTATAGATATCAGTATTTATCAGAGAGTATTAGTGTTAGTATAGATATCAGTATTTATCATAGAGTATTAGTGTTAGTATAGATGTCAGTATTTATCATAGAGTATTAGTGTTAGTACAGATATCAGTATTTATCATAGAGTATTAGTGTTAGTATAGATATCAGTATTTATCATAGAGTATTAGTGTTAGTATAGATATCAGTATTTATCATAGAGTATTAGTGTTAGTATAGATATCAGTATTTATCATAGAATATGATTGTTAGTATAGATATCAGTATTTATCATAGAGTATTAGTGTTAGTATAGATATCAGTATTTATCATAGAGTATTAGTGTTAGTATAGATATCAGTATTTATCATAGAGTATTAGTGTTAGTATAGATATCAGTATTTATCATAGAGTATTAGTGTTAGTATAGATATCAGTATTTATCATAGAGTATGAGTGTTAGTATAGATATCAGTATTTATCATAGAGTATTAGTGTTAGTATAGATATCAGTATTTATCAGAGAGTATTAGTGTTAGTATAGATATCATAGAATCATAGAATCATAGAAGTTACAACATGGAAACAGGCCCTTCGGCCCAACATGTCCATGTCGCCCAGTTTATACCACTAAGCTAGTCCCAATTGCCTGCACTTGGCCCATATCCCTCGATACCCATCTTCCCCATGTAACTGTCCAAATGCTTTTTAAAAGACAAAATTGTACCCGCCTCTACTACTGCCTCTGGCAGCTCGTTCCAGACACTCACCACCCTTTGAGTGAAAAAATTGCCCCTCTGGATCCTTTTGTATCTCTCCCCTCTCACCTTAAATCTGTGCCCCCTCGTTATAGACTCCCCTACCTTTGGGAAAAGATTTTGACTATCGACCTTATCTATGCCCCTCATTATTTTATAGACTTCTATAAGATCACCCCTTAACCTCCTACTCTCCAGGGAATAAAGTCCCAGTCTGTCTAACCTCTCCCTGTAAGTCAAACCATCAAGTCCCGGTAGCATCCTAGTAAATCTTTTCTGCACTCTTTCTAGTTTAATAATATCCTTTCTATAATAGGGTGACCAGAACTGTACACAGTACTCCAAGTGTGGCCTCACCAATGCCCTGTACAACTTCAACAAGACATCCCAACTCCTGCATTCAATGTTCTGACCAATGAAACCAAGCATGCTGAATGCCTTCTTCACCACCCTATCCACCTGTGACTCCACTTTCAAGGAGCTATGAATCTGTACTCCTAGATCTCTTTGTTCTATAACTCTCCCCAACGCCCTACCATTAACGGAGTAGGTCCTGGCCCGATTCGATCTACCAAAATGCATCACCTCACATTTATCTAAATTAAACTCCATCTGCCATTCATCGGCCCACTGGCCCAATTTATCAAGATCCCGTTGCAATCCTAGATAACCTTCTTCACTGTCCACAATGCCACCAATCTTGGTGTCATCTGCAAACTTACTAACCATGCCTCCTAAATTCTCATCCAAATCATTAATATAAATAACAAATAACAGCGGACCCAGCACCGATCCCTGAGGCACACCGCTGGACACAGGCATCCAGTTTGAAAAACAACACTCGACAACCACCCTCTGTCTTCTGTCGTCAAGCCAATTTTGTAACCAATTGGCTACCTCACCTTGGATCCCATGAGATTTAACCTTATGTAACAACCTACCATGCGGTACCTTGTCAAATGCTTTGCTGAAGTCCATGTAGACCACGTCTACTGCACAGCCCTCATCTATCTTCTTGGTTACCCCTTCAAAAAACTCAATCAAATTCGTGAGACATGATTTTCCTCTCACAAAACCATGCTGACTGTTCCTAATTAGTCCCTGCCTCTCCAAATGCCTGTAGATCCTGTCCCTCAGAATACCCTCTAACAACTTACCCACTACAGATGTCAGGCTCACTGGTCTGTAGTTCCCAGGCTTTTCCCTGCCGCCCTTCTTAAACAAAGGCACAACATTTGCTACCCTCCAATCTTCAGGCACCTCACCTGTAGCTGTCGATGATTCAAATATCTCTGCTAGGGGACCCGCAATTTCCTCCCTAACCTCCCATAACGTCCTGGGATACATTTCATCAGGTCCCAGAGATTTATCTACCTTGATGCGCGTTAAGACTTCCAGCACCTCCCTCTCTGTAATATGTACACTCCTCAAGACATCACTATTTATTTCCCCACGTTCCCTAACATCCATGCCTTTCTCAACCGTAAATACCGATGTGAAATATTCATTCAGGATCTCACCCATCAGTATTTATCAGAGAGTATTAGTGTTAGTATAGATATCAGTATTGATCAGAGTATTAGTGTTAGTATAGATATCAGTATTTTTCAGAGAGTATTAGTGTTAGTATAGATATCAGCATTTATCAGAGAGCATTAGTGTTAGTATAGATATCAGTATTTATCAGAGAGTATTGGTGTTAGTATAGATATCAGTATTTATCGGAGAGTATTAGTGTTAGGATAGATATCCGTATTTATCAGAGAGTATTAGTTTTATTATAGATATCAGTATTTATCAGAGAGCATTAGTGTTAGTATAGATATCAGTATTTTTCACAGAGTATTAGTGTTAGTATAGATATCAGTATTTATCAGAGAGTATTAGTGTTAGTATAGATATCAGTATTTATCAGAGAGTATTAGTGTTAGTATAGATATCAGTATTTATCAGAGAGCATTAGTGTTAGTATAGATATCAGTATTTATCAGAGAGTATTAGTGTTAGGATAGATATCCGTATTTATCAGAGAGTATTAGTGTTATTATAGATATCAGTATTGATCAGAGAGCATTAGTGTTAGTATAGATATCAGTATTTATCAGAGAGTATTAGTGTTAGTATAGATATCAGTATTTATCAGAGAGCATTAGTGTTAGTATAGATATCAGTATTTATCAGCGAGTATTAGTGATAGTATAGATATCAGCATTTAAAAGAGAGCATTAGTGTTAGTATAGATATCAGTATTTATCGGAAAGTATTAGTGTTAGTATAGATATCGGTATTTATCAGAGAGCATTAGTGTTAGTATAGATATCAGTATTTATCAGAGAGTATTAGTGTTAGTATAGATATCAGTTTTTATCGGAAAGTATTAGTGTTAGTATAGATATCGGTATTTATGAGAGAGTATTAGTGTTAGTATAGGTATCAGTATTTATCAGAGAGCTTTAGTGTTAGTATAGATTTCAGTATTTATCAGAGAGTATTAGTGTTAGTATAGATATCGGTATCTATCAGAAAGTATTTGTGTAAGTATAGATATTGGTATATAATGGAGAGTATTAGTGTTAGTATAGATATCAGTATTTATCAGAGAGTATTAGTGTTTGTATCGATATCAGTATTTATCAGAGAGCATTAGTGTTGGTATAGGTATCAATATTTATCAGAGAGCATTAGTGCTAGTATAGATATCAATATTTATTGGAGAGCATTAGTGTTATTATAGATATCAATATTTATCAGAGAGCATTAGTGTTAGTATATATATCAGTATTTATCAGAGAGTATCAGTGTTAGTATAGAAATCAGTATTTATTGGAGAGTATTAGTGTAAGTATACATATCAGTATTTATCAGACAGTATTAGTATTAGTATAGATTTCGGTATTTATGAGAGAGTATTAGTGTTAGTATAGATATCGGTATTTATCGGAGAGTATTAGTGTTAGTATAGAAATCAGTATTTTCAGCGAGTCTTAGTGTTACTATTGAAATCAGTATTTATCACAGTGCATTAGTGTTAGTATAGATATCGGTATCAGAGTGTATTAGTGTTAATATAGAAATCAGTATTTATCAGAGGGTATTAGTGTTAGTATCGACATCGGTATTTATAAAGAGTATTAGTGTTAGTATATATATCGGTATCTATCAGAGAGTATTAGTGTTCGGAAAGATATCAGTATTTATCAGAGAGTATTAGTGTTATTATAGATATCATTATTTATCAGAGAGCATTAGTGTTAGTTTAAATATCAGTATTTATCAGAGAGTATTAGTGTTAGTACAGATATCAGTATTTATCGGAGAGTATTAGTGTTAGTATAGACATCGGTATTTATCAGAGAGTATTAGTGTTAGTATAGATTTCGGTATTTATGAGAGAGTATTAGTGTTAGTATTGATATCAGTATTTGTCACAGAGCATTAGTGTTAGTATAAATATCGGTATCAGAGTGTATTAGTGTTAGGTTAGATATCAGTATTTATCAGAGAGTATTAGTGTTATTATAGATATCAGTATTTATCAGAGAGCATTAGTGTTATTATAGATATCAGTATTTATCAGAGAGTATTAGTGTTAGTACAGATATCAGTTTTTATCGGAGTGTATTAGTGTTAGTATAGATATCAGTATTTATCAGAGAGCATCAGTGTTAGTACAGATATCAGTATTTATCAGAGAGTATTCGTGTTAGTATTTAATCAGTATTTATCAGCGAGTATTAGTGTTAGTATTGATATCAGTATTTATCAGCGAGTATTAGTGTTAGTGTAGATATCAGTATTTATCAGAGAGCATTCGTGTTAGTATAGATATCAGTATTTATCCGAGAATATTAGTATAGATATCAGCATTTATCGGACAGTATTAGTGTTAGAATCGGTATCAGTATTTATCCGAGAGCATTAGTGGTGGTATAGATATCGGTATTTATCAGAGAGCATTAGTATTGGTATAGATATCAGTAATGATCAGAAAGTATTAGTGTTAGTATAGATATCAGTATTTATCAGAGAGTATTAGTGTTAGTATAGATATCAGTATTTATCATAGAGTATTAGTGTTAGTATAGATATCAGTATTTTCAGAGAGTATTAGTGGTGGTATAGATATCGGTATTTATCAGAGAGCATTAGTATTGGTATAGATATCAGTAATGATCAGAAAGTATTATTGTTAGTATAGATATCAGTATTTATCAGAGAGTATTAGTATTAGTATTGATATCGGTATTTATGAGCGAGTATTAGTGTTAGTATCGATATCATTATTTATCGGAGAATATTAGTGTTAGTATAGTTATCAGTATCAGAGGGTATTAGTGTTAATATAGAAATCAGTATTTATCAGAGAGTGTGAGTGCAGATATCGGTATCTATCAGAAAGTATTCGTGTTAGTATAGATATTGGTATTTAATGGAGAGTATTAGTGTTAGTATAGATATCGGTATTTATCAGAGAGTATAAGTGTTAGTATAGATATCAGTATTTATTGGAGAGTATTAGTGTTAGTATAGAAATCGGTATTTATCGGAGATTATTAGTGTCAGTGTAGATATCAGGATTTATCCGAGAGTATTACTGTTTGTATAGAAGTCAGTATTTATCAGAGAGTATTAGTGTTAGTATAGCTATCAGTGTTTATCAGAGAGTACTAGTGTTAGTATAGATATCAGTATTTGTCAGAGAGCTTTAGTGTTGGTATAGATATCGGTATTTATCGGAGAGTATTAGTGTTAGTCTAGAAATCAGTATTTATCAGCGAGTATTAGTGTTAGTATTGATATCAGTATTTATCAGAGAATATTATTGTTAGTATCGATATCAGTATTTATCACAGAGCATTAGTGTTAGTATAGATATCGGTATCAGAGTGTATTCGTGTTAATATTGAAATCAGTATTTATCAGATGGTATTAGTGTTAGTACATATATCGGTATCTATCAGAGAGTATTAGTGTTAGTATTGATATCAGTATTTATCAGAGAGCATTAGTGTTAGTACAGATATCAGTATTTTTCAGAGAGCATTCGTGTTCGTACAGATATCAGTATTTATCAGCGAGTATTAGTGTTAGTATAGATATCAGTATTTATCAGAGAGAATTGGTGTTAGTATAGATATCAGTATTTATCAGACAGTATTAGTGTTAGTATAGATATCAGTATTTATCAGAGATAATTAGTGTTGGTATAGGTATCAGTATTTATCAGAGAGCATTAGTGTTAGTATAGAAATCAGTATTTAATGGAGAGTATTAGTGTTAGTATAGATATCGGTATTTATCAGAGAGTATCAGTGTTTGTATCGATATCAGTATTCATCAGAGAGTATTAGTGTTAGTATAGATATCAGTATTTATTGGAGAGTATTTGTGTTAGTATAGATATCGGTATTTATCGGAGATTATTAGTGTCAGTGTAGATATCAGGATTTATCCGAGAGTATTACTGTTTGTATCGAAGTCAGTATTTATCAGAGAGTATTTGTGTTAGTATAGCTATCAGTGTTTATCAGAGAGTACTAGTGTTAGTATAGATATCAGTTTTTATCGGAGTGTATTAGTGTTAGTATAGATATCAGTATTTATCAGAGAGCATCAGTGTTAGTACAGATATCAGTATTTATCAGAGAGTATTCGTGTTAGTATTTAATCAGTATTTATCAGCGAGTATTAGTGTTAGTATTGATATCAGTATTTGTTAGCGAGTATTAGTGTTAGTGTAGATATCAGTATTTATCAGAGAGCATTCGTGTTAGTATAGATATCAGTATTTATCCGAGAATATTAGTATAGATATCAGTATTTATCGGACAGTATTCGTGTTAGAATCGGTATCAGTATTTATCCGAGAGCATTAGTGGTGGTATAGATATCGGTATTTATCAGAGAGCATTAGTATTGGTATAGATATCAGTAATGATCAGAAAGTATTAGTGTTAGTATAGATATCAGTATTTATCAGAGAGTATTAGTGTTAGTATAGATATCAGTATTTATCATAGAGTATTAGTGTTAGTATAGATATCAGTATTTATCAGAGAGTATTAGTGTTGGTATAGGTATCAGTATTTATCAGAGAGCATTAGTGTTAGTATAGAAATCAGTATATATCAGAGAGTATTATTGTTAGTATAGATATCAGTATTTATCAGAGAGTATTAGTATTAGTATTGATATCGGTATTTATGAGCGAGTATTAGTGTTAGTATCGATATCATTATTTATCGGAGAATATTAGTGTTAGTATAGTTATCAGTATCAGAGTGTATTAGTGTTAATATAGAAATCAGTATTTATCAGAGAGTGTGAGTGCAGATATCGGTATCTATCAGAAAGTATTCGTGTCAGAGAGCATTAGTGTTGGTATAGATATCGGTATTTATCGGAGAGTATTAGTGTTCGTATAGAAATCAGTATTTATCAGCGAGTATTAGTGTTCGTATTGATATCAGTATTTATCGGAGAATATTATTGTTAGTATCGATATCAGTATTTATCACAGAGCATTAGTGTTAGTATAGATATCGGTATCAGAGTGTATTAGTGTTAATATAGAAATCAGTATTTATCAGAGGGTATTAGTGTTAATATAGATATCGGTATTTATCAGAGAGTATTAGTGTTAGTGTATATATCGGTATCTATCAGAGAGTATTAGTGTTAGGATAGATATCAGTATTTATCATAGAGTATTAGTGTTATTATAGATATCATTATTTATCAGAGAGCATTAGTGTCAGTATAGATATCAGTATTTATCAGAGAGTATTAGTGTTAGTATTGAAATCAGTATTTATCAGCGAGTATTAGTGTTAGTATTGATATCAGTATTTATCAGCGAGTATTAGTGTTAGTATAGATATCAGTATTTATCAGAGAGTATTAGTGTTAGTATAGATATCAGTATTTATCAGAGAGCATTAGTGTTGGTATAGGTATCAGTATTGATCAGAGAGCATTAGTGTTAGTATAGAAATCAGTATTTATCGGAGAGTATTATTGTTAGTATAGATATCAGTATTTATCAGAGAGTATTCGTGTTAGTATTGATATCGGTATTTATGAGCGAGTGTTAGTGTTAGTATCGATATCAGTATTTATCGGAGAATATTAGTGTTAGTATAGATATCAGTATCAGAGGGTATTAGTGTTAATATAGAAATCAGTATTTATCAGATTGTATTAGTGTGAGTGCAGATATCGGTATCTATCAGAAAGTATTAGTGTTAGTATAGATATTGGTATTTAATGGAGAGTATTAGTGTCAGTGTAGATATCAGGATTTGTCCGAGAGTATTAGTGTTAGTATAGATATCAATATTTATTGGAGAGTATTAGTGTTAATATAGTTATCGGTATTTATTGGAGGTTATTAGTGTCAGTGTAGATATCAGGATTTATCCGAGAGTATTAGTGTTTGTATAGAAGTCAGTATTTATCAGAGAGTATTAGTGTTAGTATTGCTATCAGTGTTTATCAGAGAGTATTAGTATTAGTATTGATATCGGTATTTATGAGCGAGTATTAGTGTTAGTATCGATATCATTATTTATCGGAGAATATTAGTGTTAGTATAGTTATCAGTATCAGAGGGTATTAGTGTTAATATAGAAATCAGTATTTATCAGAGAGTGTGAGTGCAGATATCGGTATCTATCAGAAAGTATTCGTGTCAGAGAGCATTAGTGTTGGTATAGATATCGGTATTTATCGGAGAGTATTAGTGTTAGTATAGAAATCAGTATTTATCAGCGAGTATTAGTGTTCGTATTGATATCAGTATTTATCGGAGAATATTATTGTTAGTATCGATATCAGTATTTATCACAGAGCATTAGTGTTAGTATAGATATCGGTATCAGAGTGTATTAGTGTTAATATAGAAATCAGTATTTATCAGAGGGTATTAGTGTTAATATAGATATCGGTATTTATCAGAGAGTATTAGTGTTAGTGTATATATCGGTGTCTATCAGAGAGTATTAGTGTTAGGATAGATATCAGTATTTATCATAGAGTATTAGTGTTATTATAGATATCATTATTTATCAGAGAGCATTAGTGTCAGTATAGATATCAGTATTTATCAGAGAGTATTAGTGTTAGTATTGAAATCAGTATTTATCAGCGAGTATTAGTGTTAGTATTGATATCAGTATTTATCAGCGAGTATTAGTGTTAGTATAGATATCAGTATTTATCAGAGAGTATTAGTGTTAGTATAGATATCAGTATTTATCAGAGAGCATTAGTGTTATATAGGTATCAGTATTGATCAGAGAGCATTAGTGTTAATATAGAAATCAGTATTTATCGGAGAGTATTATTGTTAGTATAGATATCAGTATTTATCAGAGAGTATTAGTGTTAGTATTGATATCGGTATTTATGAGCGAGTGTTAGTGTTAGTATCGATATCAGTATTTATCGGAGAATATTAGTGTTAGTATAGATATCAGTATCAGAGGGTATTAGTGTTAATATAGAAATCAGTATTTATCAGATTGTATTAGTGTTAGTGCAGATATCGGTATCTATCAGAAAGTATTAGTGTTAGTATAGATATTGGTATTTAATGGAGAGTATTAGTGTCAGTGTAGATATCAGGATTTATCCGAGAGTATTAGTGTTAGTATAGGTATCAGCATTTATTGGAGAGTATTAGTGTTAATATAGATATCGGTATTTATCGGAGGTTATTAGTGTCAGTGTAGATATCAGGATTTATCCGAGAGTATTAGTGTTTGTATAGAAGTCAGTATTTATCAGAGAGTATTAGTGTTAGTATTGCTATCAGTGTTTATCAGAGAGTATTAGTGTTAGTATAGAAATCAGTATTTATCAGCGAGTATTAGTGTTCGTATTGATATCAGTATTTATCAGAGAATATTATTGTTAGTATCGATATCAGTATTTATCACAGAGCATTAGTGATAGTATAGATATCGGTATCAGAGTGTATTAGTGTTAATATAGAAATCAGTATTTATCAGAGGGTATTAGTGTTAGTATAGATATCGGTATTTATCGGAGATTATTAGTGTCAGTGTAGATATCAGGATTTATCCGAGAGTATTACTGTTTGTATAGAAGTCAGTATTTATCAGAGAGTATTTGTGTTAGTATAGCTATCAGTGTTTATCAGAGAGTACTAGTGTTAGTATAGATATCAGTATTTGTCAGAGAGCATTAGTGTTGGTATAGATATCGGTATTTATCGGAGAGTATTAGTGTTAGTATAGAAATCAGTATTTATCAGCGAGTATTAGTGTTAGTATTGATATCAGTATTTATCGGAGAATATTATTGTTAGTATCGATATCAGTATTTATCACAGAGCATTAGTGTTAGTATAGATATCGGTATCAGAGTGTATTAGTGTTAATATAGAAATCAGTCTTTATCAGAGGGTATTAGTGTTAATATAGATATCGGTATTTATCAGAGAGTATTAGTGTTAGTGTATATATCGGTATCTATCAGAGAGTATTGGTGTTAGGATAGATATCAGTATTTATCAGAGAGTATTAGTGTTATTATAGATATCATTATTTATCAGAGAGCATTAGTGTCAGTATAGATATCAGTATTTATCAGCGAGTATTAGTGTTAGTATAGATATCAGTATTTATCAGAGAGAATTGGTGTTAGTATAGATATCAGTATTTATCAGACAGTATTAGTGTTAGTATAGATATCAGTATTTATCAGAGATAATTAGTGTTGGTATAGGTATCAGTATTTATCAGAGAGCATTAGTGTTAGTATAGAAATCAGTATTTAATGGAGAGTATTAGTGTTAGTATAGATATCGGTATTTATCAGAGAGTATCAGTGTTTGTATCGATATCAGTATTCATCAGAGAGTATTAGTGTTAGTATAGATATCAGTATTTATTGGAGAGTATTTGTGTTAGTATAGATATCGGTATTTATCGGAGATTATTAGTGTCAGTGTAGATATCAGGATTTATCCGAGAGTATTACTGTTTGTATCGAAGTCAGTATTTATCAGAGAGTATTTGTGTTAGTATAGCTATCAGTGTTTATCAGAGAGTACTAGTGTTAGTATAGATATCAGTTTTTATCGGAGTGTATTAGTGTTAGTATAGATATCAGTATTTATCAGAGAGCATCAGTGTTAGTACAGATATCAGTATTTATCAGAGAGTATTCGTGTTAGTATTTAATCAGTATTTATCAGCGAGTATTAGTGTTAGTATTGATATCAGTATTTGTTAGCGAGTATTAGTGTTAGTGTAGATATCAGTATTTATCAGAGAGCATTCGTGTTAGTATAGATATCAGTATTTATCCGAGAATATTAGTATAGATATCAGTATTTATCGGACAGTATTCGTGTTAGAATCGGTATCAGTATTTATCCGAGAGCATTAGTGGTGGTATAGATATCGGTATTTATCAGAGAGCATTAGTATTGGTATAGATATCAGTAATGATCAGAAAGTATTAGTGTTAGTATAGATATCAGTATTTATCAGAGAGTATTAGTGTTAGTATAGATATCAGTATTTATCATAGAGTATTAGTGTTAGTATAGATATCAGTATTTATCAGAGAGTATTAGTGTTGGTATAGGTATCAGTATTTATCAGAGAGCATTAGTGTTAGTATAGAAATCAGTATATATCGGAGAGTATTATTGTTAGTATAGATATCAGTATTTATCAGAGAGTATTAGTATTAGTATTGATATCGGTATTTATGAGCGAGTATTAGTGTTAGTATCGATATCATTATTTATCGGAGAATATTAGTGTTAGTATAGTTATCAGTATCAGAGTGTATTAGTGTTAATATAGAAATCAGTATTTATCAGAGAGTGTGAGTGCAGATATCGGTATCTATCAGAAAGTATTCGTGTCAGAGAGCATTAGTGTTGGTATAGATATCGGTATTTATCGGAGAGTATTAGTGTTAGTATAGAAATCAGTATTTATCAGCGAGTATTAGTGTTAGTATTGATATCAGTATTTATCGGAGAATATTATTGTTAGTATCGATATCAGTATTTATCACAGAGCATTAGTGTTAGTATAGATATCGGTATCAGAGTGTATTAGTGTTAATATAGAAATCAGTATTTATCAGAGGGTATTAGTGTTAATATAGATATCGGTATTTATCAGAGAGTATTAGTGTTAGTGTATATATCGGTATCTATCAGAGAGTATTAGTGTTAGGATAGATATCAGTATTTATCATAGAGTATTAGTGTTATTATAGATATCATTATTTATCAGAGAGCATTAGTGTCAGTATAGATATCAGTATTTATCAGAGAGTATTAGTGTTAGTATTGAAATCAGTATTTATCAGCGAGTATTAGTGTTAGTATTGATATCAGTATTTATCAGCGAGTATTAGTGTTAGTATAGATATCAGTATTTATCAGAGAGTATTAGTGTTAGTATAGATATCAGTATTTATCAGAGAGCATTAGTGTTGGTATAGGTATCAGTATTGATCAGAGAGCATTAGTGTTAGTATAGAAATCAGTATTTATCGGAGAGTATTATTGTTAGTATAGATATCAGTATTTATCAGAGAGTATTCGTGTTAGTATTGATATCGGTATTTATGAGCGAGTGTTAGTGTTAGTATCGATATCAGTATTTATCGGAGAATATTAGTGTTAGTATAGATATCAGTATCAGAGGGTATTAGTGTTAATATAGAAATCAGTATTTATCAGATTGTATTAGTGTGAGTGCAGATATCGGTATCTATCAGAAAGTATTAGTGTTAGTATAGATATTGGTATTTAATGGAGAGTATTAGTGTCAGTGTAGATATCAGGATTTGTCCGAGAGTATTAGTGTTAGTATAGATATCAATATTTATTGGAGAGTATTAGTGTTAATATAGTTATCGGTATTTATTGGAGGTTATTAGTGTCAGTGTAGATATCAGGATTTATCCGAGAGTATTAGTGTTTGTATAGAAGTCAGTATTTATCAGAGAGTATTAGTGTTAGTATTGCTATCAGTGTTTATCAGAGAGTATTAGTATTAGTATTGATATCGGTATTTATGAGCGAGTATTAGTGTTAGTATCGATATCATTATTTATCGGAGAATATTAGTGTTAGTATAGTTATCAGTATCAGAGGGTATTAGTGTTAATATAGAAATCAGTATTTATCAGAGAGTGTGAGTGCAGATATCGGTATCTATCAGAAAGTATTCGTGTCAGAGAGCATTAGTGTTGGTATAGATATCGGTATTTATCGGAGAGTATTAGTGTTAGTATAGAAATCAGTATTTATCAGCGAGTATTAGTGTTCGTATTGATATCAGTATTTATCGGAGAATATTATTGTTAGTATCGATATCAGTATTTATCACAGAGCATTAGTGTTAGTATAGATATCGGTATCAGAGTGTATTAGTGTTAATATAGAAATCAGTATTTATCAGAGGGTATTAGTGTTAATATAGATATCGGTATTTATCAGAGAGTATTAGTGTTAGTGTATATATCGGTGTCTATCAGAGAGTATTAGTGTTAGGATAGATATCAGTATTTATCATAGAGTATTAGTGTTATTATAGATATCATTATTTATCAGAGAGCATTAGTGTCAGTATAGATATCAGTATTTATCAGAGAGTATTAGTGTTAGTATTGAAATCAGTATTTATCAGCGAGTATTAGTGTTAGTATTGATATCAGTATTTATCAGCGAGTATTAGTGTTAGTATAGATATCAGTATTTATCAGAGAGTATTAGTGTTAGTATAGATATCAGTATTTATCAGAGAGCATTAGTGTTATATAGGTATCAGTATTGATCAGAGAGCATTAGTGTTAATATAGAAATCAGTATTTATCGGAGAGTATTATTGTTAGTATAGATATCAGTATTTATCAGAGAGTATTAGTGTTAGTATTGATATCGGTATTTATGAGCGAGTGTTAGTGTTAGTATCGATATCAGTATTTATCGGAGAATATTAGTGTTAGTATAGATATCAGTATCAGAGGGTATTAGTGTTAATATAGAAATCAGTATTTATCAGATTGTATTAGTGTTAGTGCAGATATCGGTATCTATCAGAAAGTATTAGTGTTAGTATAGATATTGGTATTTAATGGAGAGTATTAGTGTCAGTGTAGATATCAGGATTTATCCGAGAGTATTAGTGTTAGTATAGATATCAGCATTTATTGGAGAGTATTAGTGTTAATATAGATATCGGTATTTATCGGAGGTTATTAGTGTC
Source organism: Heptranchias perlo (assembly GCF_035084215.1). NCBI lineage: Eukaryota > Metazoa > Chordata > Chondrichthyes > Hexanchiformes > Hexanchidae > Heptranchias > Heptranchias perlo. The sequence continues at coordinate 473,627 of NW_027139120.1, read as the reverse complement.
AGTGTAGATATCAGGATTTATCCGAGAGTATTAGTGTTTGTATAGAAGTCAGTATTTATCAGAGAGTATTAGTGTTAGTATTGCTATCAGTGTTTATCAGAGAGTATTAGTGTTAGTATAGAAATCAGTATTTATCAGCGAGTATTAGTGTTCGTATTGATATCAGTATTTATCAGAGAATATTATTGTTAGTATCGATATCAGTATTTATCACAGAGCATTAGTGATAGTATAGATATCGGTATCAGAGTGTATTAGTGTTAATATAGAAATCAGTATTTATCAGAGGGTATTAGTGTTAGTATAGATATCGGTATTTATCGGAGATTATTAGTGTCAGTGTAGATATCAGGATTTATCCGAGAGTATTACTGTTTGTATAGAAGTCAGTATTTATCAGAGAGTATTTGTGTTAGTATAGCTATCAGTGTTTATCAGAGAGTACTAGTGTTAGTATAGATATCAGTATTTGTCAGAGAGCATTAGTGTTGGTATAGATATCGGTATTTATCGGAGAGTATTAGTGTTAGTATAGAAATCAGTATTTATCAGCGAGTATTAGTGTTAGTATTGATATCAGTATTTATCGGAGAATATTATTGTTAGTATCGATATCAGTATTTATCACAGAGCATTAGTGTTAGTATAGATATCGGTATCAGAGTGTATTAGTGTTAATATAGAAATCAGTCTTTATCAGAGGGTATTAGTGTTAATATAGATATCGGTATTTATCAGAGAGTATTAGTGTTAGTGTATATATCGGTATCTATCAGAGAGTATTGGTGTTAGGATAGATATCAGTATTTATCAGAGAGTATTAGTGTTATTATAGATATCATTATTTATCAGAGAGCATTAGTGTCAGTATAGATATCAGTATTTATCAGAGAGTATTAGTGTTAGTATTGAAATCATTATTTATCAGCGAGTATTAGTGTTAGTATTGATATCAGTATTTATCGGAGAATATTATTGTTAGTATCGATATCAGTATTTATCACAGAGCATTAGTGTTAATATAGATATCGGTATCAGAGTGTATTAGTGTTAATATAGATATCATTATTTATCAGAGAGCATTAGTGTCAGTATAGATATCAGTATTTATCAGAGAGTATTAGTGTTAGTATTGAAATCAGTATTTATCAGCGAGTATTAGTGTTAGTATTGATATCAGTATTTATCAGCGAGTATTAGTGTTAGTATAGATATCAGTATTTATCAGAGAGTATTAGTGTTAGTATAGATATCAGTATTTATCAGAGAGCATTAGTGTTGGTATAGGTATCAGTATTGATCAGAGAGCATTAGTGTTAGTATAGAAATCAGTATTTATCGGAGAGTATTATTGTTAGTATAGATATCAGTATTTATCAGAGAGTATTAGTATTAGTATTGATATCGGTATTTATGAGCGAGTGTTAGTGTTAGTATCGATATCAGTATTTATCGGAGAATATTAGTGTTAGTATAGATATCAGTATCAGAGGGTATTAGTGTTAATATAGAAATCAGTATTTATCAGATTGTATTAGTGTTAGTGCAGATATCGGTATCTATCAGAAAGTATTAGTGTTAGTATAGATATTGTTATTTAATGGAGAGTATTAGTGTCAGTGTAGATATCAGGATTTATCCGAGAGTATTAGTGTTTGTATAGAAGTCAGTATTTATCAGAGAGTATTAGTGTTAGTAATGCTATCAGTGTTTATCAGAGAGTATTAGTGTTAGTATATAAATCAGTATTTATCAGCGAGTATTAGTGTTCGTATTGATATCAGTATTTATCGGAGAATATTATTGTTAGTATCGATATCAGTATTTATCACAGAGCATTAGTGTTAGTATAGATATCAGTATCAGAGTGTATTAGTGTTAATATAGAAATCAGTATTTATCAGAGGGTATTAGTGTTAGTATAGATATCGGTATTTATCGGAGATTATTAGTGTCAGTGTAGATATCAGGATTTATCCGAGAGTATTACTGTTTGTATAGAAGTCAGTATTTATCAGAGAGTATTTGTGTTAGTATAGCTATCAGTGTTTATCAGAGAGTACTAGTGTTAGTATAGATATCAGTAATTGTCAGAGAGCATTAGTGTTGGTATAGATATCGGTATTTATCGGAGAGTATTCGTGTTAGTATAGAAATCAGTATTTATCAGCGAGTATTAGTGTTCGTATTGATATCAGTATTTATCGGAGAATATTATTGTTAGTATCGATATCAGTATTTATCACAGAGCATTAGTGTTAGTATAGATATCGGTATCAGAGTGTATTAGTGTTAATATAGAAATCAGTATTTATCAGAGGGTATTAGTGTTAATATAGATATCGGTATTTATCAGAGAGTATTAGTGTTAGTGTATATATCGGTATCTATCAGAGAGTATTAGTGTTAGGATAGATATCAGTATTTATCATAGAGTATTAGTGTTATTATAGATATCATTATTTATCAGAGAGCATTAGTGTCAGTATAGATATCAGTATTTATCAGAGAGTATTAGTGTTAGTATTGAAATCAGTATTTATCAGCGAGTATTAGTGTTAGTATTGATATCAGTATTTATCAGCGAGTATTAGTGTTAGTATAGATATCAGTATTTATCAGAGAGTATTAGTGTTAGTATAGATATCAGTATTTATCAGAGAGCATTAGTGTTGGTATAGGTATCAGTATTGATCAGAGAGCATTAGTGTTAGTATAGAAATCAGTATTTATCGGAGAGTATTATTGTTAGTATAGATATCAGTATTTATCAGAGAGTATTAGTGTTCGTATTGATATCGGTATTTATGAGCGAGTGTTAGTGTTAGTATCGATATCAGTATTTATCGGAGAATATTAGTGTTAGTATAGATATCAGTATCAGAGGGTATTAGTGTTAATATAGAAATCAGTATTTATCAGATTGTATTAGTGTTAGTGCAGATATCGGTATCTATCAGAAAGTATTAGTGTTAGTATAGATATTGGTATTTAATGGAGAGTATTAGTGTCAGTGTAGATATCAGGATTTATCCGAGAGTATTAGTGTTAGTATAGATATCAGTATTTATTGGAGAGTATTAGTGTTAATATAGATATCGGTATTTATCGGAGGTTATTAGTGTCAGTGTAGATATCAGGATTTATCCGAGAGTATTAGTGTTTGTATAGAAGTCAGTATTTATCAGAGAGTATTAGTGTTAGTATTGCTATCAGTGTTTATCAGAGAGTATTAGTGTTAGTATATAAATCAATATTTATCAGCGAGTATTAGTGTTCGTATTGATATCAGTATTTATCGGAGAATATTATTGTTAGTATCGATATCAGTATTTATCACAGAGCATTAGTGTTAGTATAGATATCGGTATCAGAGTGTATTAGTGTTAATATAGAAATCAGTATTTATCAGAGGGTATTAGTGTTAGTATAGATATCGGTATTTATCGGAGATTATTAGTGTCAGTGTAGATATCAGGATTTATCCGAGAGTATTACTGTTTGTATAGAAGTCAGTATTTATCAGAGAGTATTTGTGTTAGTATAGCTATCAGTGTTTATCAGAGAGTACTAGTGTTAGTATAGATATCAGTATTTGTCAGAGAGCATTAGTGTTGGTATAGATATCGGTATTTATCGGAGAGTATTAGTGTTAGTATAGAAATCAGTATTTATCAGCGAGTATTAGTGTTAGTATTGATATCAGTATTTATCGGAGAATATTATTGTTAGTATCGATATCAGTATTTATCACAGAGCATTAGTGTTAGTATAGATATCGGTATCAGAGTGTATTAGTGTTAATATAGAAATCAGTATTTATCAGAGGGTATTAGTGTTAATATCGATATCGGTATTTATCAGAGAGTATTAGTGTTAGTGTATATATCGGTATCTATCAGAGAGTATTGGTGTTAGGATAGATATCAGTATTTATCAGAGAGTATTAGTGTTATTATAGATATCATTATTTATCAGAGAGCATTAGTGTCAGTATAGATATCAGTATTTATCAGAGAGTATTAGTGTTAGTATTGAAATCATTATTTATCAGCGAGTATTAGTGTTAGTATTGATATCAGTATTTATCGGAGAATATTATTGTTAGTATCGATATCAGTATTTATCACAGAGCCTTAGTGTTAGTATAGATATCGGTATCAGAGTGTATTAGTGTTAATATAGATATCATTATTTATCAGAGAGCATTAGTGTCAGTATAGATATCAGTATTTATCAGAGAGTATTAGTGTTAGTATTGAAATCAGTATTTATCAGCGAGTATTAGTGTTAGTATTGATATCAGTATTTATCAGCGAGTATTAGTGTTAGTATAGATATCAGTATTTATCAGAGAGTATTAGTGTTAGTATAGATAACAGTATTGATCAGAGAGCATTAGTGTTGGTATAGGTATCAGTATTGATCAGAGAGCATTAGTGTTAGTATAGAAATCAGTATTTATCGGAGAGAATTATTGTTAGTATAGATATCAGTATTTATCAGAGAGTATTAGTATTAGTATTGATATCGGTATTTATGAGCGAGTGTTAGTGTTAGTATCGATATCAGTATTTATCGGAGAATATTAGTGTTATTATAGATATCAGTATCAGAGGGTATTAGTGTTAATATAGAAATCAGTATTTATCAGATTGTATTAGTGTTAGTGCAGATATCAGTATCTATCAGAAAGTATTAGTGTTAGTATAGATATTGTTATTTAATGGAGAGTATTAGTGTCAGTGTAGATATCAGGATTTATCCGAGAGTATTAGTGTTTGTATAGAAGTCAGTATTTATCAGAGAGTATTAGTGTTAGTATTGCTATCAGTGTTTATCAGAGAGTATTAGTGTTAGTATAGAAATCAGTATTTATCAGCGAGTATTAGTGTTCGTATTGATATCAGTATTTATCGGAGAATATTATTGTTAGTATCGATATCAGTATTTATCACAGAGCATTAGTGTTAGTATAGATATCGGTATCAGAGTGTATTAGTGTCAATATAGAAATCAGTATTTATCAGAGGGTATTAGTGTTAGTATAGATATCGGTATTTATCGGAGATTATTAGTGTCAGTGTAGATATCAGGATTTATCCGAGAGTATTAGTGTTTGTATAGAAGTCAGTATTTATCAGAGAGTATTAGTGTTAGTATTGCTATCAGTGTTTATCAGAGAGTATTAGTGTTAGTATATAAATCAGTATTTATCAGCGAGTATTAGTGTTCGTATTGATATCAGTATTTATCGGAGAATATTATTGTTAGTATCGATATCAGTATTTATCACAGAGCATTAGTGTTAGTATAGATATCGGTATCAGAGTGTATTAGTGTTAATATAGAAATTAGTATTTATCAGAGGGTATTAGTGTTAGTATAGATATCGGTATTTATCGGAGATTATTAGTGTCAGTGTAGATATCAGGATTTATCCGAGAGTTTTACTGTTTGTATAGAAGCCAGTATTTATCAGAGAGTATTTGTGTTAGTATAGCTATCAGTGTTTATCAGAGAGTACTAGTGTTAGTATAGATATCAGTATTTGTCAGAGAGCATTAGTGTTGGTATAGATATCGGTATTTATCAGAGAGTATTAGTGTTAGTATAGAAATCAGTATTTATCAGCGAGTATTAGTGTTAGTATTGATATCAGTATTTATCGGAGAATATTATTGTTAGTATCGATATCAGTATTTATCACAGAGCATTAGTGTTAGTATAGATATCGGTATCAGAGTGTATTAGTGTTAATATAGAAATCAGTATTTATCAGAGGGTATTAGTGTTAATATAGATATCGGTATTTATCAGAGAGTATTAGTGTTAGTGTATATATCGGTATCTATCAGAGAGTATTAGTGTTAGGATAGATATCAGTATTTATCATAGAGTATTAGTGTTATTATAGATATCATTATTTATCAGAGAGCATTAGTGTCAGTATAGATATCAGTATTTATCAGAGAGTATTAGTGTTAGTATTGAAATCAGTATTTATCAGCGAGTATTAGTGTTAGTATTGATATCAGTATTTATCAGCGAGTATTAGTGTTAGTATAGATATCAGTATTTATCAGAGAGTATTAGTGTTAGTATAGATATCAGTATTTATCAGAGAGCATTAGTGTTGGTATAGGTATCAGTATTGATCAGAGAGCATTAGTGTTAGTATAGAAATCAGTATTTATCGGAGAGTATTATTGTTAGTATAGATATCAGTATTTATCAGAGAGTATTAGTGTTCGTATTGATATCGGTATTTATGAGCGAGTGTTAGTGTTAGTATCGATATCAGTATTTATTGGAGAATATTAGTGTTAGTATAGATATCAGTATCAGAGGGTATTAGTGTTAATATAGAAATCAGTATTTATCAGATTGTATTAGTGTTAGTGCAGATATCGGTATCTATCAGAAAGTATTAGTGTTAGTATAGATATTGGTATTTAATGGAGAGTATTAGTGTCAGTGTAGATATCAGGATTTATCCGAGAGTATTAGTGTTAGTATAGATATCAGTATTTATTGGAGAGTATTAGTGTTAATATAGATATCGGTATTTATCGGAGGTTATTAGTGTCAGTGTAGATATCAGGATTTATCCGAGAGTATTAGTGTTTGTATAGAAGTCAGTATTTATCAGAGAGTATTAGTGTTAGTATTGCTATCAGTGTTTATCAGAGAGTATTAGTGTTAGTATAGAAATCAGTATTTATCAGCGAGTATTAGTGTTCGTATTGATATCAGTATTTATCGGAGAATATTATTGTTAGTATCGATATCAGTATTTATCACAGAGCATTAGTGTTAGTATAGATATCGGTATCAGAGTGTATTAGTGTTAATATAGAAATCAGTATTTATCAGAGGGTATTAGTGTTAGTATAGATATCGGTATTTATCGGAGATTATTAGTGTCAGTGTAGATATCAGGATTTATCCGAGAGTATTACTGTTTGTATAGAAGTCAGTATTTATCAGAGAGTATTTGTGTTAGTATAGCTATCAGTGTTTATCAGAGAGTACTAGTGTTAGTATAGATATTAGTATTTGTCAGAGAGCATTAGTGTTGGTATAGATATCGGTATTTATCGGAGAGTATTAGTGTTAGTATAGAAATCAGTATTTATCAGCGAGTATTAGTGTTAGTATTGATATCAGTATTTATCGGAGAATATTATTGTTAGTATCGATATCAGTATTTATCACAGAGCATTAGTGTTAGTATAGATATCGGTATCAGAGTGTATTAGTGTTAATATAGAAATCAGTATTTATCAGAGGGTATTAGTGTTAATATAGATATCGGTATTTATCAGAGAGTATTAGTGTTAGTGTATATATCGGTATCTATCAGAGAGTATTGGTGTTAGGATAGATATCAGTATTTATCAGAGAGTATTCGTGTTATTATAGATATCATTATTTATCAGAGAGCATTAGTGTCAGTATAGATATCAGTATTTATCAGAGAGTATTAGTGTTAGTATTGAAATCATTATTTATCAGCGAGTATTAGTGTTAGTATTGATATCAGTATTTATCGGAGAATATTATTGTTAGTATCGATATCAGTATTTATCACAGAGCATTAGTGTTAGTATAGATATCGGTATCAGAGTGTATTAGTGTTAATATAGATATCATTATTTATCAGAGAGCATTAGTGTCAGTATAGATATCAGTATTTATCAGAGAGTATTAGTGTTAGTATTGAAATCAGTATTTATCAGCGAGTATTAGTGTTAGTATTGATATCAGTATTTATCAGCGAGTATTAGTGTTAGTATAGATATCAGTATTTATCAGAGAGTATTAGTGTTAGTATAGATAACAGTATTGATCAGAGAGCATTAGTGTTGGTATAGGTATCAGTATTGATCAGAGAGCATTAGTGTTAGTATAGAAATCAGTATTTATCGGAGAGTATTATTGTTAGTATAGATATCAGTATTTATCAGAGAGTATTAGTATTAGTATTGATATCGGTATTTATGAGCGAGTGTTAGTGTTAGTATCGATATCAGTATTTATCGGAGAATATTAGTGTTATTATAGATATCAGTATCAGAGGGTATTAGTGTTAATATAGAAATCAGTATTTATCAGATTGTATTAGTGTTAGTGCAGATATCGGTATCTATCAGAAAGTATTAGTGTTAGTATAGATATTGTTATTTAATGGAGAGTATTAGTGTCAGTGTAGATATCAGGATTTATCCGAGAGTATTAGTGTTTGTATAGAAGTCAGTATTTATCAGAGAGTATTAGTGTTAGTATTGCTATCAGTGTTTATCAGAGAGTATTAGTGTTAGTATAGAAATCAGTATTTATCAGCGAGTATTAGTGTTCGTATTGATATCAGTATTTATCGGAGAATATTATTGTTAGTATCGATATCAGTATTTATCACAGAGCATTAGTGTTAGTATAGATATCGGTATCAGAGTGTATTAGTGTCAATATAGAAATCAGTATTTATCAGAGGGTATTAGTGTTAGTATAGATATCGGTATTTATCGGAGATTATTAGTGTCAGTGTAGATATCAGGATTTATCCGAGAGTATTACTGTTTGTATAGAAGTCAGTATTTATCAGAGAGTATTAGTGTTAGTATTGCTATCAGTGTTTATCAGAGAGTATTAGTGTTAGTATAGAAATCAGTATTTATCAGCGAGTATTAGTGTTCGTATTGATATCAGTATTTATCGGAGAATATTATTGTTAGTATCGATATCAGTATTTATCACAGAGCATTAGTGTTAGTATAGATATCGGTATCAGAGTGTATTAGTGTCAATATAGAAATCAGTATTTATCAGAGGGTATTAGTGTTAGTATAGATATCGGTATTTATCGGAGATTATTAGTGTCAGTGTAGATATCAGGATTTATCCGAGAGTTTTACTGTTTGTATAGAAGTCAGTATTTATCAGAGAGTATTTGTGTTAGTATAGCTATCAGTGTTTATCAGAGAGTACTAGTGTTAGTATAGATATCAGTATTTGTCAGAGAGCATTAGTGTTGGTATAGATATCGGTATTTATCGGAGAGTATTAGTGTTAGTATAGAAATTAGTATTTATCAGCGAGTATTAGTGTTAGTATTGATATCAGTATTTATCGGAGAATATTATTGTTAGTATCGATATCAGTATTTATCACAGAGCATTAGTGTTAGTATAGATATCGGTATCAGAGTGTATTAGTGTTAATATAGAAATCAGTATTTATCAGAGGGTATTAGTGTTAATATAGATATCGGTATTTATCAGAGAGTATTAGTGTTAGTGTATATATCGGTATCTATCAGAGAGTATTGGTGTTAGGATAGATATCAGTATTTATCAGAGAGTATTAGTGTTATTATAGATATCATTATTTATCAGAGAGCATTAGTGTCAGTATAGATATCAGTATTTATCAGAGAGTATTAGTGTTAGTATTGAAATCATTATTTATCAGCGAGTATTAGTGTTAGTATTGATATCAGTATTTATCGGAGAATATTATTGTTAGTATCGATATCAGTATTTATCACAGAGCATTAGTGTTAGTATAGATATCGGTATCAGAGTGTATTAGTGTTAATATAGAAATCAGTATTTATCAGAGGGTATTAGTGTTAATATAGATATCGGTATTTATCAGAGAGTATTAGTGTTAGTGTATATATCGGTATCTATCAGAGAGTATTCGTGTTAGGATAGATATCAGTATTTATCATAGAGTATTAGTGTTATTATAGATATCATTATTTATCAGAGAGCATTAGTGTCAGTATAGATATCAGTATTGATCAGAGAGTATTGGTGTTAGTATTGAAATCAGTATTTATCAGCGAGTATTAGTGTTAGTATTGATATCAGTATTTATCAGCGAGTATTAGTGTTCGTATAGATATCAGTACTTATCAGAGAGCATTAGTGTTTGTATAGATATCAGTATTGTATCAGACAGTATTAGTGTTAGTATAGATATCAGTATATATCAGAGAGCATTAGTGTTAGTATAGAAATCAGTATTTATCGGAGAGTATTAGTGTTAGTATAGATATCTGTATTTATCAGAGAGTATTAGTATTGGTATTGATATCGGTATTTATGAGCGAGTGTTAGAGTTAGTATCGATATCAGTATTTATCGGAGAATATTAGTGTTAGTATAGATATCAGTATCAGAGGGTATTAGTGTTAATATAGAAAACAGTATTTATCAGAGTGTATTAGTGTTAGTGCAGATATCGGTATCTATCAGAAAGTATTAGTGTTAGTTTCGATATTGTTATTTAATGGAGAGTATTAGTGTTAATATAGATATCGGTATTTATCGGAGATTATTAGTGTCAGTGTAGATATCAGGATTTATCCGAGAGTATTAGTGTTTGTATAGAAGTCATTATTTATCAGAGAGTATTAGTGTTAGTATTGCTATCGGTGTTTATCAGAGAGTATTAGTGTTAGTATAGAAATCAGTATTTATCAGCGAGTATTAGTGTTCGTATTGATATCAGTATTTATCAGAGAATATTATTGTTAGTATCGATATCAGTATTTATCACAGAGCATTAGTGTTAGTATAGATATCAGTATTTATTGGAGAGTATTTGTGTTAGTATAGATATCGGTATTTATCGGAGATTATTAGTGTCAGTGTAGATATCAAGATTTATCCGAGAGTATTACTGTTTGTATAGAAGTCAGTATTTATCAGAGAGTATTTGTGTTAGTATAGCTATCAGTGTTTATCAGAGAGTACTAGTGTTAGTATAGATATCAGTATTTGTCAGAGAGCATTAGTGTTGGTATAGATATCGGTATTTATCGGAGAGTATTCGTGTTAGTATAGAAATCAGTATTTATCAGCGAGTATTAGTGTTCGTATTGATATCAGTATTTATCGGAGAATATTATTGTTAGTATCGATATCAGTATTCATCACAGAGCATTAGTGTTAGTATAGATATCGGTATCAGAGTGTATTAGTGTTAATATAGAAATCAGTATTTATCAGAGGGTATTAGTGTTAATATAGATATCGGTATTTATCAGAGAGTATTAGTGTTAGTGTATATATCGGTATCTATCAGAGAGTATTAGTGTTAGGATAGATATCAGTATTTATCATAGAGTATTAGTGTTATTATAGATATCATTATTTATCAGAGAGCATTAGTGTCAGTATAGATATCAGTATTTATCAGAGAGTATTAGTGTTAGTATTGAAATCAGTATTTATCAGCGATTATTAGTGTTAGTATTGATATCAGTATTTATCAGCGACTATTAGTGTTAGTATAGATATCAGTATTTATCAGAGAGTATTAGTGTTAGTATAGATATCAGTATTTATCTGAGAGCATTAGTGTTGGTATAGGTATCAGTATTGATCAGAGAGCATTAGTGTTAGTATAGAAATCAGTATTTATCGGAGAGTATTAGTGTTAGTATAGATATCAGTATCAGAGGGTATTAGTGTTAATATAGAAATCAGTATTTATCAGATTGTATTAGTGTTAGTGCAGATATCGGTATCTATCAGAAAATATTAGTGTTAGTATAGATATTGGTATTTAATGGAGAGTATTAGTGTCAGTGTAGATATCAGGATTTATCCGAGAGTATTAGTGTTAGTATAGATATCAGTATTTATTGGAGAGTATTAGTGTTAATATAGATATCGGTATTTATCGGAGGTTATTAGTGTCAGTGTAGATATCAGGATTTATCCGAGAGTATTAGTGTTTGTATAGAAGTCAGTATTTATCAGAGAGTATTAGTGTTAGTATTGCTATCAGTGTTTATCAGAGAGTATCAGTGTTAGTATAGAAATCAGTATTTATCAGCGAGTATTAGTGTTCGTATTGATATCAGTATTTATCGGAGAATATTATTGTTAGTATCGATATCAGTATTTATCACAGAGCATTAGTGTTAGTATAGATATTGGTATCAGAGTGTATTAGTGTTAATATAGAAATCAGTATTTATCAGAGGGTATTAGTGTTAGTATAGATATCGGTATTTATCGGAGATTATTAGTGTCAGTGTAGATATCAGGATTTATCCGAGAGTATTACTGTTTGTATAGATGTCAGTATTTATCAGAGAGTATTTGTGTTAGTATAGCTATCAGTGTTTATCAGAGAGTACTAGTGTTAGTATAGATATCAGTATTTGTCAGAGAGCATTAGTGTTGGTATAGATATCGGTATTTATCGGAGAGTATTAGTGTTAGTATAGAAATCAGTATTTATCAGCGAGTATTAGTGTTAGTATTGATATCAGTATTTATCGGAGAATATTATTGTTAGTATCGATATCGGTATTTATCACAGAGCATTAGTGTTAGTATAGATATCGGTATCAGAGTGTATTAGTGTTAATATAGAAATCAGTATTTATCAGAGGGTATTAGTGTTAATATAGATATCGGTATTTATCAGAGAGTATTAGTGTTAGTGTATATATCGGTATCTATCAGAGAGTATTAGTGTTAGGATAGATATCAGTATTTATCAGAGAGTATTAGTGTTATTATAGATATCATTATTTATCAGAGAGCATTAGTGTCAGTATAGATATCAGTATTTATCAGAGAGTATTAGTGTTAGTATTGAAATCATTATTTATCAGCGAGTATTGGTGTTAGTATTGATATCAGTATTTATCGGAGAATATTATTGTTAGTATCGATATCAGTATTTATCACAGAGCATTAGTGTTAGTATAGATATCGGTATCAGAGTGTATTAGTGTTAATATCGAAATCAGTATTTATCAGAGGGTATTAGTGTTAATATAGATATCGGTATTTATCAGAGAGTATTAGTGTTAGTGTATATATCGGTATCTATCAGAGAGTATTAGTGTTAGGATAGATATCAGTATTTATCATAGAGTATTAGTGTTATTATAGATATCATTATTTATCAGAGAGCATTAGTGTCAGTATAGATATCAGTATTGATCAGAGAGTATTGGTGTTAGTATTGAAATCAGTATTTATCAGCGAGTATTAGTGTTAGTATTGATATCAGTATTTATCAGCAAGTATTAGTGTTAGTATAGATATCAGTACTTATCAGAGAGCATTAGTGTTTGTATAGCTATCAGTATTTATCAGACAGTATTAGTGTTAGTATAGATATCAGTATTTATCAGAGAGCATTAGTGTTGGTATAGGTATCAGTATTTATCAGAGAGCATTAGTGTTAGTATAGAAATCAGTATTTATCGGAGAGTATTAGTGTTAGTATAGATATCAGTCTTTATCAGAGAGTATTAGTATTAGTATTGATATCGGTATTTATGAGCGAGTGTTAGTGTTAGTATCGATATCAGTATTTATCGGAGAATATTAGTGTTAGTATAGATATCAGTATCAGAGGGTATTAGTGTTAATATAGAAAACAGTATTCATCAGAGTGTATTAGTGTTAGTGCAGATATCGGTATCTATCAGAAAGTATTAGTGTTAGTATAGATATTGTTATTTAATGGAGAGTATTAGTGTCAGTGTAGATATCAGGATTTATCCGAGAGTATTAGTGTTTGTATAGAAGTCATTATTTATCAGAGAGTATTAGTGTTAGTATAGAAATCAGTATTTATCAGCGAGTATTAGTGTTCGTATTGATATCAGTATTTATCAGAGAATATTATTGTTAGTATCGATATCAGTATTTATCACAGAGCATTAGTGTTAGTATAGATATCGGTATCAGAGTGTATTAGTGTTAATATAGAAATCAGTATTTATCAGAGGGTATTAGTGTTAGTATAGATATCGGTATTTATCAGAGAGTATTAGTGTTAGTTTATATATCGGTATCTATCAGAGAGTATTAGTGTTAGGATAGATATCAGTATTTATCAGAGAGTATTAGTGTTATTATAGATATCATTATTTATCAGAGAGCATTCGTGTTAGTATAAATATCAGTATTTATCAGAGAGTATTAGTGTTAGTACAAATATCAGTATTTATCAGAGAGTATTAGTGTTAGTATAGATATCAGTATCAGAGGGTATTAGTGTTAATATAGAAATCAGTATTTATCAGAGAGTATTAGTGTTAGTACAGATATCGGTATCTATCAGAAAGTATTAGTGTAAGTATAGATATTGGTATTTAATGGAGATTATTAGTGTTAGTACAGCTATCGGTATTTATCAGAGAGTATTAGTGTTTGTGTCGATATCGGTATTTATCAGAGAGTATTAGTGTTAGTATAGATATCAGTGTTTATTGGAGAGTATTAGTGTTAGTATAGATATCGGTATTTATCGGAGAGTATTTGTGTCAGTGTAGACATCAGGATTTATCCGAGAGTATTAGTGTCAGTATAGATATCAGTATTTATCAGAGAGTATTAGTGTTAGTATAGATATCAGTATTTGTCAGAGAGAATTAGTGTTGGTATAGGTATCAGTATTTATTAAAGAGCATTATTGTTAGTATAGATATCAATATTTATTGGAGAGCATTAGTGTTATTGTAGATATCAATGTTTATCAGAGAGCATTAATGTTAGTGTAGATATCAGTATTTATCTGACAGTATTAGTGTTAGTATAGATATCGGTATTTATCGGAGAGTATTAGTGTTAGTATATATATCGGTATCAGAGTGTATTAGTGTTAATATAGAAATCAGTATTTATCAGAGCGTATTAGTGTTAGTATAGACATCGGTATTTATCAGAGAGTATTAGTGTTAGTATAGATTTCGGTATTTATTAGAGAGTATTAGTGTTAGTATTGATATCAGTATTTGTCACAGAGCATTAATGTTAGTATAGATATCAGTATTTATCAGAGAGTATCATTGTTAGTATAGAAATCAGTATTTATTGGAGAGTATTAGTGTTAGTATACATATCAGTATTTATCAGACAGTATTAGTATTAGTATAGATTTCGGTATTTATGAGAGAGTGTTAGTGTTAGTATAGATATCGGTATTTATCGGAGAGTATTAGTGTTAATATATATATCGGTATCAGAGTGTATTAGTGTTAATATAGAAATCAGTATTTATCATAGAGTATTAGTGTTAGTATAGATATCAGTATTTATCATAGAGTATTAGTGTTAGTATAGATTTCGGTATTTATTAGAGAGTATTAGTGTTAGTATTGATATCAGTATTTGTCACAGAGCATTAATGTTAGTATAGATATCAGTATTTATTGGAGAGTATTAGTGTTAGTATACATATCAGTATTTATCAGACAGTATTAGTTTTAGTATAGATTTCGGTATTTATGAGAGAGTATTAGTGTTAGTATAGATATCGTTATTTATCGGAGAGTATTAGTGTTAGTATATATATCAGTATTTATCATAGAGTATTAGTGTTAGTATAGATATCAGTATTTATCATAGAGTATTAGTGTTAGTATAGATATCAGTATTTATCATAGAGTATTAGTGTTAGTATAGATATCAGTATTTATCAGGGAGTATTAGTGTTAGTATTGATATCAGTATTTGTCACAGAGCATTAGTGTTAGTATAAATATCGGTATCAGAGTGTATTAGTGATAATATAGAAAACAGTATTTATAAGAGCGTATTATTGTTAGTATATATATCGGTATCTATCAGAGAGTATTAGTGTTAGGATAGATATCAGTATTTATCAGAGAGCATTCGTGTTAGCATAGATATCAGTATTTATCGGAGAGTATTAGTATAGATATCAGTATTTATCAGACAGTATTAGTGTTAGTATCGATATCGGCATTGATCAGAAAGTATGAGTGTTAGTATAGGTATCGGTATCAGAGGGTATTAGTGTTAATATAGAAATCAGTATTTATCAGAGAGTATTAGTGTTAGTATTGATATCGGTATTTATCGGAAAGTATTAGCTTTAGTATAGAAATCAGTATTTATCAGAGGGCATTAGTTTTAGTATAGATATCGGTATTTATCAGAGAGTATTAGTGTTAGTATAGATATCGGTATCTATCAGACAGTATTAGTGTTGGCAGAGATATCAGTATTTATCAGAGAGTATGAGCGTTAGTATGGATATCGGTATCTATCAGAGAATATTAATATTATTATAGATAGCGGTATTTATCGGAGAGTATTAGTGTTAGTATAGATATCGGTATTTATCGGAGAGTATTAGTGTTTGTATCGATATCAGTATTTATCAGAGAGTATTAGTGTTAGTATAGATATCAGTATTTAATGGAGAGTATTAGTGTTAGTATAGAAATCAGTATTTATCGGAGAGTATTAGTGTCAGTGTAGATATCAGGATTTATCCGAGAGTATTAGTGTTTGTATAGAAGTCAGTATTTATCAGAGAGTATTAGTGTTAGTAGAGAAATCAGTATTTATCAGAGAGTATTAGTGTTAGTATAGATATCAGTATTTATTGGAGAGTATTAGTGTTAGTATAGATATCGGTATTTATCGGAGATTATTAGTGTCAGTGTAGATATCAGGATTTATCCGAGAGTATTACTGTTTGTATAGAAGTCAGTATTTATCAGAGAGTATTAGTGTTAGTATAGCTATCAGTGTTTATCAGAGAGTATTAGTGTTAGTATAGATATCAGTATTTGTCAGAGAGCATTAGTGTTGGTATAGATATCGGTATTTATCGGAGAGTATTAGTGTTAGTATAGAAATCAGTATTTATCAGCGAGTATTAGTGTTAGTATTGATATCAGTATTTATCGGAGAATATTATTGTTAGTATCGATATCAGTATTTATCACAGAGCATTGGTGTTAGTATAGATATCGGTATCAGAGTGTATTCGTGTTAATATAGAAATCAGTATTTATCAGAGGGTATTAGTGTTAGTATATATATCGGTATCTATCAGAGAGTATTAGTGTTAGTATTGATATCAGTATTTATCAGAGAGTATTAGTGTTATTATAGATATCATTATTTATCAGAGAGCATTAGTGTTAGTATAGATATCAGTATTTATCAGAGAGTATTAGTGTTAGTACAGATATCAGTATTTATCAGAGAGTATTAGTGTTAGTACAGATATCAGTATTTATCAGAGAGCATTAGTGTTAGAACATTTATCAGTATTTATCAGACAGTATTAGTGTTAGTACAGATATCAGTATTTATCAGCGAGTATTAGTGTTAGTGTCGATATCAGTATATATCGGAGAGTATTACTGTTAGTATAGAGATCAATATTTATCACAAAGCATTAGTTTTTGTATACATATCAGTATTTATCAGAGAGCATTAGTGTTAGCATAGATATCAGTATTTATCCGAGAGTATTCGTATAGATATCAGTATTTATCAGACAGTATTAGTGTTAGTATCGATATCAGTATTTATCAGAGAGCATTAGTGGTGTTATAGATATCAGTATTTATCAGAGAGCTTTAGTATTGGTATAGATATCAGTATTTATCGGAAAGTATTAGTGTTAGTATAGATATCAGTATTTATCAGAGAGCATTAGTGTTAGTATAGATATCAGTATTTATCAGAGAGCATTAGTGTTAGTATAGATATCAGTATTTATCGGAGAATATTAGTGTTAGTATAGGTATCGGTATCAGAGGGTATTAGTGTTAATATAGAAATCAGTATTTATCAGAGAGTATTCGTGTTCGTATTGATATCGGTATTTATCAGAAAGTATTAGCTTTAGTTTAGAAATCAGTATTGATCAGAGGGCATTAGTTTTAGTATAGATATCGGTATTGATCAGAGAGTATTAGTGTTAGTATAGATATCGGTATCTATCAGACAGTATTAGTGTTGGCAGAGATATCATTATTTATCAGAGAGTATGAGCATTAGTATGGATATCGGTATCTATCAGAGAATATTAATGTTATTATAGATAGCGGTATTTATCGGAGAGTATTAGTGTTACTGTAGATATCGGTATTTATCGGAGAGTATTAGTGTTTGTATAGATATCAGTATTTATCGGAGAGTATTAGTGTTAGTGTAGAAATCAGTATTTATCAGCGCGCATTAGTGTTAGTATAGATATCGGCATTTATCAGAAAGTATGAGTGTTAGTATAGGTATCGGTATCAGAGGGTATTAGTGTTAATATAGAAATCAGTATTTATCAGAGAGTATTCGTGTTCGTATTGATATCGGTATTTATCAGAAAGTATTAGCTTTAGTTTAGAAATCAGTATTGATCAGAGGGCATTAGTTTTAGTATAGATATCGGTATTTATCAGAGAGTATTAGTGTTAGTATAGATATCGGTATCTATCAGACAGTATTAGTGTTGGCAGAGATATCATTATTTATCAGAGAGTATGAGCGTTAGTATGGATATCGGTATCTATCAGAGAATATTAATGTTATTATAGATAGCGGTATTTATCGGAGAGTATTAGTGTTACTATAGATATCGGTATTTATCGGAGAGTATTAGTGTTTGTATCGATATCAGTATTTATCAGAGAGTATTAGTGTTCGTATAGATATCAGTATTTAATGGAGAGTATTAGTGTTAGTATAGAAATCAGTATTTATCGGAGAGTATTAGTGTCAGTGTAGATATCAGGATTTATCCGAGAGTATTAGTGTTTGTATAGAAGTCAGTATTTATCAGAGAGTATTAGTGTTAGTATAGAAATCAGTACTTATCAGAGAGTATTAGTGTTATTATAGATAACGATATAGTTCCAATTATTGATAGCGGGCACGGATCAGGCGAGCTCGCAGAGCCCTTGCAGACAAGGCGTGTTGTTCCTGTTGCACCCTCGCATCTTCCTCCTCCCGCTCCTCCTCCACCTCTGGCTCTGGGTCTCCTGCAACCATTGGTGGCAAAGGCTGGTCCCTCATGATGGCGAGGTTGTGCAGCGTGCAGCAGACCACGAATCTGCCCACCCACTCAGGGGAGCACTGCAGGGCTCCTCCAGACCGGTCCAGGCAGTGGAAGCACTGTTTGACGAGGCCTATGGTGTGCTCCATGATGTTGCGTGTGGCAGCATGGCTCTCATTATAGGCCTGCTGTGTATGTGTTCCTGATCGGTGTCATGAGCCATGGCGTGAGGCGATAGCCCTTGTCGCCCAGTAGCCAGCCTTTGACTTGCCGAGTCGGGTGAAAGATATCTGGCACGTTGGGCTGCTGCATGACAGCATCGTGACTGCTCCCAGGGTATCGGGCATCGAGCTCCATGATTTGATGCGTGTGGTCGCACACCAGCTGCACGTTGAGGGAGTGGAAGCCCTTTCGGTTGATGAAGACGGCGGAGTTGATGTGCGGGGCACGCAGGGCAATGTGCGTACAGTCAATGACACCCTGCACCATGGGGAAGCCAGCAATGTGGGCGAACCCCCCGTGCTCACTCGTTCTGATTGTCTCTGTCAAGAGGGAAGGTGATGAACCTGTTCCTCATCTGGTACAGTGCGTCTGTGACCTCCCTTATACAGCAGTGCACTGCATACTGCGAGATGTTGCACATGTCGCCAGCAGAGGCCTGAAATGCTCCTGAGCCGTAGAAATTCAGCACCACGGTGACCTTCACAGCCCCAGGCAATGCTGTCCTCGCCCTGCTCTGGGGCTGCAGTTGTGGCCGCACCAGTTGACAGGTCTCAGTGACGGCTTCCTTGGTGAACCTCAGGCGTCGGATACAATGGTCCTCGGTCATGTTGAGGTAAGAGAATTGATTCCTGAAGCCCCTCATTGGATAGGGCCTCCTGCTCAGTGTCCTGCGCCTCCTCGTCCTCCGTCTCCTCGCAGCTTGACCTCTGGGCGTGGCCTCTCTGCATGCTCCCAGTCATACTCAATGCCCAGCGGGAGCCCTAGCAGACCACCCATGGTTGCCAGGAATGTTGTTCAACCAGGGTTGTAACTTTCCGACCCATAAGGCAGTACCTGTCAAACCACTCTCAAATGTAGTCTCGGAACTCTCAGTGAGAATAGGGAGCTTCAAAAAACACTTCCTATTCCACCAGCAGCCAGAAGCAATAATCCAGCAACTAACCTGCAACACCTGCATGGCCCCTTTAAATAGTGCTGGTGGGGGCGGGTCCTTCAGATGCTGTAAGAAACGTTTAGATGTCGGGGTTAAGACTGTGAGTTGAGTTGAGCGTTAGGGTCCAAAATGGTGTCACTTTAAATCAGAGTTGCACACTGATTGCACACATTTTCTCCCTACTTTACCTGATTCCAGCGTTCAGTATCTGCGCCTGCGCTAACTCTATACCAAGATGGCGTCTGGCGCACGTCACGCTGGAAACGTGTGTGCACATCCAAGACACCATCTTGGATGTCAGTGAGGCCGCGTAACACCGAAACAATGGACGTTACACGGCCCCATTTAGCACCCTTAGTGTCAGTATCGATATTGGTGTCTATCAGGTCGTATTAGTATCAGTATAAATATCCGTATCGATCGTGCAGTATTAATATCAGTAGAGATATCTGTATCCGCTATCTATCGTAGGGTATTAGTCTCAGTGCAGATATTGTTATCTATCGAGGAGTATTCATATTAGTATTAATATTGGCATCTATCGTACAGTATTAATATCAGTATAGATATCGTTATCTATCGGAGAGCATTAATGTCAGTATAGATAATGATATCGATCGGAGTGTATTAGTATCAGTATTGATATCGGTCTTGATCGGGGAGTACTGGTGTCAGTATAGATATCAGCACCGATCGGTGAATATTAGTGTCAGTATAGATATCGGTATTTATCAGAGAGTATTTGTATCACTATAGATATCGGTATCGATGAGGAAGTATTACTGTCACTATAGATTTCAGTATCTACCAGGGACTATTAGTATCAGTATAAATATCGGTAGCGATCAGGGAGTATTAGTGTCAGTATAGATATTGGTGTCTATCAGAGAGTATTTGTATCAGTATTCATATTGGCATCTATCATCGTGTATTGATGTCAGTATAGATATTGGTAACTATCGAAGTGTATTAGATATCGGTATCTATTGGTCAGTATAAGCTTCAGTATAGATATCAGTATCGATTGGATAGTATTAGTGTCAGCACAGATATCAGTACCGATCGGAGTGACTCACCTCCTGACTCCCCAAAGCCTTTCCACCATCTACAAGGCACAAGTCAGGAGTGTGATGGAATACTCTCCACTTGCCTGGATGAGTGCAGCTCCAACAACACTCAAAAAGCTCAACACAATCCAAGATAAAGCAGCCCGCTTGATTGGCACCCCATCCACCACCCTAAACATTCACTCCCTTCACCACCGGCGCACTGTGGCTGCAGTGTGTACCATCCACAGGATGCACTGCAGCAACTCGCCAAGGCTTCTTCGACAGCACCTCCCAAACCCACGACCTCTACCACCTAGAAGGACAAGAGCAGCAGGCACATGGGAACAACACCACCTGCACGTTCCCCTCCAAGTCACACACCATCCTGACTTGGAAATATATCGCCGTTCCTTCATCGTCGCTGGGTCAAAATCCTGGAACTCCCTTCCTAACAGCACTGTGGGAGAACCGTCACCACACGGACTGCAGCGGTTCAAGAAGGCGGCTCACCACCACCTTCTCAAGGGTAATTAGGGATGGACAATAAATGACGGCCTCGCCAGTGACGCCCACATCCCATGAACGAATAAAAAAAAATCAGTCGTGCAGTATTCGTATCAGTAGAGATAAAGGTATCTATTGTAGAGTATTAGAGTCAGTATAGATAATTGTATCTACCAGAGAGTATTCATATCAGTATTGATATCGGCATCTATCGTAGACTATTAATGTAGAAATAGATATTAGAATCTAACGGAGAGTATTGATATCAGTATTGATATCGGCATCTATCGTAGAGTATTAAAGTCAGTATAGATATTGATATCTATCCAAGAGTATTAGTATCAGTATAGATATCAGTATCGATCGTGTAATATTAGTGTCAGTACAGATATCGGTTTCGATTGGGGTATTTAGTATCAGTATAGATAACGGTATCGATCAGGGAGTAATTTTGTCATTTTATATGTCGGTATCGAGTGGAAAGTATTAGTGTCAGTATAGCTATCGGTATCTATCAGATCCAGGAGTATTAGTGTCAATATAGATATCGGTATCAATCGGAGCAATTAACTGTCAGTATAGATATTGTAATAGAAACATGGAAAATAGGAGCAGGTGTAGGCCATTCGGCCCTCCGAGCCTGCTCCGCCATTCAAAATGATCATGGCTGATCCTCTATCTCAGTAACATATTCCCGCTCTCTCCCCATACCCCTTGATGCCTTTTGTGTCTAGAAATCTATCTAGCTCCTTCTTAAATATATTCAGTGACTTGGCCTCCACAGCCTTCTATGGTAGAGAATTCCACAGGTTCACCACCCTCTGAGTGAAGAAATTTCTCCTCATCTCAGTCCTAAATGTCCTACCCCGTATCCTGAGACTGTGACCCCTCGTTCTGGACCCCCCAGCCAGGGATACATCCTCCCTGCATCCAGTCTGTCTAGCCCTGTCAGAATTTTATATGTTTCAATGAGATCCCCTCTCATTCTTCTAAACTCGAGTGAATACAGGCCGAGTCGACCCAATCTCTCCTCATACGACAGTCCTGCCATCCCAGGAATCAGTCTGGTGAACCTTCGCTGCACTCCCTCTATGGCAAGTATATCCTTTCTTAGGTAAGGAGACCAAAACTGCACACAATACTCCAGGTGTGGTCTCACCAAGGCCCTGTATAACTGCAGTGAGACATCCTTGCTCCTGTACTCAAATCCTCTTGTAATAAAGGCCAACATATCATTTGCCTTCCTAACTGCTTGCTGCACCTGCATGTTTGCATTCAGTGACTGGTGCACAAGGACACCCAGGTCCCTTTGTACATCAACATTCCCCAATCTATCACCATTTAAATAATACTGTGACTTTCTGTTTTTCCTTCCGAAGTGAATAACTTCACATTTATCCACATTATATTGCATCTGCCATGTATTTGCCCACTCACTCAACTTGTCTAAATTTCCTTGAAGCCTCTTTGCATCCTCCTCACAACTCACAATCTCACCTAGTTTTGTGTCGTCAGCAAACATGATAATATTACATTTGGTTCCCTCGTCCAAATCATTGATATATATTGTGAATAGCTGGGGCCCAAGCACTGATCCCTGCGGTACCCCACTAGTCACCGCCTGACACCCCGAAAAAGACACATTTATTCCTACTCTCTGTTTCCTGTCTGTTAACCAATTTTCAATCCATGCCACTATATTACCACCAATCCCATGTGCTTTAATTTTGCACACTAACCTCTTATGTGGGACTTTATCAAAGGCCTTCTGAAAATCCAAATAAACCACATCCACTGGTTCTCCCTTATTCATTCTACCAGTTACATCCTCAAAATACTCCAGTAGGTTTGTCAAACATGAGACACACGACAACGCAAAATCGTCGAGCAGAAATTGATAGCCAAGTTCCGCACCCATGAGGACGGCCTCAACCGGGATCTTGGGTTCATGTCACGCTACACGTTACCCCACCAGCGAACAAATGTTATCTGTTTTTAATATAATGGGTCAGTTGCTGTCTTTTCTATGTTTCTACCTCTCTATCTCTGTTTTTTTTTTGTTTGTTGTTTTTTTTTGGTGATTTGTATATTCTGAGACCTGGCAGGTAACACCTGTCTGTCTGCACACTGATTGCCTTGGCAACGGGCAGTTGAAAAAACTGTCTGTAATCACCGAGCATTGTTCTGTGAATTATAAATGCGATTTCATTTCGAGGATTTCATTTTCACATCATTCACCTGACGAAGGAGGAAGCCTCCGAAAGCTTGTGAATTTAAAATAAAATTGCTGGACTATAACTTGGTGTTGTAAAATTGTTTACAATTGTCAACCCCAGTCCATCACCGGCATCTCCACATCCTTTTTTAAAGAGTGGGGTTACATTTGCCACCCTCCAATCTGCAGGAACTGTTCCATAATCTATAGAATTTTGGAAGATGACAACTAATGCATCCACTATTTCCTTGGCTACCTCTTTTAGTACTCTGGGATGCAGATTATCAGGTCCTGGGGATTTATCTGCTTTCAGTCCCATTAATTTCTCCAGCACTATTTTTTTACTAATACTAATTTCCTTTAATTCCTCCTTCTCACTGGTCCCTTGGTTCCCTTGCATTTCTGGGAAGTTATTTGTGTCCTCTTCCGTGAAGACAGAACCAAAGTATTTGTTTAATTTCTCTGCCATTTCCTTGTTCCCCATTATAAATTCTCCCGTTTCTGACTGTAAGGGACCTACATTTGTCTTCACTAATCTTTTTCTTTTTTCATACTTGTAGAAACCTTTACAGTCTGCTTTTATGTTCCTTGCAAGTTTGCTCTCATACCTATTTTTCCCTCTTAGTCAATCTCTTGGTCCTTTTTTGCTGAATTCTAAACTGCTCCCAATCCTCAGGCTGGCTACTTTTTCTGGCAACCTTATATGACTCCTCTTTGGATCTAATACTATCCTTAATTTCTTTTGTTAGCCATAGTTGGGCCGCTTTTCCTTTTGTGTTTTTATGCCAGAAAGGAATGTATAATTATTGCAATTCATGCATTCGTTCCTTAAATGTTAGTCATTGCCTATCCGCCTTCATGCCTTTTAATGAAGCTTCCCAATCTATCATAGCCAACTCACTCCTCATACCTTCGTGGTTTCCTTTGTTTAGATTTAGGACCCTAGTTTCAGATTGAACTACTTCACTTTCCATCTTAATGAAGAATTCTATCATGTTATGTTCACTCTTCCCTAAAGGACCCCGCACAACAAGATTATTACTTAACCCCTTCTCATTGCACAATACCTAATCTAGGATAACCTGTTCCCTGGTTGGCTCCTCAACATACTGGTCTAAAAAACCATCTCGTACACACTCCAGGAGTTCATCCTCCACAGTATTATTGCTAATTTGGTTTGGCCAGTCTATATGCGATTAAAGTCACTCATGATTACTGTAGTACCCTGGTTACATGCATCTCTAATTTCCTGTTTGGTGCCATCCCCTACATTACCACGACTGTTTGGAGGCCTATAGACAACTCCCACCAGTGTTTTCTGCCCCTTGGTGCTTCTTAACTCCACCCAGACTAATTCTACATCTTGATTTTCTGAACCAATATCCTTTCTCACTATTGCTCTGATTTCATCCTTTACTAACACCACCCCACCTCCTTTTCCTTTTTGCCTGTCCTTCCTAAACATCGAATACCCTTGGATATCCAGCTCCCAGCCTTGGTCACCCTGCAGCCATGTCTCTGTAATTGCAATTAGATCATATCTGTTTACATCTATTTGCGCTGTTAATTCGTCGACCTTATTACGAATGCTTTGTGCATTCAGATACAGTGCCTTTAGATTTGTCTTTTTAACATTTTTAGACATCTTAACATTTTTTTGTACTATGGCCCTATTTGTCTTATTACCATTTTTTCTTACCCAGACCCTATTTGTTCGTGCACTCTTTTGTTAGTATGCTGTGTCCCTTCCTGACACAATCTGGTTATCCTTACCCCAGTCACTTTCCTGCACTGCTTCTTTGTCTTTTCTCTTTAGCATTCTAGGTTTCTCTCCACCGGGACCCTCCCCCCGACCTTATTTAGTTTAAAGCCCTATCTATCTCCCTAGTTATTCGATTCGCTAGAACTCTGGTCCCAGCATGGTTCAGGTATAGTCTGTCCCAACGGAACAGCTCTCTCTTTCCCCAGTACTGGTGCCAGTGACCCACGAATCAAAACCCACTTCTCCCACACCAATCTTTGAGCCATGCATTCATCTCTCTGATCTGATTTACCCTGTGCCAATTTGCTCGTGGCTCAGGTAATAATCCGGAGATTATCACCTTTGTGGTTCTGCTTTTTAATTTAGTCCCTAGCTGCTCGAACTCCCTCAGCAGAACCTCTTTCTTAGTCCTACCTATGTCGTTGGTATCTACGTGGATCACGACAACTGGATCCTCCCCCTCCCACTCCAAGCTTGTCTCCAGCCCTGAGGAGATGTCCTTAACCCTGGCACCAGGTAGGCAACACAGCCTTCGGGACTCTCGCTCTTGGCTGCAGAGAACAGTGTCTATCCCTCTAACTATACTGTCGCCTACTACAACCACCTTCCTTTTTACTCCCCCCACTTGAACGGCTTCCTGAACCATGGTGCCGTGGCCAGTTTGTTCATCCTCCCTGCAGTCCCCGCACTCGTCCACAGGGGCTGCAAGAACCTCGTATCTATTGGACAAGTGCAGAGGCTGAGGTTCCTGCAATGCTACCTCCTGGATCCCCGTACCTGCCTCACTCGCAGTCACACCCTCCTGTCCCTGACCACGTGTCAATTCTACAGTATTTAATCTAAGGGGCGTGACTGCCTCCTGGATCAAAGTGTCCAGGTAACTTCCTCCCTCCCTGACGTCTCGCAATGTCCGCAGCTTGGACATCAGTTCCTCAACTCGGAGCCAAAGTTCCTCGAGCTGCAGACACTTATTGCAGATGTAGTCGCCCTGGACAAAACTGTCCACAAGCTCCCACACATTGCAGCAGCAACACATCTCCTGTTCTCCCATTATTTTATTTATTTAATTAATCAATTTAGTGATTGGCGAGTATTAGTGTCAGTATAGATATCGGTATCAATTGGAGAGTATTATTATCAGTGTAGATATCGGTATCAATTGGAGAGTATTATTATCAGTATAGATATCGGTATCGATTGGAGAGTATTATTATCAGTGTAGATATCGGTATCAATTGGAGAGTATTATTATCAGTATAGATATCGGTATCAATTGGAGAGTATTATTATCAGTATAGATATCGGTATCAATCGGAGAGCATTAGAGTCAGTATAGATATCAGTATCAATTGGAGGTTATTTGCCCCATACATATTGGTATCGATCCGGGAGTATTAGTGTCAGTATTGATAACGGTATTGAACAGAGAAATATTTTATCAGTACAGGTATCGATATCGATCAGGGTATATATTTGTCATTGTATATATCATTATCTAGTGGACAATATTAGACTCAGTATAGCTATCGGTATCTATCAGAGGCTATTAATGTCGGTATAGATATTAATATCGATTGGATTGTATTAGTGTCACTTAAGATATCATAGAATCATAGAATCATAGAAGTTTACAACATGGAAACAGGCCCTTCGGCCCAACATGTCCATGTCGCCCAGTTTATACCACTAAGTTAGTCCCAATTGCCTGCACTTGGCCCATATCCCTCTATACCCATCTTACCCATGTAACTGTCCAAATGCTTTTTAAAAGACAAAATTGTACCCGCCTCTACTACTGCCTCTGGCAGCTCGTTCCAGACACTCACCACCCTTTGAGTGAAAAAATTGCCCCTCTGGACCCTTTTGCATCTCTCCCCTCTCACCTTAAATCTATGCCCCCTCGTTATAGACTCCCCCACCTTTGGGAAAAGATTTTGACGATCTACCTTATCCATGCCCCTCATTATTTTATAGACTTCTATAAGATCACCCCTCAACCTCCTACTCTCCAGGGAAAAAAGTCTCAGTCCATCCAACCTCTCCCTATAAGTCAAACCATCAAGTCCCGGTAGCATCTTAGTAAATCTTTTCTGCACTCTTTCTAGTTTAATAATATCCTTTCTATAATAGGGTGACCAGAACTGTACACAGTACTCCAAGTGTGGCCTCACCAATGCCCTGTACATCTTCAACAAGACATCCCAACTCCTGTATTCAATGTTCTGACCAATGAAACCAAGCATGCCGAATGCCTTCTTCACCACCCTATCCACCTGTGACTCCACTTTCAAGGAGCTGTGAATCGGTATCGATCGGGGTGTATTAGTGTCAGTATAGATATTGGTATCGATCAGAGTGTATTAGTGTCAGTATAGATATCGGTATCGATCAGAGTGTATTAGTGTCAGTATAGATATCATTATCGATCAGTGTGTATTAGTGTCAGTATAGATATCGGTATCGATCAGAGTGTATTAGTGTCAGTATAGATATCGGTATCGATCAGTGTGTATTAGTGTCAGTATAGATATCGGTATCGATCAGTGTGTATTAGTGTCAGTATAGATATCGGTATCGATCAGAGTGTATTAGTGTCAGTATAGATATCGGTATCGATCAGAGTGTATTAGTGTCAGTATTGATATCGGTATCGATCAGAGTGTATTAGTGTCAGTATAGATATCGGTATCGATCAGTGTGTATTAGTGTCAGTATAGATATCGGTATCGATCAGAGTGTATTAGTGTCAGTATTGATATCGGTATCGATCAGAGTGTATTAGTGTCAGTATAGATATCGGTATCGATCAGAGTGTATTAGTGTCAGTATAGATATCGGTATCGATCAGAGTGTATTAGTGTCAGTATAGATATCGGTATCGATCAGAGTGTATTAGTGTCAGTATAGATATCGGTATCGATCATAGTGTATTAGTGTCAGTATAGATATCGGTATCGATCGGGGTGTATTAGTGTCAGTATAGATATCGGTATCGATCAGTGTGTATTAGTGTCAGTATAGATATCGGTATCGATCGGGGTGTATTAGTGTCAGTATAGATATCGGTATCGATCAGTGTGTATTAGTGTCAGTATTGATATCGGTATCGATCAGAGTGTATTAGTGTCAGTATAGATATCGGTATCGATCAGTGTGTATTAGTGTCAGTATAGATATCGGTATCGATCAGAGTGTATTAGTGTCAGTATAGATATCGGTATCGATCAGTGTGTATTAGTGTCAGTATAGATATCGGTATCGATCAGAGTGTATTAGTGTCAGTATAGATATCGGTATCGATCAGAGTGTATTAGTGTCAGTATAGATATCGGTATCGATCAGAGTGTATTAGTGTCAGTATAGATATCGGTATCGATCAGTGTGTATTAGTGTCAGTATTGATATCGGTATCGATCGGGGTGTATTAGTGTCAGTATAGATATCGGTATCGATCGGGGTGTATTAGTGTCAGTATAGATATCGGTATCGATCAGTGTGTATTAGTGTCAGTATTGATATCAGTATCGATCAGAGTGTATTAGTGTCAGTATAGATATCGGTATCGATCAGTGTGTATTAGTGTCAGTATAGATATCGGTATCGATCAGTGTGTATTAGTGTCAGTATAGATATCAGTATCGATCAGAGTGTATTAGTGTCAGTATTGATATCGGTATCGATCAGTGTGTATTAGTGTCAGTATAGATATCAGTATCGATCAGAGTGTATTAGTGTCAGTATAGATATCGGTATCGATCAGAGTGTATTAGTGTCAGTATAGATATCGGTATCGATCAGAGTGTATTAGTGTCAGTATAGATATCGGTATCGATCAGAGTGTATTAGTGTCAGTATAGATATCGGTATCGATCAGTGTGTATTAGTGTCAGTCTAGATATCGGTATCGATCAGTGTGTATTAGTGTCAGTATAGATATCGGTATCGATCAGAGTGTATTAGTGTCAGTATAGATATCGGTATCGATCAGTGTGTATTAGTGTCAGTATAGATATCAGTATCGATCAGAGTGTATTAGTGTCAGTATTGATATCGGTATCGATCAGTGTGTATTAGTGTCAGTATAGATATCAGTATCGATCAGAGTGTATTAGTGTCAGTATTGATATCGGTATCGATCAGTGTGTATTAGTGTCAGTATAGATATCAGTATCGATCAGAGTGTATTAGTGTCAGTATAGATATTGATATCGATCGGGGTGTATTAGTGTCAGTATAGATATCGGTATCAATCAGAGTGTATTAGTGTCAGTATAGATATCGGTATCGATCAGAGTGTATTAGTGTCAGTATAGATATCGGTATCGATCGGGGTGTATTAGTGTCAGTATTGATATCGGTATCGATCAGAGTGTATTAGTGTCAGTATAGATATCAGTATCGATCGGAGGCTGGTAGTGTCAGTATAGATACCAGCATCAGGTACGATTCGTATCAGTATTGATATCGGTATCCATCAAAGAGTAAAAGTGTCAGTATAGTTATTGGTATCTATCAGAGAGTATTAGTATCAGTATAGATATTGGTATCTATCGGAGAGTATTCATATCAGTATTGATATCGGCATTTATTGTGGAGTATTAATGTCAGTGTAGATATTGGTATCTATCGGAGAGTATTAGTAACAGTACAGACATTGGTATCAATTGGTGAATATTGGTGCCAGCATAGACATTGGTATCGATGGGGAAGTATTAGTGTCAGTATGGATATCAGTATCGATCGGAGAATATTAGTTTCAGTGTGGATGTCAGTATCTATCGGAGAATATTAGTTTCAGTGTGGATGTCAGTATCTATCGGAGAGTATTAGTACCAGTACAGATATCGGTATCTATCAGGAAGTCTTGGTATCAGTATAGATATCGGTATCAATCGGAGAGATTATTTGTCAGTATAGATATCGGTATCGATCAGAGAATATTTTCCCCATACATATCAGTATCGATCCGGGAGTATTAGTGTCAGTATTGAAATCGGTATCGATTGGAGAGATGTTTTGTCATTATGGATATTGGTATCTATCAGTGAATATTAGTTTCTGTACAGATATCGGTATCAATTGGACAGGATGAGTGTCAGTATAGTTATCGGTATCGATAGGGAAGTATTAATGTCAGTATAAGTATCGGAATCCTTCGGGTAGTATTAGTATCAGTATAAATATCTGTATCGATCGTGCGGTTTTAGATATCTGTATCCAGTATCTATCGTAGGGTGTTTGTGTCAGTGTAGATATTGTTATCCATTGGAGAGTATTCATATCAGTATTATATTGGCATCTATCGTAGAGTATTAATGTCAGTATAGATATTGGTAGCTATCGGAGAGTATTAATATCAATGTTGATATCAGTACCTATCATAGAGTATTAATGCCAGTATAGATACTGTTATCTAGCGGAGAGTATTAGTATCAGTATTGATATCGGTATTGATCAGAGAGTATTAGTGTCAGCATAGATAACGGTATTGATCGGAGGGTAATAGTATCAGTGTAGATATGGGTATTGATCGGAGAGTGTTAGTGACAGTATAGATATCGTTAACGATGGGAGAGATTTTTTGTCATTATTGATATTGGTATCTATTAGTGAATATTAGTATCAGTATAGATATTGATATCTATCGGAGAGTATTAGTATCAGTATAGATATTGATATCTATCAGAGAGTATTAGTATCAGTATAGATATTGATATCTATCAGAGAGTATTAGTATCAGTATAGATATTGATATCTATCAGAGAGTATTAGTATCAGTATAGATATTGATATCTATCGGAGAGTATTAGTATCAGTATAGATATTGATATCTATCAGAGAGTATTAGTATCAGTATAGATATTGATATCTATCAGAGAGTATTAGTATCAGTATAGATATTGATATCTATCGGAGAGTATTAGTATCAGTATAGATAACGGTCTCGATCGGGGAGTATCAGTGTCAGTGTGGATATCAGTATCAATCGTGGAATATTAGTATCAGTATAGATATCGGTATCGGTCGGAGAGATATTTTATCAGTACAGATATCTGTATCGATCGAGGTGTATTTTTGTATATATCAGTATCTAGTGGAGAGTGTCAGCATAGCTATCTGTATCTATCAGAGGGTATTAATGTCGGTATAGATATTGGTATCAATCAGTGGGTGCTAAATGGGGCCGTGTAACGTCCATTGTTTCGGTGTTACGCGGCCTCACTGACATCCAAGATGGTGTCTTGGATGTGCACACACGTTTCCAGCTGACGTGCGCCAGACGCCATCTTGGTATAGAGTTAGCGCAGGCGCAGATACTGAACGCTGGAATCATGTAAAGTAGGGAGAAAATGTGTGCAATCAGTGTGCAACTCTGATTTAAAGTGACACCATTTTGGACCCTAACGCTCAACTCAACTCACAGTCTTAACCCCGACATCTAAACTTGTCTTACTGTGCCTGAAGGACCCGCCCCCACCAGCACTATTTAAAGGGGCCATGCAGGTGTTGCAGGTTAGTTGCTGGATTATTGCTTCTGGCTGCTGGTGGAGCAGGAAGTGTTTTTTGAAGCTTCCTATTCTCACTGAGAGTTCCGAGACTACATTTGAGAGTGGTTAGACAGGTACTGCCTTATGGGTCGGAAAGTTACAACCCTGGTTGAACAACATTCCTGGCAACCATGGGTGGTCTGCTAGGGCTCCCGCTGGGCATTGAGTATGACTGGGAGCATGCAGAGAGGCCACGCCCAGCAGGTCAAGCTGCGAGGAGACGGAGGACGCGGAGGCGCAGGACACTGAGCAGGAGGCCCTATCCAATGAGGGGCTTCAGGAATCAATTCTCTTACCTCAACATGACCGAGGACCATTGTATCCGACGCCTGAGGTTCACCAAGGAAGCCGTCACTGAGACCTGTCAACTGGTGCGGCCACAACTGCAGCCTCAGAGCAGGGCGAGGACAGCATTGCCTGGGGCTGTGAAGGTCACCGTGGTGCTGAATTTCTATGGCTCAGGAGCATTTCAGGCCTCTGCTGGTGACATGTGCAACATCTCACAGTATGCAGTGCACTGCTGCATAAGGGAGGTCACAGACGCACTGTACCAGATGAGGAACAGGTTCATCACCTTCCCTCTCCACAGAGACAATCAGAACGAGCGAGCACGGGGGGTTCGCCCACATTGTTGGCTTCCCCATGGTGCAGGGTGTCATTGACTGTACGCACATTGCCCTGCGTGTCCCGCACATCAACTCCGCCGTCTTCATCAACCAAAAGGGCTTCCACTGCCTCAACGTGCAGCTGGTGTGCGACCACACGCATCAAATCATGGAGCTCGATGCCCGATACCCTGGGAGCAGTCACGATGCTGTCATGTGGCAGTCCAACATGCCAGATATCTTTCACCCGACTCGGCAAGTCAAAGGCTGGCTACTGGGCGACAAGGGCTATCGCCTCACGCCATGGCTCATGACACCGATCAGGAACCCACGCACACGTGCACAGCAGGCCTATAATGAGAGCCATGCTGCCACACGCAACATCATGGAGCACACCATAGGCCTCGTCAAACAATGCTTCCACTGCCTGGACCGGTCTGGAGGAGCCCTGCAGTGCTCCCCTGAGTGGGTGGGCAGATTCGTGGTCTGCTGCACGCTGCACAACCTCGTCATCATGAGGGACCAGCCTTTGCCACCAATGGTTGGAGAAGACCCTGAGCCAGAGGTGGAGGAGGAGCGGGAGGAGGAAGAGGCGGAGAAGCAGGAGGAGCGGGAGGAGGAAGAGGTGGTGGAGGCTGAGGTGGAGCTGGAAGAGGAGGTGGAGGAAGATGCGAGGTTGCAACAGGAACAACACGCCTTGTCTGCAAGGGCTCTGCGAGCTCGCCTGATCCGTGCCCGCTATTAACAAGGTGAACCACATCCCCCAACTCACCAACAGTCCTACATTCCCCACCTTTCCCCTCCCACAAGACAATCAAATCGCCCTCCTTCTGATTACACATTGGTGTCCCCCTCAGCTCATTGTACGAATAAAAACCACCACCAAATGCAAAATCAAACTCTCATTTATCAATGAATAAATGAAATTATGCAAACAGAACAGAACTATTCACCCCTGTGCATTCCCTCAGTGCCTGTTGTCCGTGTGCCTTTACCTATCCCAGTGCTCCTACGAGGTGCTTCCCCAGTGGATGGAACATGGGTGGTGGGAGGCTGCTGGCCTTCAATGGAGAAACATCCAGAGGGCCTTGGAGGACGACCTTGAGCAGCTCTGGGCCAGGAGGGCCTGGCTTCAGACTGCACCATCTCAGCCTGGGCTGCAGCAATCTGGCCTGGCTGGCTGACAGGCAACAACAGGGGCACTGGTGGAGTGGGAGGGGTGGGAGCAGGAATGCTGTCGTCCTGAGAGAGGACAGGAGGTCCGACTGCCATGGCGCCAATGCCACTCTCCCGGGGCGGCGCCTCAGCAATCCTGGTGATCGGCTGGAGAACGGATTGCTGGAGTGCTGGGACGCCCTGGAAGCCCCGTTCCACAGTGGTCCCCAGACCCACGATAGCAGCAGTCTGAGCTCCAAATGATGCAGTCAGACCTTGGATGGCAGATGTTTGTGTGCAATGGAAGCTGTGACATCAGTCATCAGACACTACATCATGGTGGGTTCCACAGGTGCGCTGATGGAGGTGACCACCTGTTCCATGTTGGAAAGGATGGGCTCCAAGCTCTGCGTAAAGCCCTGTGCCAAGTTGGAGCTGGACTCCTCCATGCCCCTTCTCATTGTGCGCAGGCTTTCTGGCAGGCTTTCCAGTGCCCCAAGCAGTTGTTGGTGTAAGCCCATCAGCCGTCTTCTGTAGCCTGGCCCATCGAAGTCCTCATCTGACTCCTCTGCAGCAGAACAGTGTGTCACCTCCCCCTCCGGCGAGCTGGCACCTGTGGTATCCGTTCCCCCCGCCCCGACTCCTGTACACTTGTGCTCGGTGTCTCACCACGTGCCGATCCCTCCTCTGACCTAACCTCTAAAGGACGCGCAGTGTCAGTCTCTGAGCTGGTGGAAGCAAGTGTCAGATTGAGTGATGGTGTGTCTTCAGTGTCCTTCTCCTCCTCCTCCTCCTCCTCCTCCTCCTCAGACGGTGCTGCCACGTGTTCTTGGGTATCTGCAACGAGGGAAACATGTTGAGTTGTGGATTGGGGAGAGGAGCAGTTAAGACGTGCGTGCCGACAGCATCTGAGTCAGAAAAGATTATGGGAGGAAGGAGATGTCGGAAAGGAGAAGGAGCATTAGATATGCAGAGACCCCCTTCATCAGGACCTCCAGCACGGCACGTTGTCACGGCTGCAGCAACGGCCCGCCCAATGATCTGAAGCATTGTCTCCTCTGGGGGGTGAGGACGTGTAAACGTCCCCGTCCACCCTCAGGCCCCTCCTGCTGCCGGTTGTTATGCACCACCTTCTCCTGCAAGACAGAGGACAGTGTGTTAGTGAGTATCCTGCAAGGTGTCTGGGTGATGTGCCTGTTGTGGTCGAATAGCTGCCAGTTTGTGTGGCTTGTGAGTGGTGGTTATGTGGCTGCAAGTGTGGTACTATGTGCAGGTGAGATGCAAACACTGACCAGCATTGCCTATGGATGGTCAGTGTTTGTTGGTGGGTGGGTGACACGGGGTGTGATGCATGGAGCAGTGGTGGAGTTGGTTGGATGTCCCACTTGACACTTGTATTCACTCACCTTGACCACTCGTGTCAAATCATTGAACTTCTTTTGGCACTGCATTCACGTGCGTGGTGCAATGCTCCTAGCATTGACTTCCTGCACCAGCCTGCCAATGCCTGCGGAGCTGCAGTCTGAAGGGTCTCCAGCCACCCTGCGGGTACATGTTGGCTCTCCTTTCATCCACCCCTTCCACCAGGGCCTCCAGTGCATCATCCGAGAAGCGTGGAGCCCTCTCTCATGCCGGTCCAGGTACTCTTGTGGCCATCTTTCCCTCCTCCGAGTAAACTGTACCTGCCATTTGAAATCTGCCTGCACCTTTAAGAGATGCAGGCTGCTGATAACGTGCGCAGTGTACGCCCCATTTCCAACTTCCTCATTCTCCCTGCAGCCTCTGAGCAGCACAGGTAGTGCTGGCTGCACGGAGATATCATGGTAAGTAGCAGGCAGCACAAAGTTCACGTGCTGCCTGCGTAGAGGCCATCGGGCGTGGGGTACGAGCGCATCACGCTACCCATGCCCGAAAACGGACCCTTATCCAATTTTCCCGCCAATACTCTACGATAAATACCTATATCCATACTGATACCAATACTCCCCGATTGATACCGATATTTACACTGATACTAATAGTCGCTGATAGATACTGAAATTTAGACTGACACTGATTCTTCCTCATCGATGCCGATATCTATACTGACAAAATATATCTTCAATCGATACCGATATCTATACTGACACTAATACACACTGATCGATACTGATATATATACTGACACTAATACACTCTGATCGATACCGATATCTAAACTGACACTAATACACCCCGATCGATACCGATATCTATACTGACACTAATACAGCCCGATCGATAGTGATATCTAAACTGACACTAATACACCCCGATCGATACCGATATCTAAACTGACACTAATACACTCTGATCGATATCGATATCTATACTGACACTAATACACTCTGATCGATATCGATATCTAAACTGACACTAATACACTCTGATCGATAGTGATATCTATACTGACACTAATACACACTGATCGATAGTGATATCTATACTGACACTAATACACCCCGATCGATAGTGATATCTATACTGACACTAATACACCCCGATCGATAGTGATATCTATACTGACACTAAATCACCCCGATCGATAGTGATATCTATACTGACACTAATACACCCCGATCGATATCAATATCTATACTGACACTAATACACTCTGATCGATACCGATATCTATACTGACACTAATACACTCTGATCGATACCGATATCTATACTGACACTAATACACACTGATCGATACCGATATCTATACTGACACTAATACATTCTGATCGATACCGATATCTATACTGACACTAATACACTATGATCGATACCGATATCTATACTGACACTAATACACTCTGATCGATACCGATATCTATACTGACACTAATACACACTGATCAATACCGATATCTATACTGACACTAATACACTATGATCGATACTGATATCAATACTGACACTAATACACCCCGATCGATACCGATATCTATACTGACACTAATACACACTGATCGATACCGATATCTATACTGACACTAATACACTCTGATCGATACCGATATCAATACTGACACTAATACACTCTGATCAATACCGATATCTATACTGACACTAATACACTCTGATCAATACCGATATCGATACTGACACTAATACACCCCGATCGATACCGATATCTATACTGACACTAATACACTCTGATCGATACCGATATCTATACTGACACTAATACACCCCGATCGATACCGATATCTATACTGACACTAATACACTCTGATCGATACTGATATCTATACTGACACTAATACACACTGATCGATACCGATATCTATACTGACACTAATACACTCTGATCGATACTGATATCTATACTGACACTAATACACTCTGATCGATACTGATATCTATACTGACACTAATACACTCTGATCGATACTGATATCTATACTGACACTAATACACACTGATCGATACCGATATCTATACTGACACTAATACACTCTGATCGATACCGATATCTATACTGACACTAATACACCCCGATCGATACCGATATCTATACTGACACTAATACACCCCGATCGATACCGATATCTATACTGACACTAATACACTCTGATCGATACCGATATCAATACTGACACTAATACACTCTGATCGATACCGATATCTATACTGACACTAATACACTCTGATCGATACCGATATCTATACTGACACTAATACACTCTGATCGATAGTGATATCTATACTGACACTAATACACTCTGATCGATACCGATATCTATACTGACACTAATACACTCTGATCGATACCGATATCTATACTGACACTAATACACTCTGATCGATACTGATATCTATACTGACACTAATACACACTGATCGATACCGATATCAATACTGACACTAATACACACTGATCGATACCGATATCTATACTGACACTAATACACACTGATCGATACTGATATCTATACTGACACTAATACACTCTGATCGATACCCATATCTATACTGTCACTAATACACTCTGATCGATACCGATATCTATACTGACACTGATACACACTGATCGATAATGATATCTATACTGACACTAATACACTCTGATCGATACCGATATCTATACTGACACTGATACACACTGATCGATACTGATATCTATACTGACACTAATGCACTCTGATCGATACCGATATCTATACTGACACTAATACACCCCGATCGATACCGATATCTATACTGACACTAATACACACTGATCGATACTGATATCTATACTGACACTAATACACTCTGATCGATACCGATATCTATACTGACACTAATACACTCTGATCGATACCGATATCTATACTGACACTAATACACTCTGATCGATACCGATATCTATACTGACACTAATACACTCTGATCGATACCGATATCTATACTGACACTAATACACCCCGATCGATATCAATATCTATACTGACACTAATACACTCTGATCGATACCGATATCTATACTGACACTAATACACCCCGGTCGCTACCCCCGCCCGAAAATGGCCCTTATCCAATTTGTTCCCCCTTAGTTTCAATATAGATATCGGAATCCATCGGAGAGTATTAGTGTCAGTATAAATATTGGTATCGATAGGTAAATTTTAGTGTCATTATAAATATCAGTATCGATGGAGAAGTGTTAGTGTCAGTATAAATATTATTATCGATGGAGAAGTATTAGTGTCAGTATAAATATTGGTATCGATGGAGAAGTATTAGTGCCATAATAAATATTAGTATCGATGGGGAAGTATTAGTGTCAGTGTAAATATTGGTATCGATGGAGAAGTATTAGTGTCAGTATAAATATTGGTATCGATGGGGAAGTATTAGTGTCAGTATAAATATTGGTATCGATGGAGAAGTATTAGTGTCAGTATAAATATTGGTATCGATGGAGAAGTATTAGTGTCAGTATAAATATTGGTATCGATGGAGAAGTATTAGTGTCAGTATAAATATTGGTATCGATGGAGAAGTATTAGTGTCAGTATAAATATTGGTATCGATGGAGAAGTATTAGTGTCAGTATAAATATTGGTATCGATGGAGAAGTATTAGTGTCAGCATAAATATTGGTATCGATGGGGAAGTATTAGCGTCAGTATAAATATTGGTATCGATGGAGAAGTATTAGTGTCAGTATGAATGTTTGTATCGATGGGGAAGTATTAGTGTCAGTATGAATATTAGTATCGATGGAGAAGTATTTGTGTCAGCATAAATATTGGTATCGATGGGGAAGTATTAGCGTCAGTATAAATATTAGTATCGATGGAGAAGTATTAGTGCCAGTATAAATACTATTATCGATGGGGAAGTATTAGTGTCAATATAAATATAAGTATCGATGGGGAAGTATTAGCGTCAGTATAAATATTAGTATCGATGGGGAAGTATTAGCGTCAGTATAAATATTAGTATCGATGGGGAAGTATTAGCGTCAGTATAAATATCGGTATCGATGGAGAAGTATTATCGTCAGTATAAATATTAGTATTGATGGGGAAGTATTAGTGTCAGTATAAATATTAGTATTGATGGGGAAGCGTTAGTGTCAGTATAAATATTAGTATCGATGGGGAAGTATTATCGTCAGTATAAATATTATTATCGATGGGCAAGTATTAGTGTCAGTATAAATATTAGTATCGATGGGGAAGTATTAGTTTCAGTATAAATATTGGTATCGATGGAGAAGTATTATCGTCAGTATAAATATTAGTATCGATGGGGAAGTATTCGCGTCAGTATAAATACTAGTATCGATGGAGAAGTATTAGTGTCAGTATAAATATTCGTTTCGATGGAGAAGAATTAGTGTCAGTATAAATATTGGTATCGATGGGGAAGTATTAGTGTCAGTATAAATATAGGTATCGATGGAGAAGTATTAGTGTCAGTATAAATATTAGTATCGATGGGGAAGTATTAGTGTCAGTATAAATATAGGTATCGATGGAGAAGTATTTGTGTCAGTATAAATATTAGTATCGATGGGGAAGTATTAGTGTCAGTATAAATATCGGTATCGATGGAGAAGTAATAGTCTCAGTATAAATATTAGTATCGATGGGGAAGTATTAGTGTCAGTATAAATATTAGTATCGATGGAGAAGTATTAGTGTCAGTATAAATATTCGTTTCGATGGAGAAGACTTAGTGTCAGTATAAATATTGGTATCGATGGAGAAGTATTAGTGTCAGTATAAATATAGGTATCGATGGAGAAGTATTAGTGTCAGTATAAATATAGGTATCGATGGAGAAGTATTAGTGTCAGTATAAATATTAGTATCGATGGGGAAGTATTAGTGTCAGTATAAATATAG
This sequence comes from Heptranchias perlo, assembly GCF_035084215.1. NCBI lineage: Eukaryota > Metazoa > Chordata > Chondrichthyes > Hexanchiformes > Hexanchidae > Heptranchias > Heptranchias perlo. Next base: position 433,479 of record NW_027139120.1, on the reverse strand, counting down.
GTATCGATGGAGAAGTATTTGTGTCAGTATAAATATTAGTATCGATGGGGAAGTATTAGTGTCAGTATAAATATCGGTATCGATGGAGAAGTAATAGTCTCAGTATAAATATTAGTATCGATGGGGAAGTATTAGTGTCAGTATAAATATTAGTATCGATGGAGAAGTATTAGTGTCAGTATAAATATTGGTATCGATGGAGAAGTATTAGTGTCAGTATAAATATAGGTATCGATGGAGAAGTATTAGTGTCAGTATAAATATAGGTATTGATGGAGAAGTATTAGTGTCAGTATAAATATTAGTATCGATGGGGAAGTATTAGTGTCAGTATAAATATAGGTATCGATGGAGAAGTATTTGTGTAAGTATAAATATTAGTATCGATGGGGAAGTATTAGTGTCAGTATAAATATCGGTATCGATGGAGAAGTAATAGTCTCAGTATAAATATTAGTATCAATGGGGAAGTATTAGTGTCAGTATAAATATTAGTATCGATGGAGAAGTATTAGTGTCAGTATAAATATTATATCGATGGAGAAGTATTAGTGTCAGTATGAATATTGATATCGATGGTGAAATATTAGTGTCAGTATAAATATTGGTATCGATGGAGAAGTATTAGTGTCAGTATAAATATTAGTATCGATGGGGAAGTATTAGTGTCAGTGTAAATATCAGTATTGATGGAGAAGTAATAGTCTCAATATAAATATTAGTATCGCTGGGGAAGTATTAGTGTCAGTATAAATATTAGTATCGATGGAGAAGTATTAGTGTCAGTATAAATATTAGTATCGATCGAGAAGTATTAGTGTCAGTATGAATATTGGTATCGATGGGGAAGTATTAGTGTCAGTATAAATATTGGTATCGATGGAGAAGTATTAGTGTCAGTATAAATATTATTATCGATGGAGAAGTATTAGTGTCAATATAAATATTATTATCGATGGGGAAGTATTAGTGTCAGTATGAATATTAGTATCGATGGAGAAGTATTAGTGTCAGTATGAATGTTTGTATTGATGGGGAAGTATTAGTGTCAGTATAAATATTATTATCGATGTAGAAGTATTAGTGTCAGTATAAATATCGGTATCGATGGAGAAGTATTAGTGTCAGTATGAATATTAGTATCGATGGAGAAGTATTATCGTCAGTCTAAATATTAGTATTGATTGGGAAGTATTCGCGTCAGTATAAATATTAGTATCGATGGGGGAGTATTAGTGTCAGTATAAATATTGGTATCGATGGGGAAGTATTATCGTCAGTCTAAATATTAGTATTGATTGGGAAGTATTAGCGTCAGTATAAATATTAGTATCGATGGGGGAGTATTAGTGTCAGTATAAATATTGGTATCGATGGGGAAGTATTAACGTCAGTATAAATATTGGTATCAATGGGGAAGTATTGGTGTCAGTATAAATATTGGTATCGATGGAGAAGTATTATCGTCAGTCTAAATATTAGTATTGATGGGGAAGTATTCGCGTCAGTATAAATATTGGTATCTTTGGGCAAGTATTAGTGTCAGTATAAGTATTGGTATCGATGGGGAAGTATTAGCGTCAGTATAAATATTAGTATCGATGGGGAAGTATTAGTGTCAGTATAAATATTAGTATCGATGGGGAAGTATTCGCGTCAGTATAAATATTAGTATCGATGGGGAAGTATTAGTGTCAGTATAAATATTAGTATCGATGGGGAAGTATTAGCGTCAGTATAAATATTAGTATCGATGGGGAATTATTAGTGTCAGTATAGATATCGGTATCGATCAGTCATTATTAGTGTCAGTATAAATATCGGCATCCTGTGAAGAAGAGCAGGGGAGTTGTCCTTGGTCTCCTAACGAATATTAATCCCTCAACATCATGAAAATAGATGATCTGGTCATTATCTCATTGCTGTTTTAGGAATCTTGCTGTGCGCAAATTGGCTGCTGCATTTCCAACACTACAACAGTGACTGCACTTCATTGGCTGCAATGCACTTTGGCACAACCTGAGGTCATGAAATTAACCTTCCTCCAACTCATTTTGTGTTCCCTTGAAGACCGTTCTCTTAGAATCTTAGAATCATAGAATGGTTACAGCACGGAAGGAGGCCATTCGGCCCATCGAGCCCATGCCGACTCTCTGCAAGAGCATTCCAATTGCTCCCATTCCCCCGCCCTATTCCCATAGCCCTGCAAATGTTTTCCCTTCAAGTACTTATCCAGTTCCCTTTTGAAGGCCATGATTGAATCTGCCTCCACCACCCCCTCGGGCAGTGCATTCCAGATTCTAACCACCCGCGGTGTAAGTAAGTTTTTCCTCATGTCACCTTTGGTTCATTTGCCAATCACCTTAAATCTATGTCCTCTGGTCCTTGACCCTTCCACCAATGGGAACAGTTTTTCTTTATTTACTTTTTCTAAACCCTTCATCATTTTGAATACCTCTATCAAATCTCCTCTCAACTGTCTCTGTTCCCAGTTTCTCCAGTCTATCCACGTAACTGAAGTCCCTCATCCCTGGAATCATTCTAGTAAATCTCTTCTGCACCCTCTCTAAGACCTTCACGTCCTTCCTGAAGTGCGGTGCCCAGAACTGGACACAATACTCCAGTTGTGGTCGAATCAGTGTTTTATGAAGGTTCATCATAACTTCCATACTTTTGTACTCTATGTGTCTATTTATAAAGCCCAGGATCCCATATAATTTTTTAACCACTTTCTCAACCTGTCCTGCCACCTTCAAAGATTTATGTAGATATGCCCCCAGATCTCTCTGTTCCTGCACCCCCTTTAGAATTGTACGGTTTAGTTTATATTGTCTCTCCTCATTCTTCCTACCAAAATGTATCACTTTGCACTTCTCTGCGTTAAATTTCATTTGCCATGTGTCCGCCCATTCCATCAGCCTGTCTATATCCTCTTGAAGTCTATCACTATCCTCCTCACTGTTTACTACACTTCCAAGTTTTGTGTCATCAGCAAATTTTGAAATTGTGCCCTGTACACCAAGTCCAAATCATTAATATATAGCAAGAAAAGCAGTGGTCCCAGCACCGACCCCTGGGGAACACTACTGTACACCTCCCTCCAGTCCGAAAAACAACCGTTCACCACTACTCTCTGTTTCCTGTCACTTAGCCAATTCTGTATCCATGCTGCCACTGCCCCTTTATTCCATGGGCTTCAACTTTGCTGACAAGCCTATTATGCAGCACTTTATCAAACGCCTTTTGAAAGTCCCTGCGCTTTCTTGCCTTTCTATAGTAATATGAGTGTGGAATATTACAGGGCTGTGTCTTGTGTTTTGCAGTAATTAAATTGGGACAGTGTCCACGGAGACTGGTGGTTGCCGTGACGAAGCGGGGATGTACGTGTGATGAGGACTGCCCCGGGACAGATAAGTGCTGTGTGTTTGGTTGTGGGGCGGTTTGTGTACCTCCTGCATTCAGTAAGTATCTCACCTTACTATCTTGCTTCATTTCATAAACAGGCTCTGTGGGGCATGCTAGAGACAGATTGTTTTGACAATTGGACAAATACAACTGGGACACATCTGAAAACCACATCAGAGAACACACCAGGGAAACACATCTCAGATCACACCTGGAAATCACATCTCAGATCACACCAGCGAAACACATCTCAGATCACACCTGGGAAACTCAACTCAGATTACACCTGGGAATGACGTCTCAGATCACACCTGTGACAAAAAAAACTAAGATCACACCTCGAAAACACATCTCAGACCACAGCTGGGAAACACAAAGCAGATCACACCTGGGAAACACGTCTCAGATCACACCTGGGAAACACGTCTCAGATCACACCTGGGAAACACGTCTCAGATCACACCTGGGAAACACGTCTCAGGTCACACCTGGAAAACACGTCTCAGATGAAACCTTTGAAACACAGATCAGATCACACCTGGGAATCACACCTCACAACACACCTGAGAAGCATATCTCAGAGCACACATGGGAAGCACGTCTCAGATCACACCTGAGAAACAAGTCTCAGATCACACCTGCGAACCACATCTTAGATCATCCCTGGGAAGCACATCTCAGATCACACTTGGAAAACATGTCTCAGATCACACCTGGGAAACATATCTCAGATCATTACTGCGAAACACATCTCATATCATACCTGTGAACCACGTCTCAGATCACAGCTGGGAAACACGTCGCTGATCACACCTGGGAAAAGCTTCTCAGACCGCACCTGGGCAACATGATTCAGATCATACATGGGAAAAACGTCACAGATTGCACCTCGAAAACACGACTCAGATCACACCTGGGAAACACAACGCAGATCACACCTGGGAAACTCGTCTCAGAGCACTCCTGGAAATCATGTCTCAGATCACACCTGGGAAAGATATTTCTGATCACACCTGTGAACCACATCTCAGATCACATCTGGAAACCACACCGCAGATCACACCTGGAAAGCAAATCTCAGATCGCACCTGGGAAACACGTTACAGATCACATCTGGGAAACAAGTCTCAGATCATGCCTGTGAACCGCATCGCACATCACACCTAGAAAACACATCTCAGATCTCACCTGGGAAACATGTCTCAGATCCCACCTGGGAAACATGTCTCAGAGCACATCTGGGAAACACGTCTCAGATCACACTTGCGAACAACATCTCGGATTACACCTGGGAAACACGTCTGACATCACATCTGGGAAACACACCTCAGATCAATCCTGGGAAACTCAACACAGATCACACCTGGGAATGACGTCTCCGATCACACCTGTGACAAAAAAAATCTAAGATCACACCTGGAAAAGACATTTCAGACCACAGATGGGAAGCACATTTCAGATCACATCTAGGAATCAAGTCTCAGATCATAACTGGGAAACGCTTCTCAGATCACAGCTGGGAAACACATCCCAGATCACAACTGGGAAACACATCGTAGATCACACCTAGGAACAACATCGCAGAGCACACCTGGGAACCACATCGCAGATCAATCCTGGGAAACACATCGTAGATCACACCTAGGAACAACATCGCAGATCACACCTGGAAAACACATCTCAGATCACACCTGGGAAACACGTCACAGATCACATCTGGGAAACAAGTCTCAGATCACACCTGTGAACCGCATCGCACATCACACCTGGGAAACACGTATCAGATCACACCTGGAAAACACATCTCAGGTCACACCTGGGAAACATGTCTCAGATCCCACCTGGGAAACATGTCTCACAGCACATCTGGGAATCACGTCTCAGATCACACTTGCGAACAACATCTCGGATTACACTTGGGAAACACGTCTAACATCACATCTGGGAAACACATCTCAGATCAATCCTGGGAAACTCAACACAGATCACACCTGGGAACGACGTCTCAGATCACACCTGTGACAAAAAAAATCTAAGATCACACCTGGAAAAGACATTTCAGACCACAGATGGGAAGCACATTTCAGATCACACCTTGGTATTACATCTCAGATCACATCTGGGAAACACATCGCAGATCACATCTAGGAATCAAGTCTCAGATCACAACTGGGAAACGCTTCTCAGATCACAGCTGGGAAAAACATTCCAGATCGCAACTGGGAAACACATCGTAGATCACACCTAGGAACAACATCGCAGAGCACACCTGGGAACCACATCGCAGATCACACCTGGGAAACACGTTTCACATCACACCTGTGAACCGCATAGCACATCACACCTGGGAAACACGTATCAGATCATACCTGGGAAACATGTCTCAGAAAAGGTATTTCAGAACACAGCGGGGAAGCATATCTCAGATCACACTTTGGAATCATATCTCAGATCACAACTGGGAAGTGCTTCTCAGATCACACCTGGGAAACATATCTCAGATCACACCTGGGAAACAAATCTGACATCACAATTGGGAAACAAATCGCAGATCATACCTGCCGACCAAGTCTCAGATCATACCTGGGAAACACGTCTTAGATCACACACAAAGGAAGTGGCCCTGGAAATAGTGGATGCATTGGTGATCATCTTCCAAAATTCTCTAGACTCTGGAACAGTTCCTACAGATTGGAGGGTGGCAAATGTAACCCCACTATTTAAAAAAGGAGGGAGAGAAAAAACAGGGAATTACAGACCAGTTAGCCTAACATCAGTAGTGGGGAAAAAAGCTAGAGTCTATTATAAAAGATGTTATTAAACAACACTTGGAGGGCATTAACGGGATTGGACAAAGTCAGCATGGGTTTATGAAAGGGAAATCATGCTTAACAAATCTACTGGAGTTTTTTGAGGATGTAACTAGTAGAATAGATAGGGGAGAACCAGTGGATGTGGTGGATTTGGATTTTCAGAAGGCTTTTGATAAGGTCCCACACAAGAGGTTAGTGTACAAAATTAAAGCACATGGGATTGGGGGGAATATACTGGCATGGATTGAGAATTGGTTGACAGACAGGAAACAGAGAGTAGGAATAAACGGGTCTTTTTCCGGGTGTCAGGCAGTGACTAGTGGGGTACCGCAGGGATCAGTGCTTGGGCCCCAGCTATTCACAATATATATCAATGATTTGGATGAGGGAACTGAATGTAACATTTCCAAGTTTGCAGATGACACAAAGCTGGGGTGGAATGTGAGCTGTGAGGAGGATGTAAAGAGGCTCCAATGTGATTTAGACAAGTTGGGTGAGTGGGCAAGAACATGGCAGATGCAGTGTAACGTGGATAAATGTGAGGTTATCCACTTTGGTTGTAAAAACAGAAAGGCAGATTATCAACTGAATGGTAATAGATTGGGAAAAGGGGAGGTGCAACGAGACCTGGGTGTTCTTGTACACCAGTCGCTGAAAGCGAGCATTCAGGTGCAGCAAGCAGTTATGAAGGCGAATGGTATGTTGGCCTTCATTGCAAGAGGATTTGAGTACAGGAGCAGGGATGTCTTACTGTAGTTATACAGGGCCTTGGTGAGACCACATCTGGAGTATTGTGTACAGTTTTGGTCTCCTTATCTGTGAGGAAGGATGTCCTTGCCATGGAGGGAGTGCAACAAAGGTTTACCAGACTGATTCCTGGGATGGCAGGACTGACGTATGAGGAGAGATTGGGTCGACTAGGCCTATATTCACTAGGGTTTAGAAGAATGAGAGGTGATCTCATCGAAACATACAAAATTCTAACAGGACTAGACAGACTAAATGCAGGGAGGATGTGCTCGATGGCTGTGGAGTCCAGAACCAGGGGTTACAGTCTCAGGATACGGGGTATGCCATTTAGAACTGAGATGAGGAGAAATTTCTTCACTCAGAGGGTGGTGAACCTGTGGAATTCTCTACCAGAGAAGGCAGTGGAGGCCAAGTCATTAGATGTATTCAAGCAGGAGATAGATATATTTCTTAATGCTAAAGGGATCAAGGGATATGGGGAAAAAGTAGGAACAGGGTACTGTTCCCTGTTCAGCCATGATCATTTTGAATGGCGGAGCAGGCCCGAAGGGCTGATTGGCCTACTCTTGCTCCTATTTTCTATGTTTCTAATGGGAAACATGTGTCAGATCACACCTGGGAAACACGTCTCAGATCACACCTGGGAACCACTTCTCAGATCACACCTGGGATATACATTGCAGATCACAGCTGGGAAACACCTCTCAAGTCACACCTGGGAAACACATCGCAGATCACACTTGGGAACCGCGTCTCAGAACACACCTGGGAATCACCACTCTGATCAGACCTGGGAAACACATCGCAGATCAAACCAGGGAAACACGTCTCATATCACACCTGGGAAACTCGTCTAAGATCACACCCGGTAACAATCTCTCAAATCAAACCTGCGAACCACGTTTCAGGTCACACATGGGAACCACGCCTCTGATCACATCTGGGAAACAGGTCTCTGATCACATCTGGGAAACACTTGTCTGATCACACCTGCGATACACATTGCAGACCACATCTGGGAAACATGTCCAAGATCACATCTGGGAAACACATAGCAGATCACACCTGGGAAACACGTCTCAGATCACACATGAGAAACAGGTCTCTGATCTCAACAAGGAAAAACCTCTCAGATCAGACTTGGGAAACAGGTCTCAGATCACATCTGGGAAACACATGGCAGATCACACCTGGGAAATATGTCTCAGATCACACATGGAAACAACATCTCAACCACTTTTCTGAGCAAACCTGGGAAACAACATCTCAGGTCAACCTATGAATTACATCTCAGATCACACCTGGGAAGCAGGTCTCTGATCACAACTGGGAAACACATCTCAGATCACACCTTGAATTTACATCTCAGATCACACCTGAGAAGCAGATCTCTGATCACAACTGGAAAACACATCTCAGATCACAACTGGGAAACACATCACAGATCATACCTGGAAAACATGTCTAAGATCACACTGGGGAACCACTTCTCTGATAACACCTGGGAAATACATCCCAGATCAAACCTGGGAATCATGTCTCATATCACACCTGCGAACCATGTCACGTCACACCTGGGAAACACGTCACAGATCATATCTGGGATCCCCCTCTCTGATCACACCTGGGAAACACATCTCAGATCACACCTGGGAAACACATCTCTGATCACCACTAGAAAACATATCGCAGATCACACCTGGAGCCATGTTTCAGATCACACATGCGAACCACGTCTCTGATCACAACTGGGAAACGCAACGCAGATCACACTGGGAACCACGTTTCAGATCACACCTGAGAACCACCTTCCTGATCGCACCTGGGAAACAAGTCTCAGAACACACCTGGGAAACAAGTCTCAGAACACACCTGGGAAACATGTCTCAGAACACACCTGGGAAACAAGTCTCAGAACACACCTGGGAAACAAGTCTCAGAACACACCTGGGAAACATGTCTCAGAACACACCTGGGAAACATGTCTCAGAACACACCTGGGAAACATGTCTCAGAACACACCTGGGAAACAAGTCTCAGAACACACCTGGGAAACATGTCTCAGAACACACCTGGGAAACAAGTCTCAGAACACACCTGGGAAACAAGTCTCAGAACACACCTGGGAAACATGTCTCAGAACACACCTGGGAAACATGTCTCAGAACACACCTGGGAAACATGTCTCAGAACACACCTGGGAAACAAGTCTCAGAACACACCTGGGAAACATGTCTCAGAACACACCTGGGAAACATGTCTCAGAACACACCTGGGAAACATGTCTCAGAACACACCTGGGAAACAAGTCTCAGAACACACCTGGGAAACATGTCTCAGAACACACCTGGGAAACATGTCTCAGAACACACCTGGGAAACATGTCTCAGAACACACCTGGGAAACAAGTCTCAGATCACACCTGGGAAACAAGTCTCAGAACACACCTGGGAAACAAGTCTCAGATCACACCTGGGAAACAAGTCTCAGAACACACCTGGGAAACAAGTCTCAGAACACACCTGGGAAACAAGTCTCAGATCACACCTGGGAAACAAGTCTCAGAACACACCTGGGAAACAAGTCTCAGATCACACCTGGGAAACATGTCTCAGATCACACCTGGAAAACACATGTCTGATCAAACCTGTGATACACATCACAGATCATATCTGGGACACGTCTCTGATCATACCTGGGAAACATGTCTAAGATCATAACTGGGAACCACATCTCAGATCACAGCTGGGAAACACATCACAGATCACACCAGGGAAATACGATTCAGATCACACTTGGGAACCACTTCTCTCATCACACCTGCGGACCACAGTTCAGATCGCACCTGGGAGCCACCTCTTTGATCACACCTGGGAAACGTGTCTCAGATCACACCTGGGAACCATGTCTCAGATCAGACTTGTGAACCACATCTCAGATCACCACTGGGAACCATGTCTCTGATCAGTCATGGGAAACAGGTCTCAGATCACATCTGGGAAACACGTGGCAGATCACACCTAGGAAACGCCTCCCAGATCACACCTGGGAAACATGTCTCAGATAACACAAGGAAACAACGTCTCAGGTCACACCTGGAACTACTTCTCTGATCACACCTGCGAACCACGTCATAGATCACACCTGGGAACCTCGTCTCAGATCACAACTGGGAATTATATCTCAGATCACACCTGGGAAACACATCTCAGATCACAACTGGGAAACATGTCCCTGATCACAACTAGGAAACACGTCTCAGATCACAACTGGTAAACACATTGCAGATCACACCTGGGAACCACATCTCTGATAACACCTCGGAACCACTTCTCTGATCACACCTGGGAAACACATCCCAGATCAAACCTGGGAACAATGTCTCATATCATACCTGCGAACCACATCACAGATCACACCTGGGAAACACATCACAGATCACACCTGGGAAACAGGTCTCAGATCACACATGGGAACACATGTCAGATCACACCTGGGAAACACATCACAGATCATACCTGGTAAGAAGGTCTCAGATCACACCTGGGAAACACATCTCAGATCACATCTGGGAAACACATCTCAGATCACACCTGGGAAACACATCTCAGATCATATCTGGGAAACACATCTCAGATCACACCTGGGAAACACATCTCAGATCACACCTGGGAAACACATCTCAGATCACACCTGGGCAACTCATCTCAGATCACATCTGGGAAACACATCTCAGATCACACCTGGGAAACACATCTCAGATCATATCTGGGAAACACATCTCAGATCACACCTGGGAAACACATCTCAGATCATATCTGGGAACCACGTCTCAGATCACACCTGGGAACCACATCTCAGATCACAGCTGGGAAACACGTCAGGTCACATCTGGGAAGCATCTGTCAGATCACACCTGTGAAGCACATCTCAGATCATGCCTAGGAACCACGTCTGTGATCACACCTGGGAAATACGTCTCATATCAAACCTAGGAAACACGTCTCAGATCACACCTGCGAAACACGTCTCAAATCACACCTGGGAACCACGTCTCAAATCACACCTTGGAACCACATCTCAGTTCACACCTGGGAACCATATCTCTGATCACACCTGGGAAACACATTGCTCATCAGACCTGCGAACCAAGTCCCAGATGAGACTTGGGAATCACATCTCTGATCACACCTGTGAACCACATCTTATATCACACCCGGGAAATACATCGCAGATCACAGCTGGGGAACACTTCTCAGATCACATCTGGGAAACACATGGCAGATCAGACCTGCAAACCAGGTCTAAGATCACACCTGGGAACCACTTCACTGATCACACCTGGGAAACACATTGCAGATCACACCTGGGAACAATGTCTCATATCACACCTATGAACCATGTCACAGATCACACCTGGGAAACACATCTCAGATCACAGCTGGGAAACACATTGCAGATCACACCTGGGAAACACATCTCAGATCACAGCTGGGAAACACATCTCAGATCACAGCTGGGAAACACATTGCAGATCACAGCTGGGAAACACATCTCAGATCACAGCTGGGAAACACATTGCAGATCACAGCTGGGAAACACATCTCAGATCACAGCTGGGAAACACATTGCAGATCACAGCTGGGAAACACATCTCAGATCACACCTGGGAACCACTTCTCAGGTCACACCTGGGAAACACATCTCAGATCACACCTGGGAATCACTTCTCAGGTCACACCTGGGAATGATATCTCGTATCACACCTGGGAAACACATCTCAGATCACACCTGGGAACCACTTCTCAGGTCACACCTGGGAATGATATCTCGTATCACACCTGGGAAACACATCTCAGATCACACCTGGGAACCACTTCTCAGATCACACCTGGGAACCACTTCTCAGGTCACACCTGGGAAACACATCTCAGATCACACCTGGGAATCACTTCTCAGGTCACACCTGGGAATGATATCTCGTATCACACCTGGGAAACACATCTCAGATCACACCTGGGAAACACTTCTCAGGTCACACCTAGAAAACATTTCTAATCACACCTGGGAACCATATCTCAGATCACACCTGGGAAAAGCATCTCAGATCACACCTAGGAAGCACATCTCAGATCACACCTGGGAAACACGTCTCAGATCCCACTGGGAAACCATGTCTCAGATCACACCTGGGAACCACATCTCAGGTCACACCTGGGAAATACATTCTAATCACACCAGCAAACCACATCTCAGATCACACCTGGGAAACACTTCACAGATCACACCTGGGAAACACATCGCAGATCACACCTGGGAAACACTTCACAGATCACACCTGGGAAACACTTCACAGATCACACCTGGGAAACACATCTCAGATCACACCTGGGAAACACTTCACAGATCACACCTGGGAAACACATCGCAGATCACACCTGCAAATCACATGTCAGTTATCACCTCGTAAACACTTCTCAGATCGCACCTGGGAAACATGTCTCAGATCACATCTGGGAACCACATCGCAGATCACACCTGTGAAATGCATCTCAGATCACACCTGGGAAACACTGTCAGTTCACACCTGGGAAATACGTCTCTGATCACAACTGGGAACCACATCTCAGATCACACCTTGGAAACACATCGCAGATCACACCTGAGAACCACGCCCCAGTTCACACCTTGGACCAAATCTCTGATCACACCAAGGAAACACATCGCAGATCACACCTGGGAACCCTGTCTCAGATCACACCTGGGAAACACATCTCAGATCACACCTGCGAAACTCATTTCAGATCAAACCTGGGAAACACATCTCAGATCACATCTGGGAAACACATCTCAGATCACATCTGGGAAACACATCTCAGATCACACCTGGGAAACACATCTCAGATCACACCTGCGAAACTCATTTCAGATCAAACCTGGGAAACACATCTCAGATCACATCTGGGAAACACATCTCAGATCACATCTGGGAAACACATCTCAGATCACACCTGGGAAACACATCTCAGATCACACCTGCGAAACTCATTTCAGATCAAACCTGGGAAACACATCTCAGATCACACCTGGGAAACACATCTCAGATCACATCTGGGAAACACATCTCAGATCACACCTGGAAACCACCTCCTCAGATCACACCTGGGAAACATGTCTCCGATCACACTTGGGAAATACGTCTAACATAACGCCAGGAATGCAAATCTCTGATCACTCTTGGGAGCCACATCTCAGATCACATCTTGGAAACACATCTCAGATCACATCTGGGAAACACGTCTCTGATCATAACTGGGAAATATTTCTCTGATCACACCTGGGAACCACGCCTCAGATCACACCTGGGAAACACATCGCAAATCACACCTGGGAAACACATTTCAGATCACACCTGGAAAACATGTCTCAGATCACAACTGGGAAACACATGTCAGATCATCTGGGAACCACGTCTCAGATCACACCTGGGAAACACTTCTCTGATCACACTTGGGAAACACGTCTCAGATCACTCCTAGGAATCATATCTCAGATCACACCTGCGAACCACATCTAGGTCACACCTGGGAAACACATTTCAGATCACACCTGGGAAACACATCTAGGTCACACCTGGGAAACACATCTCAGATCACACCTGGGAAATACGTGTAATGTAACACCAGGAATGCAAATCTCTGCTCACACCTGAAAGCAAAATCTCAGATTCACACCTGGGAAATGCATCTCAGAGTACACCTGGGATACACATCACAGATCACCCCTAGGATACACATCGCAGACTACACCTGGGAAACATATATCTTAGACCACACCTGCGAACCTCATTTCAGATCACCCCTGGGAAACACATTTCAGATCACCCCTGGGAAACACATTTCAGATCACCCCTGGGAAACATGTCTCAGTTCACACCTGGGAACCACATCTCAGATCACACCTGTGAAACAGATCTGAGTTCATACCCGGGAAACACGTCTCAGATCACACCTGGGAACCGCCTCTCTGATTATACCTGGGAAACATATCGCAGATGACACCTGGGAAACACATCTCAGATCACACCTGGGATACACATCTCTGATCACAGCTAGGAAACACATTGCAGATCAAACCTGGGAACCCTGTCTCAGATCACACCTGGGAACCCTGTCTCAGATCACACCTGGGAAACATGTCTCAGATCACACCTGGGAACCCTGTCTCAGATCACGCCTGGGAAATATGTCTCAGATCACGCCTGGGAAACATGTCTCAGATCAAACCTGGGAACCCTGTCTCAGATCACACCTGGGAAACATGTCTCAGATCACACCTGGGAACCCTGTCTCAGATCACGCCTGGGAACCCTGTCTCAGATCACGCCTGGGAACCCTGTCTCAGATCACGCCTGGGAAATATGTCTCAGATCACGCCTGGGAAACATGTCTCAGATCAAACCTGGGAACCCTGTCTCAGATCACACCTGGGAACCCTGTCTCAGATCACACCTGGGAAACATGTCTCAGATCACACCTGGGAAACATGTCTCAGATCACACCTGGGAACCCTGTCTCAGATCACATCTGGGAAACACGTCTCAGATCACACCTGGGAAACACGTCTCAGATCACATCTGGGAAACACGTCTCAGATCACACCTGGGAAACACGTCTCAGATCACACCTGGGAAACACGTCTCAGATCACACCTGGGAAACACGTCTCAGATCACACCTGGGAAACACTTCTCAGGTCACACCTAGAAAACATTTCTAATCACACCTGGGAACCATATCTCAGATCACACCTGGGAAAAGCATCTCAGATCACACCTAGGAAGCACATCTCAGATCACACCTGGGAAACACGTCTCAGATCCCACTGGGAAACCATGTCTCAGATCACACCTGGGAACCACATCTCAGGTCACACCTGGGAAATACATTCTAATCACACCAGCAAACCACATCTCAGATCACACCTGGGAAACACTTCACAGATCACACCTGGGAAACACATCGCAGATCACACCTGCAAATCACATGTCAGTTATCACCTCGTAAACACTTCTCAGATCGCACCTGGGAAACATGTCTCAGATCACATCTGGGAACCACATCGCAGATCACACCTGTGAAATGCATCTCAGATCACACCTGGGAAACACTGTCAGTTCACACCTGGGAAATACGTCTCTGATCACAACTGGGAACCACATCTCAGATCACACCTTGGAAACACATCGCAGATCACACCTGAGAACCACGCCCCAGTTCACACCTTGGACCAAATCTCTGATCACACCAAGGAAACACATCGCAGATCACACCTGGGAACCCTGTCTCAGATCACACCTGGGAAACACATCTCAGATCACACCTGCGAAACTCATTTCAGATCAAACCTGGGAAACACATCTCAGATCACATCTGGGAAACACATCTCAGATCACATCTGGGAAACACATCTCAGATCACACCTGGGAAACACATCTCAGATCACACCTGCGAAACTCATTTCAGATCAAACCTGGGAAACACATCTCAGATCACATCTGGGAAACACATCTCAGATCACATCTGGGAAACACATCTCAGATCACACCTGGGAAACACATCTCAGATCACACCTGCGAAACTCATTTCAGATCAAACCTGGGAAACACATCTCAGATCACACCTGGGAAACACATCTCAGATCACATCTGGGAAACACATCTCAGATCACACCTGGGAAACACATCTCAGATCACATCTGGGAAACACATCACAGATCACACCTGGGAAACAGGTCTCAGATCACACATGGGAACACATGTCAGATCACACCTGGGAAACACATCACAGATCATACCTGGTAAGAAGGTCTCAGATCACACCTGGGAAACACATCTCAGATCACATCTGGGAAACACATCTCAGATCACACCTGGGAAACACATCTCAGATCATATCTGGGAAACACATCTCAGATCACACCTGGGAAACACATCTCAGATCACACCTGGGAAACACATCTCAGATCACACCTGGGCAACTCATCTCAGATCACATCTGGGAAACACATCTCAGATCACACCTGGGAAACACATCTCAGATCATATCTGGGAAACACATCTCAGATCACACCTGGGAAACACATCTCAGATCATATCTGGGAACCACGTCTCAGATCACACCTGGGAACCACATCTCAGATCACAGCTGGGAAACACGTCAGGTCACATCTGGGAAGCATCTGTCAGATCACACCTGTGAAGCACATCTCAGATCATGCCTAGGAACCACGTCTGTGATCACACCTGGGAAATACGTCTCATATCAAACCTAGGAAACACGTCTCAGATCACACCTGCGAAACACGTCTCAAATCACACCTGGGAACCACGTCTCAAATCACACCTTGGAACCACATCTCAGTTCACACCTGGGAACCATATCTCTGATCACACCTGGGAAACACATTGCTCATCAGACCTGCGAACCAAGTCCCAGATGAGACTTGGGAATCACATCTCTGATCACACCTGTGAACCACATCTTATATCACACCCGGGAAATACATCGCAGATCACAGCTGGGGAACACTTCTCAGATCACATCTGGGAAACACATGGCAGATCAGACCTGCAAACCAGGTCTAAGATCACACCTGGGAACCACTTCACTGATCACACCTGGGAAACACATTGCAGATCACACCTGGGAACAATGTCTCATATCACACCTATGAACCATGTCACAGATCACACCTGGGAAACACATCTCAGATCACAGCTGGGAAACACATTGCAGATCACACCTGGGAAACACATCTCAGATCACAGCTGGGAAACACATCTCAGATCACAGCTGGGAAACACATTGCAGATCACAGCTGGGAAACACATCTCAGATCACAGCTGGGAAACACATTGCAGATCACAGCTGGGAAACACATCTCAGATCACAGCTGGGAAACACATTGCAGATCACAGCTGGGAAACACATCTCAGATCACACCTGGGAACCACTTCTCAGGTCACACCTGGGAAACACATCTCAGATCACACCTGGGAATCACTTCTCAGGTCACACCTGGGAATGATATCTCGTATCACACCTGGGAAACACATCTCAGATCACACCTGGGAACCACTTCTCAGGTCACACCTGGGAATGATATCTCGTATCACACCTGGGAAACACATCTCAGATCACACCTGGGAACCACTTCTCAGATCACACCTGGGAACCACTTCTCAGGTCACACCTGGGAAACACATCTCAGATCACACCTGGGAATCACTTCTCAGGTCACACCTGGGAATGATATCTCGTATCACACCTGGGAAACACATCTCAGATCACACCTGGGAAACACTTCTCAGGTCACACCTAGAAAACATTTCTAATCACACCTGGGAACCATATCTCAGATCACACCTGGGAAAAGCATCTCAGATCACACCTAGGAAGCACATCTCAGATCACACCTGGGAAACACGTCTCAGATCCCACTGGGAAACCATGTCTCAGATCACACCTGGGAACCACATCTCAGGTCACACCTGGGAAATACATTCTAATCACACCAGCAAACCACATCTCAGATCACACCTGGGAAACACTTCACAGATCACACCTGGGAAACACATCGCAGATCACACCTGGGAAACACTTCACAGATCACACCTGGGAAACACTTCACAGATCACACCTGGGAAACACATCTCAGATCACACCTGGGAAACACTTCACAGATCACACCTGGGAAACACATCGCAGATCACACCTGCAAATCACATGTCAGTTATCACCTCGTAAACACTTCTCAGATCGCACCTGGGAAACATGTCTCAGATCACATCTGGGAACCACATCGCAGATCACACCTGTGAAATGCATCTCAGATCACACCTGGGAAACACTGTCAGTTCACACCTGGGAAATACGTCTCTGATCACAACTGGGAACCACATCTCAGATCACACCTTGGAAACACATCGCAGATCACACCTGAGAACCACGCCCCAGTTCACACCTTGGACCAAATCTCTGATCACACCAAGGAAACACATCGCAGATCACACCTGGGAACCCTGTCTCAGATCACACCTGGGAAACACATCTCAGATCACACCTGCGAAACTCATTTCAGATCAAACCTGGGAAACACATCTCAGATCACATCTGGGAAACACATCTCAGATCACATCTGGGAAACACATCTCAGATCACACCTGGGAAACACATCTCAGATCACACCTGCGAAACTCATTTCAGATCAAACCTGGGAAACACATCTCAGATCACATCTGGGAAACACATCTCAGATCACATCTGGGAAACACATCTCAGATCACACCTGGGAAACACATCTCAGATCACACCTGCGAAACTCATTTCAGATCAAACCTGGGAAACACATCTCAGATCACACCTGGGAAACACATCTCAGATCACATCTGGGAAACACATCTCAGATCACACCTGGAAACCACCTCCTCAGATCACACCTGGGAAACATGTCTCCGATCACACTTGGGAAATACGTCTAACATAACGCCAGGAATGCAAATCTCTGATCACTCTTGGGAGCCACATCTCAGATCACATCTTGGAAACACATCTCAGATCACATCTGGGAAACACGTCTCTGATCATAACTGGGAAATATTTCTCTGATCACACCTGGGAACCACGCCTCAGATCACACCTGGGAAACACATCGCAAATCACACCTGGGAAAC
This sequence comes from Heptranchias perlo, assembly GCF_035084215.1. Lineage (NCBI taxonomy): Eukaryota > Metazoa > Chordata > Chondrichthyes > Hexanchiformes > Hexanchidae > Heptranchias > Heptranchias perlo. Next base: position 414,778 of record NW_027139120.1, on the reverse strand, counting down.
ACATTTCAGATCACACCTGGAAAACATGTCTCAGATCACAACTGGGAAACACATGTCAGATCATCTGGGAACCACGTCTCAGATCACACCTGGGAAACACTTCTCTGATCACACTTGGGAAACACGTCTCAGATCACTCCTAGGAATCATATCTCAGATCACACCTGCGAACCACATCTAGGTCACACCTGGGAAACACATTTCAGATCACACCTGGGAAACACATCTAGGTCACACCTGGGAAACACATCTCAGATCACACCTGGGAAATACGTGTAATGTAACACCAGGAATGCAAATCTCTGCTCACACCTGAAAGCAAAATCTCAGATTCACACCTGGGAAATGCATCTCAGAGTACACCTGGGATACACATCACAGATCACCCCTAGGATACACATCGCAGACTACACCTGGGAAACATATATCTTAGACCACACCTGCGAACCTCATTTCAGATCACCCCTGGGAAACACATTTCAGATCACCCCTGGGAAACACATTTCAGATCACCCCTGGGAAACATGTCTCAGTTCACACCTGGGAACCACATCTCAGATCACACCTGTGAAACAGATCTGAGTTCATACCCGGGAAACACGTCTCAGATCACACCTGGGAAACTCGTCTAAGATCACACCCGGTAACAATCTCTCAAATCAAACCTGCGAACCACGTTTCAGGTCACACATGGGAACCACGCCTCTGATCACATCTGGGAAACAGGTCTCTGATCACATCTGGGAAACACTTGTCTGATCACACCTGCGATACACATTGCAGACCACATCTGGGAAACATGTCCAAGATCACATCTGGGAAACACATAGCAGATCACACCTGGGAAACACGTCTCAGATCACACATGAGAAACAGGTCTCTGATCTCAACAAGGAAAAACCTCTCAGATCAGACTTGGGAAACAGGTCTCAGATCACATCTGGGAAACACATGGCAGATCACACCTGGGAAATATGTCTCAGATCACACATGGAAACAACATCTCAACCACTTTTCTGAGCAAACCTGGGAAACAACATCTCAGGTCAACCTATGAATTACATCTCAGATCACACCTGGGAAGCAGGTCTCTGATCACAACTGGGAAACACATCTCAGATCACACCTTGAATTTACATCTCAGATCACACCTGAGAAGCAGATCTCTGATCACAACTGGAAAACACATCTCAGATCACAACTGGGAAACACATCACAGATCATACCTGGAAAACATGTCTAAGATCACACTGGGGAACCACTTCTCTGATAACACCTGGGAAATACATCCCAGATCAAACCTGGGAATCATGTCTCATATCACACCTGCGAACCATGTCACGTCACACCTGGGAAACACGTCACAGATCATATCTGGGATCCCCCTCTCTGATCACACCTGGGAAACACATCTCAGATCACACCTGGGAAACACATCTCTGATCACCACTAGAAAACATATCGCAGATCACACCTGGAGCCATGTTTCAGATCACACATGCGAACCACGTCTCTGATCACAACTGGGAAACGCAACGCAGATCACACTGGGAACCACGTTTCAGATCACACCTGAGAACCACCTTCCTGATCGCACCTGGGAAACAAGTCTCAGAACACACCTGGGAAACAAGTCTCAGAACACACCTGGGAAACATGTCTCAGAACACACCTGGGAAACAAGTCTCAGAACACACCTGGGAAACAAGTCTCAGAACACACCTGGGAAACATGTCTCAGAACACACCTGGGAAACATGTCTCAGAACACACCTGGGAAACATGTCTCAGAACACACCTGGGAAACAAGTCTCAGAACACACCTGGGAAACATGTCTCAGAACACACCTGGGAAACAAGTCTCAGAACACACCTGGGAAACAAGTCTCAGAACACACCTGGGAAACATGTCTCAGAACACACCTGGGAAACATGTCTCAGAACACACCTGGGAAACATGTCTCAGAACACACCTGGGAAACAAGTCTCAGAACACACCTGGGAAACATGTCTCAGAACACACCTGGGAAACATGTCTCAGAACACACCTGGGAAACATGTCTCAGAACACACCTGGGAAACAAGTCTCAGAACACACCTGGGAAACATGTCTCAGAACACACCTGGGAAACATGTCTCAGAACACACCTGGGAAACATGTCTCAGAACACACCTGGGAAACAAGTCTCAGATCACACCTGGGAAACAAGTCTCAGAACACACCTGGGAAACAAGTCTCAGATCACACCTGGGAAACAAGTCTCAGAACACACCTGGGAAACAAGTCTCAGAACACACCTGGGAAACAAGTCTCAGATCACACCTGGGAAACAAGTCTCAGAACACACCTGGGAAACAAGTCTCAGATCACACCTGGGAAACATGTCTCAGATCACACCTGGAAAACACATGTCTGATCAAACCTGTGATACACATCACAGATCATATCTGGGACACGTCTCTGATCATACCTGGGAAACATGTCTAAGATCATAACTGGGAACCACATCTCAGATCACAGCTGGGAAACACATCACAGATCACACCAGGGAAATACGATTCAGATCACACTTGGGAACCACTTCTCTCATCACACCTGCGGACCACAGTTCAGATCGCACCTGGGAGCCACCTCTGTGATCACACCTGGGAAACGTGTCTCAGATCACACCTGGGAACCATGTCTCAGATCAGACTTGTGAACCACATCTCAGATCACCACTGGGAACCATGTCTCTGATCAGTCATGGGAAACAGGTCTCAGATCACATCTGGGAAACACGTGGCAGATCACACCTAGGAAACGCCTCCCAGATCACACCTGGGAAACATGTCTCAGATAACACAAGGAAACAACGTCTCAGGTCACACCTGGAACTACTTCTCTGATCACACCTGCGAACCACGTCATAGATCACACCTGGGAACCTCGTCTCAGATCACAACTGGGAATTATATCTCAGATCACACCTGGGAAACACATCTCAGATCACAACTGGGAAACATGTCCCTGATCACAACTAGGAAACACGTCTCAGATCACAACTGGTAAACACATTGCAGATCACACCTGGGAACCACATCTCTGATAACACCTCGGAACCACTTCTCTGATCACACCTGGGAAACACATCCCAGATCAAACCTGGGAACAATGTCTCATATCATACCTGCGAACCACATCACAGATCACACCTGGGAAACACATCACAGATCACACCTGGGAAACAGGTCTCAGATCACACATGGGAACACATGTCAGATCACACCTGGGAAACACATCACAGATCATACCTGGTAAGAAGGTCTCAGATCACACCTGGGAAACACATCTCAGATCACATCTGGGAAACACATCTCAGATCACACCTGGGAAACACATCTCAGATCATATCTGGGAAACACATCTCAGATCACACCTGGGAAACACATCTCAGATCACACCTGGGAAACACATCTCAGATCACACCTGGGCAACTCATCTCAGATCACATCTGGGAAACACATCTCAGATCACACCTGGGAAACACATCTCAGATCATATCTGGGAAACACATCTCAGATCACACCTGGGAAACACATCTCAGATCATATCTGGGAACCACGTCTCAGATCACACCTGGGAACCACATCTCAGATCACAGCTGGGAAACACGTCAGGTCACATCTGGGAAGCATCTGTCAGATCACACCTGTGAAGCACATCTCAGATCATGCCTAGGAACCACGTCTGTGATCACACCTGGGAAATACGTCTCATATCAAACCTAGGAAACACGTCTCAGATCACACCTGCGAAACACGTCTCAAATCACACCTGGGAACCACGTCTCAAATCACACCTTGGAACCACATCTCAGTTCACACCTGGGAACCATATCTCTGATCACACCTGGGAAACACATTGCTCATCAGACCTGCGAACCAAGTCCCAGATGAGACTTGGGAATCACATCTCTGATCACACCTGTGAACCACATCTTATATCACACCCGGGAAATACATCGCAGATCACAGCTGGGGAACACTTCTCAGATCACATCTGGGAAACACATGGCAGATCAGACCTGCAAACCAGGTCTAAGATCACACCTGGGAACCACTTCACTGATCACACCTGGGAAACACATTGCAGATCACACCTGGGAACAATGTCTCATATCACACCTATGAACCATGTCACAGATCACACCTGGGAAACACATCTCAGATCACAGCTGGGAAACACATTGCAGATCACACCTGGGAAACACATCTCAGATCACAGCTGGGAAACACATCTCAGATCACAGCTGGGAAACACATTGCAGATCACAGCTGGGAAACACATCTCAGATCACAGCTGGGAAACACATTGCAGATCACAGCTGGGAAACACATCTCAGATCACAGCTGGGAAACACATTGCAGATCACAGCTGGGAAACACATCTCAGATCACACCTGGGAACCACTTCTCAGGTCACACCTGGGAAACACATCTCAGATCACACCTGGGAACCACTTCTCAGGTCACACCTGGGAATGATATCTCGTATCACACCTGGGAAACACATCTCAGATCACACCTGGGAAACACTTCTCAGGTCACACCTAGAAAACATTTCTAATCACACCTGGGAACCATATCTCAGATCACACCTGGGAAAAGCATCTCAGATCACACCTAGGAAGCACATCTCAGATCACACCTGGGAAACACGTCTCAGATCCCACTGGGAAACCATGTCTCAGATCACACCTGGGAACCACATCTCAGGTCACACCTGGGAAATACATTCTAATCACACCAGCAAACCACATCTCAGATCACACCTGGGAAACACTTCACAGATCACACCTGGGAAACACATCGCAGATCACACCTGGGAAACACTTCACAGATCACACCTGGGAAACACTTCACAGATCACACCTGGGAAACACATCGCAGATCACACCTGGGAAACACTTCACAGATCACACCTGGGAAACACTTCACAGATCACACCTGGGAAACACATCTCAGATCACACCTGGGAAACACTTCACAGATCACACCTGGGAAACACATCGCAGATCACACCTGCAAATCACATGTCAGTTATCACCTCGTAAACACTTCTCAGATCGCACCTGGGAAACATGTCTCAGATCACATCTGGGAACCACATCGCAGATCACACCTGTGAAATGCATCTCAGATCACACCTGGGAAACACTGTCAGTTCACACCTGGGAAATACGTCTCTGATCACAACTGGGAACCACATCTCAGATCACACCTTGGAAACACATCGCAGATCACACCTGAGAACCACGCCCCAGTTCACACCTTGGACCAAATCTCTGATCACACCAAGGAAACACATCGCAGATCACACCTGGGAACCCTGTCTCAGATCACACCTGGGAAACACATCTCAGATCACACCTGCGAAACTCATTTCAGATCAAACCTGGGAAACACATCTCAGATCACATCTGGGAAACACATCTCAGATCACATCTGGGAAACACATCTCAGATCACACCTGGGAAACACATCTCAGATCACACCTGCGAAACTCATTTCAGATCAAACCTGGGAAACACATCTCAGATCACATCTGGGAAACACATCTCAGATCACATCTGGGAAACACATCTCAGATCACACCTGGGAAACACATCTCAGATCACACCTGCGAAACTCATTTCAGATCAAACCTGGGAAACACATCTCAGATCACACCTGGGAAACACATCTCAGATCACATCTGGGAAACACATCTCAGATCACACCTGGAAACCACCTCCTCAGATCACACCTGGGAAACATGTCTCCGATCACACTTGGGAAATACGTCTAACATAACGCCAGGAATGCAAATCTCTGATCACTCTTGGGAGCCACATCTCAGATCACATCTTGGAAACACATCTCAGATCACATCTGGGAAACACGTCTCTGATCATAACTGGGAAATATTTCTCTGATCACACCTGGGAACCACGCCTCAGATCACACCTGGGAAACACATCGCAAATCACACCTGGGAAACACATTTCAGATCACACCTGGAAAACATGTCTCAGATCACAACTGGGAAACACATGTCAGATCATCTGGGAACCACGTCTCAGATCACACCTGGGAAACACTTCTCTGATCACACTTGGGAAACACGTCTCAGATCACTCCTAGGAATCATATCTCAGATCACACCTGCGAACCACATCTAGGTCACACCTGGGAAACACATTTCAGATCACACCTGGGAAACACATCTAGGTCACACCTGGGAAACACATCTCAGATCACACCTGGGAAATACGTGTAATGTAACACCAGGAATGCAAATCTCTGCTCACACCTGAAAGCAAAATCTCAGATTCACACCTGGGAAATGCATCTCAGAGTACACCTGGGATACACATCACAGATCACCCCTAGGATACACATCGCAGACTACACCTGGGAAACATATATCTTAGACCACACCTGCGAACCTCATTTCAGATCACCCCTGGGAAACACATTTCAGATCACCCCTGGGAAACACATTTCAGATCACCCCTGGGAAACATGTCTCAGTTCACACCTGGGAACCACATCTCAGATCACACCTGTGAAACAGATCTGAGTTCATACCCGGGAAACACGTCTCAGATCACACCTGGGAACCGCCTCTCTGATTATACCTGGGAAACATATCGCAGATGACACCTGGGAAACACATCTCAGATCACACCTGGGATACACATCTCTGATCACAGCTAGGAAACACATTGCAGATCAAACCTGGGAACCCTGTCTCAGATCACACCTGGGAACCCTGTCTCAGATCACACCTGGGAAACATGTCTCAGATCACACCTGGGAACCCTGTCTCAGATCACGCCTGGGAAATATGTCTCAGATCACGCCTGGGAAACATGTCTCAGATCAAACCTGGGAACCCTGTCTCAGATCACACCTGGGAACCCTGTCTCAGATCACGCCTGGGAACCCTGTCTCAGATCACGCCTGGGAACCCTGTCTCAGATCACGCCTGGGAAATATGTCTCAGATCACGCCTGGGAAACATGTCTCAGATCAAACCTGGGAACCCTGTCTCAGATCACACCTGGGAACCCTGTCTCAGATCACACCTGGGAAACATGTCTCAGATCACACCTGGGAAACATGTCTCAGATCACACCTGGGAACCCTGTCTCAGATCACATCTGGGAAACACGTCTCAGATCACACCTGGGAAACACGTCTCAGATCACACCTGGGAAACATGTCTCAGATTACACCTGGGAACCCTGTCTCAGATCACGCCTGGGAAACACGTCTCAGATCACATGTACGAAACAGATCGCAGATCACACCTACGAACCACATTTCAGATCACATCTGGGAAACACATCTCAGATCACTCCTGGGAACCATGTCTCAGTTCATAGAAACATAGAAACATAGAAAATAGGAGCAGGAATAGGCCATTCGGCCCTTCGAGCCTGCTCTGCCATTCAATATGATCATGGCTGATCCTCTCTCTCAATATCATATTCCCACTCTCTCCCCATCCCCCTTGATGCCTTTGTGTCTAGAAATCTATCTAGCTCCTTCTTAAATATATTCAGTGACTTGGCCTCCACTGCCTTCTGTGGTAGAGAATTCCACAGGTTCACCACCCTCTGAGTGAAGAAATTTCTCCTCATCTCAGTCCTAAATGTCCTATCCCGTATCCTGAGACTGTGACCCCTCGTTCTGGACCCCCCAGCCAGGGAAAACATTCTGCCTGAATCCAGTCTGTCTAGCCCTGTCAGAATTTTATATATTTCAATGAGATCCCCTTTCATGCTTCTAAACTCGAGTGAATACAGGCCGAGTCGACCCAATCTCTCCTCATATGACAGTCCTGCCATCCCAGGAATGAGTCTGGTGAACCTTTGCTGCACTCCCTCTATGGCATGTATATCCCAAAACTGCACACAATACTCCAGGTGTGGTCTCACCAAGGTCCTGTATAACTGCAGTAAGACATCCTTGCTCCTGTCCTCAAATCCTCTTGCAATGAAGGCCAACATGCCATTTGCCTTCCTAACTGCTTGCTGCACCTGCATGTTTGCTTTAAGTGACTGGTGCACAAGGACACCCAGGTCCCTTTGTACATCAACATTTCCCAATCTATCACCATTTAAATAATACTCTGCCTTTCTGTTTTTCCTTCACATTTATCCACATTATACTGCATCTGCCATGTATTTGCCCACTCACTCAACTTGTCTAAATCGCCTTGAAGCCTCTTTGCATCCTCCTCACAACTCACAATCCCACTTAGTTTTGGGTCGTCTGCAAACTTGGAAATATTACATTTGGTTCCCTCATCCAAATCATTGATATATATTGTGAATAGCTGGGGCCCAAGCACTGATCCCTGTGGTACCCCACTAGTCACTGCCTGACACCCCGAAAAAGACCCGTTTATTCCTATTCTCTGTTTCCTGTCTGTTAACCAATTTTCAATCCATGCCAGTATATTACCACCAATCCCATGTGCTTTAATTTTGCACACTAACCTCTTATGTGGGACTTTATCAAAGACCTTTTGAAAATCCAAATGAACCACATCCACTGGTTCTCCCTTATCTATTCTACCAGTTACATCCTCAAAAAACTCCAGTAGGTTTGTCAAACATGATTTCCCTTTCATAAATCCATGTTGACTTTGTCTAATCCCGTTAATATTTTCTAAGTGTCCTGTTATCACATCCTTTATAATAGACTCTAGCATTTTCCCCACTACTGATGTTAGGCTAACCGGTCTGTAGTTCCCTGTTTTCTTTCTCCTTTTTTAAATAGTGAGGTTACATTTGCCACCCTCCAATCTGCAGGAACTGTTCCATAATCTACAGAATTTTGGAAGATGACAACTAATGCATCCACTATTTCCATGGCTACCTCTTTTAGTACTCTGGGATGCAGATTATCAGGCCCTGGGGATTTATCGGCTTTCAGTCCCATTAATTTCTCCAGCACTATTTTTTTACTAATACTAATTTCCTTTAATTCCTCCTTCTCACTGGTCCCTTGGTTCCCTAGCATTTCTGGGAAGTTATTTGTGTCCTCTTCCATGAAGACAGAACCAAAGGCACCGATATTAACAGCGAGGCGGGATGGCAGTGGGGGGAGCAACTGGGCACGTCGGTAACCCACCCAATAAAATCTGTCTGCCCCCCACCCAATCGCGGGTAAATTGAAGCCACTTAATGTGGCTTCCGGGTTTTTCGTCGTCAACCTGCGCAGCGGGCAGACTGCACACCCACATCACAGGCTGTCAGCTGGAGGAGCCCTATTTAAAGGGGCAGTCCTCCAATGGCTGCTCCTGGAGCTTCACCCACACACCACAATGGAGCAGCCCAGGGGAAAGGCTGCTCCCGGATTTACTGATGCCTCACTCCAGGTGCTACTGGATGGGGTGAGGAGGAGGAGGGATAATTTCTACCCAGCGGACGGGAGGAAGTGGCCTGCCCCTGCCACCAAGAAGGCCTGGCTCGAGGTGGCAGAGGAGGTCACCAGCAGCAGCAACATCTCCCGCACCTGGATCCAGTGCAGGAAGAGCTTCAATGACCTAACTAGGTCAGCAAAGTGAGGACACTGACTCATTCTCCTACACTCCGTCTTCCACATCACCGCCCCCACCCCACAACTCATTCTGCACTGCCAACACTATTCTATCACATCACTCCCACACCCACTCAAAGCTCATCCTCAACTTACCTGCACTTCCTCACCTCCCCAGTACTCACCCCACCACTACCACTCAACCCAATCCTCATACAATGTCATGGCTCTGTCTCATACTCACCCTCTGATGCATCTCTTTCACGGTCAGCCTCACCCAAACCAATGCATTCATCAGTTGGCCACTTCACCATCCCTCACTCACACCTCTCTACTTTCTCCCCTTATAGGAGAAGAGAGTCCAGAATGCACGGGAGAGGGCAAAGACCGGAGGGGGGGCCGCAACATCAGGTCGTCCTCACGGATGCGGAGCAGGAGGCTCTTGAACTGAGCCCCACCCTCAAGTGTCTGCCCGTCAGGGACACCGAGACTGACACCCGACAAACGGCTGGTGACAGAACTTTAACATTCAGCACTCACAATAGCAATTGATGTTAACATGCCTTGTCATCTTCAGCACCTCAACATCTGTCATTATGCTTAATATTGCCTTCTGTTCTCTTACAGGGCCTTCAACGACCGTCGTGACGACGGAGGGCAATTCCTCAGAGGAGTTCCCAGCCTCTGAGGGGGCACAGTCACATCTGAGCGAGCCACCCACCATTGCAGATACTCACACCTCGGTGGGTCCCAGTCCTCAGTTAGTTGGGGTCGCACATGGTGAGTCACCGCACACATGTGAGCACGACCAGACACTGGTGGCAGGGACAGCTGTGGAGAGTCTGGGTCGGTGGGAGCTCTCCTCTCCAGGCTCTGCTCAGCTGGACACAGATGCTGAACCCTGGGGGCCATCCATGAAAAGGAGAATGATGGAGGGGCAGCAGCACATTTGCGAGGTGCTGGAACAGGTGCCACGTGCACTCTCCACAATCACGCAGAGGATGGAGGAGTCCAACTCCTGCATGAGCGGAATGGTGGCACAGGTACAGGAGGGAATCTCTGAGATGCTGTCACAGGGACGTGAGGGAATCTCTGAGATAGTGTCGCGGGTAAGTGCGGGAATGTCTGCGATGAAGAGAAGGCTAGTCTCCATTGAGCTTCAAGCACGGCTCACCAATGAGTCCATTGAGGCCCTGACAACGGCCCTTCGGACTCAGGGTGAACAACATTCTGCCGCCTTAAACAGGCAGGCAGATACTCTAGCACTGGCCTTACAAGACTTCACACATGTCCTCCAAACTGTCGTCCAGCAGAGTGGTAGGATTGGTGTGTGCCTGGCCCAGGGGAGGGAAGATGGCGAAAGGGGACATGGAAGTGGGGACGCCACTCAAAGTGCTCCCGCGTCTCACCCGTTGCCCCCCTCTCAACCAGCACCCGCAATGCTGCCTCCTCTCCAGGTGGCCGAGTCTGCCCCTGCACAGGTGCAGGTGGAGCAGTCTTTGGAGGGACCCTCACGGGCACCGAAACCCAGAGGGCGTAGGCCCAAAGCATCTAATCGGTCAGGGCATGAACAAGAGCAACCTGTCACTACCTCTGCTGCAGCCACAGGGGAGGCACCACGTAGGAGTAGTCGGAAGTGAAAGGCGAAGGTTTGTGAGCACAAAGGGGATGCACAAGGGGGTTTGACGGTTGGTCATGTTTTTTATTTATATTTGATTTTAGTTAATCGCACAGTAAATATTATTATTTTCACCACTACTGACATGTCTTGGCCATTCTTGACTTGATTCTATAATAAGGCCCTTTCATGAGGTTCACCATGAACACCCACACTTGATGCCACCCATTGGGTCACCCTACAGTGGGTGTATGTGTAGTTGCAGGACTGTTTTCTGGAGGGACGGGGGACAGGGGGTGGGGGGCTGGTGTGGCCGCTGCTTTATCCAGGTGGTGAGGACTGGACTCTTCACACTGTCTGATGTTAGGAGAACCGTTCACATCTCAGTGACTCCCTGGCCTCACAAGCAGCCAGGTGAGCCGCTGTTCTGCCCATGGGTTGCTCCTCCTCCTCTGCCTCCTGCTCCTCCGCCTCCTCCTCCTCCTTCTCCTCCTCCTCAATGTGGGAGGCAGATGTGGATGGGGCCTCCTCCAGCGGCACCCCTCTCTGTTGTGCCATCTTGTGCAGGGCACAACACACGACTATAATGCGTCCCACTCTGTCTGGTGTGTATTGAAGCTCTCCCCCAGAACGATCAAGGCACCTGAAGCGCATCTTGAGCAGCCCTATAACATGCTCAATTGTAGACCTGGTAGTGATGTGGCTGTTGTTATATCGACACTGTTGCTCGGTGGTGGGGTTCCTCAGAGGTGTCATGACCCATGTGTGCAGGGGGTATCCCTTGTCCCCGAGGAGCCAGCCCTTGCGAGTGTTCAGTGTGTGGAAGAGGGGCGGGATGTTGGACTCCTGGAGGGTGAAGGAATCGTGGCAGCTGCCAGGGAATCTGGTGCACACGTGAAGGAATCTCTTGCGGTGGTCACAAACGAGCTGAGTGTTGATGGAGTGATAGCCCTTCCTGTTGATGAACAGTCCTGGCTCGTATGGAGGTGTTCGTATTGCTGTATGGGTGTAATCGATTACACCCTGCACCCGTGGGAAGCCAGCCACAGTGTGGAATCCCACTGCCCTCTCCGTCTGGCTGAGGTTGTCCATGGGGAAGTTGACGTATTGCGAGGCCCTGCAAAACAATCTGTCGATGACCTGCCTTATGCACTTGTGTGCAGACGACTGAGAGACCCTGGCGATGTCCCCGGTGGCACCCTGGAATGATCCGGAGGTAAGAAGTTGAGGGCAGTGGTGACTTTGACAGTGACAGGTAAGGGGATGCTGCTCGGGCCAGTCGGGAGCAGCTCGGCATGAAGGAGGCTGCAGATATCCACGACTACCTGGCGACTGACTCTGAGCCTCCGTATGCACTGCTCCTCAGAGAGGTCGAGGAAGCTGAGCCTCAGTCTGTAGACCCTGTGGTGAGGGTAGTGCCTCCTGCGACGTCACTCTCTCTGTTGTTACCCTCTGTGCTGTTGTGCGGGTGCCTGTGGTGCAGCACTGTGTTGTGGAGCTCCACGTGGCGGAGGTGGACGGTGTGCCTGGCGAGGCTGGTGATGTTGCTCGTTCTCAGATGAAGTGATGAATGCAGCCATGGCACCCCCATCCTGACAGTGTGAGTTTGAGGGGGTCCGCAAAGTAGGTAAATGTGTTTGCACAGCAGAGTTTAGGGTATAAATTAATAATTTTGAGTGGAAAGACAAAGGTGTTTCAGCCAAAACTTTGTCTGAAGTGACAGAGTGCCCTGCTGCAATAAATGAGGTTTTCCCCCCACCTGTCAAATAATCCTTTGCATCTCCCACTGGCTGCTGGCTGAAACACGTCTGCTCCAACAGGGAGTGATTCCCACAGCACGGGAAACATGCTGAGGATCCTTCAAAATCACACACCTGCCAAAATCTCCAGTCAGTGAGGTCTGTCGAGTTCCTCAACTATCTACCTGACTATCTAAAGCAGCATCCCACCAGCTTTAATTGCCGTTGGGAGTCCCGCATTCGTGAGCTGCGCGCGCACCCGAACGCGTCACTGGGGAACACGGAAGTCAGCGGCTTGGAGCTGGGCTCCGAGCCCGCTCTGGGATTCCACCATTCAGGAGCCCCAACGCACCCGCATGGCCATCCAAAAATCGACCCCAAAGTATTTGTTTAATTTCTCTGCCATTTCCTTGTTCCCCATTATAAATTCTCCCGTTTCAGACTGTAAGGGACCTACATTTATCTTCACTAATCTTTTTCTTTTTTCACACTTGTAGAAGCTTTTACAGTCCACTTTTATGTTCCTTGCAAGTTTACTCTCATACTCTATTTTTCCCCTCTTCGTCAATCTTCAAGTCCCACTCCATGAGGTTTGAGCACATAATCTAGGCTGACACTCCAGTGCAGTATTGAGGGAGTGCTGCACTGTCGGAGGTGCCGTCTTTCGGATGAGATGTTAAACTGAGGCTCCGTCTGCCCTCTCAGGTGGACGTAAAAGATCCCATGGCACTATTCAAAGTACAGCAGGAGAGTTCTCCCCACATCCTGGGCCAATATTTATCCCTCAACCAATAAAAAATAGATTATCTGGTCATTTATCTCATTGCTGTTTGTGGGATCTTGCTGTGCACAAATTGGCTGCTGCGTTTCCTACATTACAACAGTGACTACACTTCAAAAGTACTTCATTGGCTGTAAAGCGCTTTGGGACATCCTGAGGCCATGAAAGGGGCTGTAGAAATGCAAGTCTTTCTTTACTCATTGAGTTTAAACACTGCCTCCACATTCTATCTGGCATAAGAACATAAGAAATAGGAGCAGGAGTAGGCCATACGGCCCCTCGAGCCTGCTCCGCCATTCAATAAGATCAGGGCTGATCTTCAATCTCAACTCTACTTTCCTGTCCAATTCCCATATCCCTTGATTCTCTTACAGTCCAAAAATCTATCGATCTCAGTCTTGAATATATTCAATGACTGAGCATCCACAGCCCTCTGGGGTTGAGAATTCCAAAGATTCACAATCCTCTGAGTGAAGAAATTTCTCCTCATCTCAGTCCTAAATGGCCGACCCCTTATCCTGAGACTATGCCCCCTAGTTCTAGATCTCCAGCCAGGGGGAACGTCCTCTCAGCATCTACCCTGTCAAGCCCTCTCAGAATCTTAAATGTTTCAATGACCCCTGCATCGAGTTCAAACACTGCTTCCCCAGTCTATCTAACCACTCCTGGATCTAAACATTCACACACCAGTCTATCTAACCACTCCTGGATCTAAACATTCACACACCAGTCTATCTAACCACTCCTGGATCTAAACATTCACACACCAGTCTATCTAACCACTCCTGGATCTAAACATTCACACACCAGTCTATCTAACCACTCCTGGATCTAAACATTCACACACCAGTCTATCTAACCACTCCTGGATCTAAACATTCACACACCAGTCTATCTAACCACTCCTGGATCTAAACATTCACACACCAGTCTATCTAACCTGCCTGCCCACACCTCTACCCACTTTGGTTTAGGTGGAGCCTATGTGCTCTGTATTGGCTCCCTCTATTCCAAAAGGTGTCCCACTGTTTGAGGAACCCTGATTCCCTGGACTAGAACTGTAGCCATGTGTTGGTGCCTAATGACCCTCAATCTCTCACTGGCACGTAGCATGGGTAGTATTTCAGAAAATACTACACTCAATGTCCTTCCCTTCAGCTTCCTTCCTAATGCCCTAAATTCAACATGAATGGCCTCTGGTCTACTCCTAATTGTTATTAATTCCCACCTGAGTGACAATAATTGGTTCTTCACCTGCTCTCTCTCCCATTTGGTCGACCTGAGACATCAGATCCTCGACCCGGGAGGGACTCCATTCATTTCTCTGGGTTCAGTTTGCACAGAATTCTATCTATAAACCAAATAATCGAATCCCCTAATACTACAACCAGTCTGCTCTTTCTTTTCTTTATCCCTCCTTCCCTTTCAGGCTGCTGCATCGCCCCAGTGCATATCCCACCTTCACCTGCAGCTGCTGCATCACCCCAGTGCATGTCCCACCCTCGCCTACAGCTGCTGCATCGCCCCAGTGCATATCCCACCCTCGCCTACAGCTGCTGCATCGCCCCAGTGCATATCCCACCTTCACCTGCAGCTGCTGCATCGCCCCAGTGCATGTCCCACCCTCACCTGCAGCTGCTGCATCGCCCCAGTGCATGTCCTGCTCTGCCCTGTCGCAGTCACCTCCTGAGTCTCCACATCATCTCTCTCCAGAGAGAACGTGTTGGCGAGCCCCAGGGATGACTTCTCCTGCCACAAAACGACTTCCAACAGAGACCCACCCTCCTCCTCTAGGTGCCTGGGTCTTCTCTCCTACTCCCACCCCAGCATGGCCGTCTCTAATCCCTCATCTATTAAAACTTCTGCCTCCCTGATATATTTCTGCATGATCAGTCACACACTAAGGCTGTTCACTCCAGCCCTGAGGGTATTGACTGTGAACATGAAGACTTCCAGAATCTGGGCCTGGAAAACAAACGTCTCACAACTTGTACACAGTTCAATTTCCAAAATGGCTAAACATGGGAGAGGGTGACATTGGGTATATTTTGTAATTTTTCAAGGCTTAGTGAGGTCTTAGCCTAGAACCAGGACTGCCGTCTGTGATCAGAAAGTGGGCCAGTTATTCAACAACAACTTACATTGATAGCGGGCCTTTAAAGTGGTAAAACATCCCTTTAATGGACTATCAACAGGCCTAAAGACTTGATCCCAGCAGCCCCCACACCTCAACTGATCACAGCATTGGCCCTTCTGAGTACATGAGCACTGTTTGGGCATTTGGGTATTGTTTTGTTGGGGAACAGGATTAAGGTAGACGGAGCAAAGGTGGGAAAATGGTGTTCAGGTGCAGGTCAGCCACAATCGAACTGAATGGTGGAACAGGCCCGAGGGGCGAAATGGTCTCCTCCTGTTCCTACATTCCAAAGCCCCGGACATGAGAGGCTTCAGATCAGGAAATGTGTGGGTAAAAATATCTCACTGAGTTTTGTGGGTGTGGGTCATTTTTATATTTCACGCACTGATCCAGCTAAACTGTGATGTGTTTGGTTTCCTCAGAGAAGCCTGGGGTCTGTCCCCAGAGATCCAGTGGAGTTGGAGTATGTGCAGAATATTGTACAAACGACAATGATTGCCCAGGGGATGAGAAATGCTGCAGCAATGGATGTGGTCATCAATGTACATCTCCCAATAAAGGTACAACACACCACACGGGCACACCGGGACAGGTACTAGATACCCACACACACCTGAGACAGGTACCAGATACCCACACACACCTGAGACAGGTACCAGATACCCAGACACACCTGAGACAGGTACCAGATACCCAGACACACCTGAGACAGGTACCAGATACCCAGACACACCTGAGACAGGTACCAGATACCCAGACACACCTGAGACAGGTACAAGATACCCAGACACACCTGAGACAGGTACTAGATACCCAGACACACCTGAGACAGGGACAAGATACCCAGACACACCTGAGAGAGGTACCAGATACCCAGACACACCTGAGACAGGTGCTAGATAACCAGACGCACGTTTTTTAAAAATTCGTTCATGGGATGTGGGCGTCGCTGGCGTGGCCAGCATTTATTGCCCATCCCTAATTGCCCTTGAGAAGGTGGTGGTGAGCCGCCTTCTTGAACCGCTGCAGTCCATGTGGTGAAGGCTCTCCCACAGTGCTGTTAGGAAGGGAGTTCCAGGATTTTGACCTAGCGACGATGAAGGAACGGCGATATATTTCCAAGTCAGGATGGTGTGTGACTTGGAGGGGAACTTGCAGGTGGTGTTGTTCCCATGTGCCTGCTGCTCTTGTCCTTCTAGGTGGTAGAGGTCGTGGGTTTGGGAGGTACTGTCGAAGAATCCTTGGCGAGTTGCTGCAGTGCATCCTGTAGATGGAACACACTGCAGCCACGGTGCGCCAGTGGTGAAGGGAGTGAATGTTTAGGGTGGTGGATGGGGTGCCAATCAAGCGAGCTGCTTTGTCCTGGATGGTGTCAAGCTTCTTGAGTGTTGTTGGAGCTGCACTCATCCAGGCAAGTGGAGAGTATTCCATCACACTCCTGACTTGTGCCTTGTAGATAGTGGAAAGGCTTTGGGGAGTCAGGAGATGAGTCACTCACTGCAGAATACCCAGCCTCTGACCTGCTCTTGTAGCCACAGTATTTATATGGCTGGTCCAGTTAAGTTTCTGGTCAAAGGTGACCCCCAGGATGTTGATGGTGGGGGATTCGGTGATGGTAATGCTGTTGAATATCAAGGGGAGGTGGTTAGACTCTCCCTTGTTGGAGATGGTCACTGCCTGGCACTTGTCTGGTGCGAATGTTACTTGCCACTTATGAGCCCAAGCCTGGATATTGTCCAGGTCTTGCTGCATGTGGGCACGGACTGCTTCATTATCTGAGGGGTTGCGAATGGAACTGAACACTGTGCAATCATCAGTGAACATCCCCATTTCTGACCTTAAGATGGAGGGAAGGTCATTGATGAAGCATCTGAAGATAGTTGGGCCTAGGACACTGCCCTGAGGAACTCCTGCAGCAATGCCCTGGGGCTGAGATGATTGGCCTCCAACAACCACTACTATCTTCCTTTGTGCTAGGTATGACTCCAGCCACTGGAGAGTTTTCCCCCTGATTCCCATTGACTTCAATTTTACTAGGGCTCCTTGGTGCCACACTCGGTCAAATGCTGCCTTGGTGTCAAGGGCAGTCACTCTCACCTCACCTCTGGAATTCAGCTCTTTTGTCCATGTTTGGACCAAGGCTGTAATGAGGTCTGGAGCTGAGTGGACCTGACAGAACCCAAACTGAGCATCGGTGAGCAGGTTATTGGTGAGTAAGTGCCGCTTGATAGCACTGTCGATGACACCTTCCATCACTTTGCTGATGATTGAGAGTAGACTGATGGGGCGGTAATTGGCCAGATTGGATTTGTCCTGCTTTTTGTGATCAGGACATACCCGGGCAATTTTCCACATTGTTGGGTAGATGCCAGTGTTGTAGCTGTACTGGAACAGTTTGGCTAGAGGCGCAGCTAGTTCTGGAGCACAAGTCTTCAGCACTACAGCCGGGATGTTGTCGGGGCCGATAGCCTTTGTTGTATCCAGTGCAATCAGCCATTTCTTGATATCACGTGGAGTGAATCGAATTGGCTGAAGACTGGCTTCTGTGATGGTGGGGATATCGGGAGGAGGCTGAGATGGATCATCCACTCGGCACTTCTGGCTGAAGATGGTTGCAAATGCTTCAGCCTTGTCTTTTGCACTCACGTGCTGGACTCCGCCATAATTGAGGATGGGGATGTTTACAGAGCCTCCTCCTCATGTTAGTTGTTTAATTGTCCACCACCATTCACGACTGGATGTGGCAGGACTGCCGAGCTTTGATCTGATCCGTTGGTTGTGGAATCGCTTCGTTCTGTCTATAGCATGTTGCTTCCGCTGTTTTGCATTCATGTAGTCCTGAGTTGTAGCTTCACCAGGTTGGCACCTCATTTTTAGGCCTGGTGCTGCTCCTGGCATGCTCTTCTACACTCCTCATTGAACCAGGGTTGATCCCCTGGCTTGTTGGTAATGGTAGAGTGAGGAATATGCCGGGCCATGAGGTTACAGATTGTGCTGGAATACAATTCTGCTGCTGCTGATGGCCCACAGCGCCTCATGGATGCCCAGTTTTGAGCTGCTAGATCTGTTCTGAATCTATCCCATTTAGCACGGTGGTAGTGCCACACAACACGTTGGATGGTGTCCTCAGTGCGAAGACGGGACTTCGTCTCCACGAGAACTGTGTAGTGGTCACTCCTACCAATAGCGTCATGGACAGATGCGTCTGCGACAGGTAGATTGGTGAGGACGAGGTCAAGTAAGTTTTTCCCTCGTGTTGGTTCGCTCACCACCTGCCGCAGGCCCAGTCTGGCAGTTATGTCCTTCAGAACTTGGCCAGCTCGGTCAGTAGTGGTGCTACCGAGCCACTCTTGGTGATGGACTTCGAAATCCCCCACTCAGAGTACATTCTGTGCCCTTGCTACCCTCAAACCTGAGACATGTACTAGATACCCACACACACCTGAGACAGGTACTAGATACCCACACACACCTGAGACAGGTACTAGATACGCAGACACACCTGAGGCAGGTACTGGATACCCACACACACCAGAGGCAGGTACTAGATACCCACACACACCTGAGACAGGTACTAGATACGCAGACACACCTGAGGCAGGTACTGGATACCCACACACACCAGAGGCAGGTACTAGATACCCAGACACACCTGAGACAGGTACTAGATAACTAGACACACCTGAGGCAAGTACCAGATACCCCCACACACCTGAGGCAGGTAGAAGATACCCAGACACACCGTGACAGGTACTAGATACCCACACACACCTGAGACATGTACTAGATACCCAGACACACCTGAGACTGGTACTAGATACCCAGACACACCTGAGACTGGTACTAGATACCCAGACACACCTGAGACTGGTACTAGATACCCAGACACACCTGAGGCAGGTACTTGATACCCAGACACACCTGAGACATGTACTAGATACCCAGACACACCTGAGACATGTACTAGATACCCACACACACCGGCGACAGGTACTAGATACCCAGACACACCTGCGACAGGTACTAGATACCCAGACACACATGTGACATGTACTAGATACCCACACACACCTGCGACAGGTACTAGATACCCACACACATCTGAGACAGGTACTAGATACCCACACACACCTGTGACAGGTACTAGATACCCACACACACCTGTGACAGGTACCAGATACCCACACACACCTCAGACAGGTACCAGATACCCACACACACCTGAGACAGGTACTAGATACCCACGCACACCTGGGACAGGTACTAGATACCCACACACACCTGGGACAGGTACCAGATACCCACACACACCTGAGGCAGGTACTAGATTCCCAGAGAAACCTGTGACAGCTACTAGATACCCATGATGTGGAGATGCCGGTGATGGACTGGGGTTGACAATTGTAAACAATTTTACAACACCAAGTTATAGTCCAGCAATTTTATTCCAGCAATTTTATTTTAAATTCACAAGCTTTCGGAGGCTTCCTCCTTCCTCAGGTAAATGTTTTTACCTGAGGAAGAATTTAAAATAAAATTGCTGGACTATAACTTGGTGTTGTAAAATTGTTTACACTAGATACCCAGACACACCTGTGACATGTACTAGATACCCAGACACACCTGAGGCAGGTACTAGATACCCAGACACACCTGAGACATGTACTAGATACCCAGACACACCTGAGGCAGGTACTAGATACCCAGACACACCTGTGACAGGTACTAGATACCCAGACACACCTGTGACAGGTACTAGATACCCAGACACACCTGAGGCAGGTACTAGATACCCAGACACACCTGAGACATGTACTAGATACCCAGACACACCTGAGGCAGGTACTAGATACCCAGACACACCTGAGACATGTACTAGATACCCAGACACACCTGAGGCAGGTACTAGATACCCAGACACACCTGAGACTGGTACTAGATACCCAGACACACCTGTGACAGGTACTAGATACCCAGACACACCTGTGACAGGTACTAGATACCCAGACACACCTGGGACAGGTACTAGATACCCACACACACCTGTGACAGGTACTAGATACCCAGACACACCTGTGACAGGTACTAGATACCCAGACACACCTGGGACAGGTACTAGATACCCACACACACCTGTGACAGGTACTAGATACCCACACACACCTGTGACAGGTACTAGATACCCAGACATACCTGTGACAGGTACTAGATACCCAGACACACCTGAGACATGTACTAGATACCCAGACACACCTGAGACATGTACTAGATACCCAGACACACCTGAGACATGTACTAGATACCCAGACACACCTGAGACATGTACTAGCTACCCAGACACACCTGGGACAGGTAGAAGATACCCAGACACACCTGAGACAGGTACTAGATACCCACACATACCTGTGACAGGTACTAGATACCCAGACACACCTGTGACATGTACTAGATACCTAGACACACCTGTGACAGGTACTAGATACCCAGACACACCTGGGACAGGTACTAGATACCCACACACACCCGAGACAGGTAGAAGATACCCAGACGCACCCAACACAGGTACATGATACTAACACAGCCAGAAATGTTACAAGTTACTCACACATGCATCGAACAGGTACAGGAAACTCACACACACCTTAGAAAGGTACACAATACCCAAGGATCAGATTGGTATACAAACCAAATGTACAGCTGTTACTGGTGCAAAAAACATGTGTTTGAGTCTTTGTCATATTGTGTAATTGTACAGGGTTACTGTTTATTCAGGGTAAGGTTTACTCACTGTGTAACTGTACAGAGTCACTCTTTATTCAGGGTTAGGGTCACCCTTATGCATTCCCTTAGTGCCTGTCATTCATGTGCCTTTAGAACATAAGAATATTAGAAATAGGAGCAGGAGTAGGCCAGACGGCCCCTCGAGCCTGCTCCACCATTCAATCAGATCATGGCTGATCTTCAACCTCAACTCCACTTTCCTGCCCGATCCCCATATCCCTTGATTCCCCTAGAGTTCAAAAATCTATCGATCTCAGCCTTGAATATACTCAATGACTGAGCATTCACAGCCCTCTAGGGTGGAGAATTCCAAAGATTCACAACCTCTGAGTGAAGAAATTCCTCCTCATCTCAGTCTTAAATGGCCGACCCCTTATCCTGGGACTATGCCCCCCTAGTTCTTGTTTCGCCAGCCAGGGGAAACACCCTCTCAGTATCTACCCTGTCAAGACCCCTCAGAATCTTATATGTTTCCATGAGATCACCTCTCATTTGGTGGGATAAATAAACCTTTCCGAGTGCTCCAACGAGGTCCATCCCCAGTGGCTGGAGCATGGGTGGTGGGAGGCTGCTGACCTTCAATGGAGGAGCATGCGGATGGCCTTGGAGGACGACCTCGAGCAGCTCTGGGCTGGCTCTGGCTTCAGACTGCACCATCTCAGCATGTGCTGCAGCAGTCTGGCCTGGCTGGCCGAGAGGCAACAACAGGGGCACTGGTGGAGTGGGAGGGGTGGGAGCAGGAATGCTGTCGTCCTGAGAGAGGACAGCAGGTCCGACTGCCATGGCACCACTGACACTCTCCCGGGGCGGCATCTCAGCAATCCTGGTGATCAGCTGGAGAACGGATTGCTGGAGTGCTGGGACGCCCTGGAAGCCCCGTTCCACAGTGGTCCCCAGACCCACGATAGCAGCAGCCTGAGACTGGAACGCAGCAATCTGACCTTGGATGGCAGATGTTTGTGCTCCAATGGAAGCTGTGACATCAGTCATCAGACACTACATCATGGTGGGTTCCACAGGTGCGCTGATGGAGGTGACCACCTGTTCCATGTTGGAAAGGATGGGCTCCAAGCTCTGCGTAAAGCCCTGTGCCAAGTTGGAGCTGGACTCCTCCATGCCCCTTCTCATTGTGCGCAGGCTTTCTGGCAGGCTTTCCAGTGCCCCAAGCATTTGTTGGTGTAAGCCCATCAGCCGTCTTCTGTAGCCTGGCCCATCGAAGTCCTCATCTGACTCCTCTGCAGCAGAACAGTGTGTCACCTCCCCCTCCGGTGAGCTGGCACCTGTGGTATCCGTTCCCCCCGCCCCGACTCCTGTACACTTGTGCCTGGTATCTCACCACGTGCAGATCCCTCCTCTATCCTAGTCTCTAAACTACTATCAGAGTCAGTCTCTGAGCTGGTGGCTGCGAGTGTAAGATTGTGTGACGGTGTGTCTATATCATCATTGTCAGCTTCCTCTGCCTCCTCTGACTGGGCAGGTTCCAGTTCTTGGGTATCTGAAATGACAAAGGAAACAGGGGTTGGGTTGTGATGCGGGGAGAGGAGAAAGTAAGACATGCGTGTTTACACCATCTGCAGCACGCAAGTCAGAAAAGATTGTGGGATGAGGGAGAAGTGGGAAGCGAGAAGGAGGATTAGGTATGCAGAGACCCTCATCATCAATCCCTCAGGCACTGCCAATGGCCACAGCCTCAGCGACGGCCTTCCCAATGATGGCCAGCGCTGTCTCCTCCCTGGGGGTGAGGATGTGTAGGCGTGCCTGTCCTCCTCCAGTTCTTTCTTGCTGCCTCCTGTTTTGCGCCACCTTCTCCTGCAAGAAAGAGGGACATGTGTCGGTGAGTGTCCAGCAGGATGTTTGGGTGATGTGGCTGTCATGGTTGAATAGCTGCCAGTGTGTGTGACCTGTGAGTTGTGGGTGCGCGTATTGTAAGAGTGGTAATGTGTGAGGATGAGAGGAAGTATCTGATTGGAAGAGTTGAGTACTGATTGAAAGAGTTTGTTGGTATGTGGGTGATGGGGGTGTAGTGTGTGGAGCAGTGGGTGCGACTAGTGGTGCAGTTGGTAGGAGACGCCCCTTGACAGTTGACCTCACTCACCTTGACCACTCGTGTCAAATCATTGAACTCCTTCCTGCACTGCATCCATGCTCGTGGTGCTATGCGCCGGACATTGACATTGTCCCCTACTGCCTCCCTCTGCTCTTCAGCAGATGGCCTCTTGTTCCCCCCCCTCCGCACCGCAGATATAGGATGCCCCTCCTTCTGCCCATCTCTTGCACCAAGGCCTCTAGTGCATCATCAGAGAGCCTTGGTGCACGCTCTCCCTCAAGCCCAGCTGTTCTCACTACATTCCAGCACAGATTTACTTCCCAATGGACTTCCAGCACTTCCTGCAGCCACAATGCACCGCCCCTTTAAGAGGTGCAGACTGCCTTTAAGTAATGCTAGCCACTCCCGATATTGGGCCCCCTGCTGATGCATGAAACCAATCAACAGTTCAGGTAGCGCTGGCTGCTCGCAGCAATCAGGTGAATCATCAGGCAGCACGAATATTATGTGCTGCCCACATCACCGCGATCCCAGCACCCATTTTTGGGGGTTATCCAATAAAAGCCCCTCTGTTTATTCAGAGTAAGGTTCACCCACTCTGTAACTGTACAGAATCACTCTCCAGTTGACCCGAGAGGTTGGTGGGATGGAGAGGGGCCCGCTGTCTCTGGTGTACATGCCCAAGGTCCTCATTTCACTGACTCACTGTCTTTGTGTTCACCTAGTGAAACCAGGAAGATGCTCCCTGCCCCGTGGAACTAAGATGTGCGCTGAGTTCTGTCATCATGATGGAGACTGTCCAGGGGAGGAGAAATGCTGCAAAACTACCTGTGGACATGCCTGCTCAGAACCCTGTTAAATCCCCACTAGCTCCCTGTCAGTGTCCCATTAGTGTCCAGTTACTGCCTTCTTAAATCCTCTTTAGAGCCCTATTATTGCTCTGCTGGTGCCCTGTTAGAGCCCTCCTGGTGCCCTGTTAGAGCCCTCCTGGTGCCCTGCTGGAGCCTTGCTAGAGCCCTCCTGGTGCTCTGCTGGAGCCCTGCTGGTGCCCTGTTGGAGCCCTGCTAGAGCCCTCCTGGTGCTCTGCTGGAGCCCTGCTGGTGCCCTGCTGGAGCCCTGCTAGAGGCCTCCTGGTGCCCTGCTGGAGCCTTGCTAGAGCCCTCCTGGTGCCCTGCTGGAGACCTGCTAGAGCCCTCCTGGTGCCCTGCTGGAGCCCTGCTCCCCACAAAATGCCCAGTAGCAGCTTTCCCCGATCGTACTGATTCCCATCTTCGGATATTCTCACAGAGAACATCTTACTGCTTCATAGAAAGGAAATGGCCGATAGATCTGGAAGCTTCAGGAACCTTTTCAACTTAAATAAATATAGATAAAACTCAGCTGTCTTTTGTTTTCTTGCAAGTAATTAATGTTCAGATACTTCAATGTTCTTTGTGGAGCTAAGAAAAATATTGTACAAGGGTGGACTAATCGCCTCCTCTATATTCTCTCAGAGTGACTCTTAGGCTCTTCATGTTGAATCGGTCCTGATGCAAGATTTTCCACAAAGGAATCGAACCCCAACTATAAATAGAACAGTGTCCCCAGTAATAACCCCACTTATAAATGGAACAGAGTGTCCCCAGTAATAACCCCACTTATAAATGGAACAGAGTGTCCCCAGTAATAACCCCAATGATAGAAGGGACAGAGTGTCCTCATTAATATCCCCAGTTAAAAATTGAACAGAGTGTCCCCAGTACTAACCCCAACGATAAATGGGACAGAGTGTTCCCAGTAACAACCCCACTTATAAATTCAGCAGAAAGTTCTCAGTAATCTCAATGGGACAGTGTGTCCCAGTAATATCCCCATTATAAATGGGAGAGAGTGTCCTCAGTAATAACTACACTTAGCAATGGAACAGAAAGTTCTCAGTCATAACCTCACTTATAAATGGGACAGAGTGTCCTCATTAATGACACCACTTATAAACGGGACAGAGTTTCCCCAGTAATAACTCCACTTATAAATGGGACAGAGTGTCCTCATTAATGACACCACTTATAAACGGGACAGAGTTTCCCCAGTAATAACTCCACTTATAAATGGGACAGAGTGTCCCCTGAAATAAGCCCACAAGTGCCTGGCTATGGGTAGGGGGTGGTGGTGTGTGTCAGCTTCACCTCTGACTTCTGAACAGTTCGAATCGCTCCCACTCCCTGGGTTCTAGACCTTGGACTTATTTGGGGGTTGTGACAAAGTGCAGCAGACAACTGGTTTTGGTGCAAGAAACTTTGATCTTTATTCAAGAGAGAAAATACAACACAACAATCTTAACACTCTAATAAAATGGGGAACACAGAGCTGCTGACCTTCCCTGTCAAACTGCCTTCCCCTCGCCTTGTTGTTTGCTGGAAACTGCTCTTCTTTCCAGACACAGGCAGAACCAAGACAAGCAGCCCAGCAGAGCCAGCAAGAGCCAGAGAGAGAGAGAGAGAGAGCGAGAGAGAGCGAGAGAGAGATTTCCACTTGTGGATGTCTCTCCTACAATGGTCTTCGTCACTTTAAAAAAAAACACTTCATGTCTGTTTAAACAGTTCTCACAAAGTCCTTAAGAATCTTTGATGGCTTTTTGATGGTCCCTCATCATGTTGCAATTGCTTCTCCCGATGGGTCATTGTTCATTCCGATATTTAGAGCTTGTCACACAAGGCTTCCTTTTGTATCCAACGTCCTCTAGGTGTTGATCGGTTTTGCATTAAAACAAAGACATGGCCCCACCATGTCTGGAGCAGCTGCCTCTTTCAATGGCCGACTGCCTTTCGAATTAGTGCTGAGTGTTGACCACCTGCTGTAGGTTTTGCATTAAACAGAGACATGTCTGAAGCAGTAATTCTCCCACATTCCACTGTGTGTGTTGTTGATTCGTCTGGTGACCTCTCACCTATCCTTCCATCTTAGAGTGCCGAGACGTCCATCGTGGTGAGAAGTTTTCCTGGTTCAACTGGTCCGTGGGTGCTGAGTTTTTGTAGGAAGTCTGTAGTGTCGCGACAGAAGCTGGGGGTTCCCTGTACGATGGGTTTCAGGATGCCCTCGACGTATCCAGAGAGGTTCTCACACAGGGTTCCGTTGCCTGATACGATAGGACGTCCGGGTGTGTTGGCTTTGTGTATCTTTGGGAGACAGTAGAAGTCTCCCACGTGGGGAGTACGTGGGATGAGAGTGCGTAGGATGTTTTGAAGGTCTGGATCGAAGGTCTTGATCAGTTTGTTGAGCTGGCGGGTGTGTTCTTTGGTCGGATCTGCGGGTAACTGTCTGTAGTGTTCCTGGTTGTCCAGTTGTCGGTATGCTTCTTTGCAATAGTCCGTTCTGTTCTGTATGACAATGGCTCCTCTCGGCACTCTACACCAGTATCCCCCACGATGACGGCATCGCTGCAACAGCCTCAGTACTCAACACCAACAACAGCCAATCTCCAGACGCCATCCTACAACTCATCCGCTTCATCCTGGAGCACAATGTCTTCACCTTCGATAACCAGTTCTTTACCCAAACACACGGAACAGCCATGGGGACCAAATTCGCACCCCAATATGCCAACATTTTCATGCACAAGTTCGAGCACGACTTCTTCACTGCACAGGACCTCCAACCAACGCTATACACCAGGTACATCGACGACATTTTCTTCCTATGGACCCACGGCGAAGAATCACTGAAGAGACTACACGATAACATCAACAAGTTCCATCCCACCATCAAACTCACCATGGACTACTCCTCAGAATCGGTTTCTTTCTTGGAAACACAAATCTCCATCAAAGACGGGCACCTCAGCACCTCACTCTACCGCAAGCCCACGGACAACCTCACGATGCTCCACTTTTCCAGCTTCCACCCCAACCACGTCAAAGAGGCCATCCCCTATGGACAGGCCCTACGAATACACAGGATCTGCTCAGACGAGGAGGAACGCGATGGACACCTACAGACGCTGAAAGACGCCCTCATAAGAACGGGATATGACGCTCGACTTGTCGATCGACAGTTCCGACGGGCCACAGCGAAGAATCGCATAGACCTCCTCAGAAGACAAACACGGGACGCAACCAACAGAGTACCCTTCGTCGTCCAGTACTTCCCTGGAGCGGAGAAACTACACCATGTTCTCCGCAGCCTTCAACATGTCATCGATGACGACGAACACCTCGCTAAGGCCATCCCCACGCCTCCACTGCTCGCCTTTAAACAGCCACCTAACCTCAAACAGACCATCGTTCGCAGCAAGTTACCCAGTTTTCAGGAGAACAGCGTCCACAACACCACACAACCCTGCCACGGCAACCTCTGCAAGACATGCCAGATCATCGACACAGATACCACCATCACACGAGAGGACACCACCCACCAGGTGCACGGTTCATACTCCTGTGACTCGGCCAACGTTGTCTACCTCATACGTTGCAGGAAAGGATGCCCCGGAGCATGGTACATTGGCGAGACCATGCAGACACTGCGACAACGGATGAACGGACACCGCGCAACAATCGCCAGACAGGAGGGTTCCCTCCCAGTCGGGGAACACTTTAGCAGTCAAGGACATTCAGCCACCGATCTTCGGGTAAGCGTTCTCCAAGGCGGCCTTCGAGACACACGACAACGCAAAATCGTCGAGCAGAAATTGATAGCCAAGTTCCGCACCCATGAGGACGGCCTCAACCGGGATCTTGGGTTCATGTCATGCTACACGTAACCCCACCAGCAAAAAAGGGGGAAAAAAATTATATGTTTTTTAATATTCTCTCTCTCTCTCTCTCTCTGCCATTTTGAGTTTCTTTCTGCCTGTCTGTGTAATTGACACAATGTATATCCAGTGTACTGGGACGTGCTGTTCTCCGTGACTGGCCTGTTTGAATAACAACGACACCTTTTGATTGGTGTGATGCTGTCCCAACATAGTATAAGATATGCGATTTGAGAACCTTTTCACTCATTCATCTGACGAAGGGGATAATCTCCGAAAGCTTGTGATTTTAAAATAAATTTGTTGGACTATAACCTGGTGTTGTAAGATTCCTTACTTATATTTGGGACAGAGTGTCCCAGTAATAGTCCCACTTATAATTGGCCATGATGTGGAGATGCCGGTGATGGACTGGGGTTGACAAATGTAAGGAATCTTACAACACCAGGTTATAGTCCAACAGTTTTATTTGAAAATCACAAGCTTTCGGAGGCTTTCTCCTTCGTCAGGTGATGTGTGGAAGCAATCCCACACTTCACCTGACGAAGGAGAAAAGCTCCGAAAGCTTGTGATTTTCAAATAAAACTGTTGGACTATAACCTGGTGTTGTAAGATTCCTTACACTTATAATTGGGACATAGTGCCCCAGTAATAATCCTACTTATCATTGGGACAGAGTGTCCCCAGTAATAATCCTACTTATATTTGGGACAGAGTGTCCCCAGTAATAATCCTACTTATCATTGGGACAGAGTGTCCCCAGTAATAATCCTACTTATATTTGGGACAGAGTGTCCACAGTAATAACCCCACTTATAAAAGTAACAGTGCGTCCCCAGTAATAACCCCACTTATAATTGGGACAGAGTGTCCCCAGTAATAACCCCACTTATAATTGGGACAGAGTGTCCCCAGTAATAATCCTACTTATCATTGGGACAGAGTGTCCCCAGTAATAATCCTACTTATATTTGGGACAGAGTGTCCACAGTAATAACCCCACTTATAAAAGTAACAGTGCGTCCCCAGTAATAACCCCACTTATAATTGGGACAGAGTGTCCCCAGTAATAATCCTACTTATCATTGGGACAGAGTGTCCCCAGTAATAATCCTACTTATAATTGGGACAGAGTGTCCCCAGTAATAATCCTACTTATCATTGGGACAGAGTGTCCCCAGTAATAATCCTACTTATCATTGGGACAGAGTGTCCCCAGTAATAATCCTACTTATAATTGGGACAGAGCGTCCCCAGTAATAATCCTACTTATCATTGGGACAGAGTGTCCCCAGTAATAATCCTACTTATAATTGGAACAGAGTGTCCCCAGTAATAGTCCCACTTATAATTGGGACAGAGTGCCCCCAGTAATAGTCTCACTTATAAATGGGACAGGACTTGAGCACAAAGGTTGACAGAGTGAATTGCTTACAGAGTGAGAATTTTCAACTGGGAATTTGGTGAGTGTGGGAATTAGGTGCAGTGGGGGTGGGAGGTACTAAGTGATTTAAACCAAGGAACTACAAGGTAATCAACTTTTAAAACTTAAATTAAAAGAAATACATAAAATAAAAAAAGACTGAGTAACTACTAATTATTTTGAAATCAAGCTAAATGCATTTACTAAATATAATCTAGATCTCAAGTGATTGCATTAGTCCCAGAAATAAACTACTGATAAATAATAATTAAAAACTAGCAATGGCAGAACAGGCTATGTGTCGGGACTGTGATATGTGGGAGTCTGAGGTCAGTGAGACTGTCCCGACTGCCACATCTGCAGGAAATGTCTCTGCCTTGGAACGCTCCGGCTCAGGGTCCTTGAGCTAGAGTCCGAGTTAGAGACACTCCGACATATAGCTCAGCAGGGGAAGGGGAACCAAGGGGAGGTAGAGAAGGAGGTCCCGCAGACACAGGTACGAGGTACTTAATACCTGTGAAGGCTGCAGGGAGGATGCCCAGATTGCTAACCATGGCACCATGGAGAAGGAGGCAGTCCAAGGGGGGAGAGGATCAGAACAGAAAGGTTGTAGTCATAGGGGATTCAATAATTAGGGGGATAGATAGCGTCCTCTGCAGTCGCGACCGAGGGTCCAGGAGGGTGTGTTGCCTTCCTGGTACAAGGGTAAAGGATATCTCAGAGCAACTGCAGAGGAACTTGGAAAGGGAGGGGGAAGATCCAGTTGTCGTGTCCATGTTGGGACTAGTGACAGAGGGAAAAAAAGGGAGGAGGTCCTGGAAGGGAATATCAAAAGTTAGGAACTAAATTAAAAAACAGGACCTCATGGGTGGTAATCTCAGAATTACTACCGGAGCCACATGCTAATTGGCAGAGGGATAAACAGATCAGGAAGGTGAATGCATGGGTGGAAGATTGGTGTGGGAAGTAGGGGTTCCATTTCATGGGACACTGGCACCAGTACTGGGACAGGAAGGAGCTGTACCCCTGGGACGGGCTCCACCTGAATCAGAATGAGATCAGAGTATCGAAACTTAACACTATACCAATGCACTAACACACCCAGACCAGTATCACAAAGGGAAAAGTTTTACTTTAATTGACTTGTATACAAGGGAAGAGCACCCTCAAGCAAAGGTTGAAGGTGCAGCTTCTTCGAGTCAGTGAAACAGCTCATGTTTATACAGTTAATCGTGTACACCCACCTGTCATAGAATATGGGCATACATGTACATTCTTTATTGGTTCAGGGAGTTGGTCAATCAAGTAGTGAGCCTGCCCCCTCCGAACGTCCATAGCTCATTCCTATCTTGGCACGTAGGCCTCGTAGGCCTGAGCACACTCATCCTCCCCACATTCTTGTCCTGGTTATCAGTAGGGCTGAAGTCAGTCTCAAGGCCACATGGCCTCTCAAGAAACTGTATTCTCATTATATTTTATAGTCAGCAATACCCTTATCTGCTAGGGGGGCCATACGGTACTAAGCACCTGCTCAGCTAACTTAATTATCAACATACCAAGGCTTAAACGTAATTACACAATTGTGCCTTTCTGTGTGTGTGCTGTAGCTACCTCATTATGTGAGCCAACAAAGAGTTAATATGGTCAAATATCCCTTCATGCATTGCTACATTAATATGGTCAAATATCCCTTCATGCATTGCTACATTAATATGGTCAAGTAACTGTTCATGCATTTCTACATTAATATGGTCAAGTATCTCTTTATGCATTTCTACATTCCCCCTTTTGTTCTTTATAAAGGACAATATTCTAGTAGAGCATTACCTTAGTTAACCGTTCAAATTCTTCCTGCACCTTGTCTCCTCCCGTCTCTACTTGTACCATTAAATTAGTGGGTGATATATTTGTACCCAAATTAGACATCATAGCACAGCAACATTTAAGTAAGCAATAAACTATAAGAATTATAACAATGAATATGACTAACCCTTGAACGAGAGAAGTCCCAATGGAACCCAGCCATCCTGTTGCCCAGCCCCAAAGAGTGAACGAAGGGGGCTGCTTAAGTTTCTCAATTTGCTTTTGGATGCGATCGGCCAAATTAGTAATCTCTTCTGAACTATCAGGTATGTAGGTACAACATTCAGATCCAATTAGTGCGCATGTCCCCCCTTTTTCTGCCAATAGGTAATCAAGGGCCATACGGTTCTGTAAAGTGACCGTACGAATGGCTATCATCTCTGCGCTCATTTGCTTTAAGGCTTCTGCCGTATCGTTAGCAACTACTTCCCAGATTTTGGTCATATTAATGATTTCTCTGGTGGTCTTACCCATTCCCCACCAAGGGAAAGCAATGGCCCAGAACCAGTCGGTGTCAGTAATTACCCTTTTTACTCGTTGCCAGGCGGGACGTTGAGGCAGGGACAATGAGTGTCGGACATACGGTATTACATATCCCAAGTAACGTGATCCTGACCAATTTTGGGGCAACCATGGATATGCCTTGTGGCCACAAATAATTTTGGGGGATTGTATATTCGGTGGCCTTTTTAGGTGACACCTTTCTGTCTGCTCACTGTGATTGCCTTGGCAACGGGCAGTAATCACCAGGCATTGTTCTGTGATTTTAAAATGCGAAGGATTCGAAAATCTCATTTCCACACCGTTCACCTGACGAAGGAGGAAGCCTCCGAAAGCTTGTGGAATTTAAAATAAATTTGTTGGACTATAACTTGGTGTTGTAAAATTGTTTACAATTGCCACAAATAAAGTAAGTGCCACTGTACGCAGTCATTGCAGGAAAACTTTCTACATGTATAAGGTCTGTGGAATTTTGACCACCTGTGCAATGTTCCCATGTGATGCGGCTGCCGTCGCTGTCTGTGGTCATATTCACATACCGAGTGCAATTACTCCATCCTACCGTATCTCCTTCTGTTGAGTTCTTACTCAAACATATTGTTCCATTAGGTCTTGATGTATTTGTGAGGATTAAAAACGGGGGTTTATGGGTCCGATTATAATTGGGTTGGTACCACCCCTGAAATTTGGTTTCACATTTTGTTTTGTTTGAAAACTCCTTCCGCTTTCCCCTTGTATATACCTGATATGATCCTCCAGGAGTGCTTGCCCCCTTCCTGTATCCGTCCTTCTCAGTTCCATTTTGATTTAATACCCATTCTGCCATTTCTGGGGAGGTTAAGGGGACTAGTTTGAGGGGAATGCCTCCCTTGGAGTGGATGGGGATATGGGAGCAGACCCAGCAACTAGAGATATTTAGGGGTTTTGCGTAAATATAGGACATATATAGGAAAGCATTTATGTGTAATTCCCTTGAAACGCGACTGGTCCTACTTGCAGTGGGGGTTGTAGCAGGTCCTATGTTAATTCCCACCCATAGGATCAGGCATGCTCAGCCAATCATTCCCAAATGATTTAACAGTTTAGGACATGCCATGCTGCAACAGTCTCTTATGATAGTTTGATTAATCAGTCTTTTCCCTCGGTTCGGCTGGTTCCCCACCGCCGGGGTCCTTGTATGGGGATTACTTACAGTGGAACGCGTGTACCCACGTGGGTCGTTCCTTCACTTTCACGGCAGTGTTCATTGTGAGGAGCACTTGATCGGGTCCTTCAAACTGGGGCTGGAGTCCGTTCTTTCGCTTAAAGATCTTTATGTAGACAGTATCTCCTGGCTCGATACTGTGACACTTCTCTCCCGTGGGTTCGAGTTGTGCTTGTTTGACCTGCCGGTGAAAACTAGAAATACAGTTAGTTAACGTGACACAATACTGTAGTGTGTCCTCCTCCATTGTATGTATATCCATCTGTTGAGAATGGCAGACGCTGTGGCCGTCCCATTACAATCTCATGTGGTGACAGTCCCGTCACACTGCTGGTTGAGGACCTCATGACCATGAGGGCTAAAGGCAATGCATCTACCCACTTAAGCCCTGTTTCCTCACAAAGTTTAGACAATTTGTTTTTTAACATGCCGTTGTATCGCTCAACTGTGCCTGATGACTGTGGGTGATAACTCCAGTGAAAGTGTTGATCGATCTGTAGTCCTTTACAACGATTCCTGTAAAATGTGCCCCGTTGTCTCTCGACAACTTATGGGGTATACCAAAGAGCGGTATAACTTCTCGAAGCAGACATTTAGCAACTGTAGTAGTATCATTCTTTCTACATGGAAAAGCTTCAATCCATCTAGAAAACATGTCAATTATTACTAACACATATTTATATCCCATACATGGGGATAATTCAATAAAATCCATTTGCAAGTGTGTAAAGGGTCCTTCAGGAGCCGGATGCACAGAACGTACTGTCTTTTCAGTTTTTCCAGGATTCATTCGGTGACAGACGGTACATTGGTCACTAATTTGAGCGAGAGCCTTGGTCAGACCTGGCGCAAACCATGTTTGATTCACATAGTCGGCCATTCCGGTCTTACCAGCGTGCGTAAAGGTGTGAACACATCTCGCGAGCCAGGGTAAAAGTTGGCGAGGGGTGACCACACGGCCGTCGTGGTGGACCCACAAACCCTCCTGGTTCTTTGTACAGTTATGATTAACCCATTCCACCACTTCGTTTTTCCCCGCCCTGGACTGATGTTCAGTGACATCTTTTAATGATGGGGGTACGATTCTGGATCTTTCTCTCTGGAAACCATGATGGAAACCAGAGGCCCTGGGCCCGATTTTACCAGGGGTGCGGGTTGGCAGCGGGTGGTCGGGCGGGCTCGAGGAAAACGCGCCGGCCAAATTGAGTGCGTTGCGCACGCGATCGCGGGATGATTGATGTGATTAGCCGGCAGTTACGGGTTCCGCGCTTCTCAGCTGCGTGCCGGCGGCCTGCGCATGCGCATTGACGTCTGAGCGATGGTTGCGCTCTATTTAAAGGGGCAGTCCACCAAAGCCCCTCCAGCCACAAACTACACTCCATCAAGGATGGAGGAGCACAGGGGTAAGGCTGCTCCCCGTTTCACGGACCACGCCCTCCAGGTGCTGCTGGACGGGGTCCGCATGAGGAGGGAGACGCTGTTCCCCACGGATGGAAGGAGGTGCCCTGCCAGCGCCACCAAGAGGGCATGGGAGGAGGTGGCCGCGGAGGTCACAAGCAGGGGAAACACCACCCGCACTTGGATTCAGTGCCGCAAGAGATTCAATGACCTCACCAGGTCCGGAAAAGTGAGTACACTAACGCATTCTGCATCACTCCGTCTTCCACATCACCTCAAACACCTCACAACCCCATCTCCACTGACAGTACTGCGCTCCCGCACCAATCCTCACAGCCACCCAACTATCATCCTCACAGTGCCTGCACGTACCCACCGTCCCTGTCCCCACTCGACCACTACCACACACCCCAATGCCCATACAATGGGATGGCCATGTGGCACACGCATCCTCCCATCCATCTGGCACACGCTCAACCCAATCACACCAATGCTTGAAGCGTCTCACATTGTAATCATCACTCAATAACGTTTTTGTGTTTTGCCCTCACAGGAGAAGAGGGCCAGGAACGCACGCGATAGGGCATGCACCGGAGGGGGCCCGCCACACGAGATGGCCCTGACAGACGCCGAGGTCGAGGCACTGGAGATCAGCCGCACGCTGCATTGCCTGTCGATGGCGGATGGCGAGTCTGGTTCTGGCGAAACGGCCGGTAAGGGAAAGCTGGCACTCATCACTCATGATCGTGAATGATCGTAGCATCACATGGCATATGCCGCACCGCCACATTTGGTCACATGCCTGATATTTCCCTCTGTTCTCTTCCAGGACCGTCTGCGATCGACGTCTCGGTTGAGGGCGATTCCTCAGAGGACATGCCCGTCTCTGAGGGTGCATCGTCACACATGAGCCAAGCATGCACCAGCGCAGATACACACACCTCGGTGGGTCCCCCCCCTCAGCTAGTTGGGATTGCACATGGTGAGTCACCGCGCACACATGAGCATGAGCAGACCCTGGTGGCAGGGTCAGCCACGGAGGGTCCGCGTCGGTGGGAGCACTCTTCTCCAGGCTTTGCTCAGCCGGACCCAGATGCTGAACCCAGGGGGCCACCTGTCAAAAGGAGAGTCGTCGAGGGGCACCAGAACATTGCTGAGGTACTGGGAGAGGTGCCACGCGCACTCTCCACAATCGCACGGAGGATGGAGGAGTCCAACTCCTGCATGAGGGGAATGGTGGCACAGGTGCAGGAGGGTATCGCCGAGATAGTGTCGCAGGGACGTGAAGGCATCTCTGAGATAGTGTCGCGGGTAGGTGTGGGAACGTCTGCGGTGGAGGACAGGCTAGCCTCCCTCGAGCGTCACGCACAGCTCACCAATGAGTCCATCCAGGCCCTCACAACGGCTGTTCGGATTCAGGGTGAACAACATTCTGCCGCCATCAACAGGTTGACAGATACATTGGAGGTGGCCTTGCAAGGTCTCACCCACGTCATCCAAACTGCCGTCCAGCAGGGTGGAAGGGGTGATGTGGGCCTTGGCCATGAGAGGGAAGATGGTGAACGGGGAAATGGAAGTGTGGACGCTACTCAAGGCGCCCCCAAGTCTCACCCGTTGCCCCCCTCTCAACCAGTGCCCGCAATAGTCCATCCTCTCCAGGTGGCCGAGTCTGCCCCTGCACAGGTGCAGGAGGAGCAGTCTGTGGAGGTGCCCTCACGGGCACCGAAACCCAGGGGGCGTCGGCCCAAAGCATCTACCCGGTCAGGGCACGAACAGGAGCAACCTGCCACCACCTCTGCTGGAGCCACAGGGGTAGCACCATGTAGGGGGTCCCGAAAACGAACGCCTAAAGTTCCGTGAGCACACAGGGATTGCACCAGGGTGTTTGTCGTTTTTTTTTAATTTTCTACTCTTTGAATGTCACCACAAAATAAACTCACTTTTTCTCACCAATGCTGCCACCTCTTGTCCATAATTCTGCGGCTTGTGCAATATGTCCCTTCCCTGCGCCTCATCATGACGACGACCACCCCGTCCCACCCATTGAGCATAATCCAGTGGGTGCAGGTGTACAGGCACCACTCTTCTGTGGAGGGAGCCTGTATGGACCCTCGTCTGTGCACGTTATGACATGTGAACGCCTCACACAGTGTGATGTTAGGAGAACCGTTGGCATATGAGTGCCTCCCTGGCCTGACGAGCACGCAGGTGAGCCGGTGTTCGGCGCATGGGTCGTTCCTCCTCCTCTCCCTCTTCCTCCTCCTCCTCTTCCTCCTCCACCTCCTCCTCATTGTCGTCCTCAATGTGGGTGGCGGGTGTGCATGGGGCCTCCTCCAGCGGCACCCCTCTCTGTAGTGCCATGTTATGCAGGGCACAGCAGACAACTATAATTCGTCCCACTCTGAATGGCGTGTATTGGAGCGCTCCCCCGGAACGATCAAGGCACCTGAAGCGCATCTTGAGCAGCCCTATAGCCTGCTCAATTGTAGACCTGGTAGCAATGTGGCTGTCATTATACCGACGCTGTGGCTCGGTAATGGGGTTCCTCAGAGGTGTCATAAGCCACGTGTGCAGGGGATATCCCTTGTCGCCGAGGAGCCAGCCGTTGCCGGCGTTGGGTGCGTGGAAGAGGGGCGGGACGGTGGACTCCCTGAGGACGAAGGCATCGTGGCAGCTGCCAGGGTATCTGGCGCACACGTGTCGGAATCTCTGGCGGTGGTCACAAATGAGCTGGGCGTTCATGGAGTGATAGCCCTTTCCTGTTGATAAACAGCCCTGGCTCATGTGGAGGTGCCCGTATTGCGATGTGGGTGCAATCGATTACACCCTGCACCTGTGGGAAGCCAGCCACAGCATGGAATCCAACCGCCCTCTCCGTCTGGCTGCGCTCATCCATGGCGAAGTTGATGTAGGTCGAGGCCCTGCGGAACAACCCATCGGTGACCTGCCTTCTGCACTTGTGTGCAGACGACTGACAGACCCCGGTGATGTCCCCCGTGGCACCCTGGAAGGATCCGGAGGCGAAGAAGTTGAGGGCAGTGGTGACTTTGACGGCGACGGGTAAGAAGATGCTGCTTGGTCCATCCGGGAGCAGCTCGTCATTGAGGAGGCTGCAGATGTCGGCGACTACCTGGCGAGTGACTCTGAGCCTCCGTATGCACTGCTCCTCGGAGAGGTCCATGAAGCTGAGCCTCGGTCTGTAGACCCTGTGCGGAGGGTAGTGCCTCCTGCGACGCATCTCTCTCTGCGGATGCGCTCCATCCTGCTGTGCAGGTGGATGTGCCGCAGCACCGTGTTGTGGGGATGCATGTCTCTGAGGCGGACGGCGTGGACT
This sequence comes from Heptranchias perlo, assembly GCF_035084215.1. Classification (NCBI taxonomy): domain Eukaryota; kingdom Metazoa; phylum Chordata; class Chondrichthyes; order Hexanchiformes; family Hexanchidae; genus Heptranchias; species Heptranchias perlo. Next base: position 376,651 of record NW_027139120.1, on the reverse strand, counting down.
GCGAGGCTGCTGAGGCTGGTCATGCTGTTCGTCCTCCGAGGATGTCAACGCAGCCCCCATCTGGCAGGTTTAGGTTTGCGGGGTTGTGCACGCTAGAAAAGTGTGTCCTCGCACAGGGGTTGGACTTCCACGCCGGTGAATCTTCTTGCTTGGAGGAGGGTGGTGGAGGGCAGGCGTTGCCCAATGTTACGGAGTGTCCTCCTGCGTTGGTGAAGGCTCTCCCCCCCCCCACCCAACCTGTGGAATGCACCTTGGCAGCTGCCACAGGCTGCTGGCTGCAACACGTCCGTTGAGAGTGTGAGTGTTTCCCCCAGTATGGGAAACAGTCTCATTTCACTGTAAAATCCGACACCTGTTAAATAAACAGCTCAATCAGGTCATTTAATGACCTGAAATACCTAGATAAATACACTCAAGTGGAACCCCGCTGGCTTTAATTGCCTGCGGGATTCCCACCAGCGGGGCCAACGCACGCACCCCCGCACGTCAGCGCGCAACCAGGAAGTGGGCGGGATCGAGGCGCGATCCGGTCCCGCTCCTCGAAACCGGGATTTTAGAGGCCCCCCCGCCGAGAACGCACCCGGAACCGGGTGCTAAAATCGGGCCCCCTGTGTCAGAAAGTGCTGCTTGTTTCGCTGCTGGATCAGCTCTTTCATTGCCCAGAGAGACTTGGTCTCGTCCTCCGGTATGGGCTTTACATTTTACCACAGCCACCAAAACAGGTTCCATTAGTGCTAGCAAGAGATGGTCGATCTGTTCAGCATTTTTAATAGTTGTTCCATTTGATGTCAGGAATCCACGCAATTTCAAAATCTGTCCATAATCATGTGCAATGCCGAATGCATGTCGTGAGTCGGTGTGAATGGTGGCTGTTTTTCCCGGAGCAACAATACAGGCTCGCGTGAGGGCGAATAATTCTGCCTGTTGTGCTGAAAAGGTGGGTGGTAATGAATAGGCTTCTATAGGAGAATGGTCATCAACAATCGCGGAGCCTGCACGAGGGGACCCTCCTCTGTCTCGCAATGCTGACCCATCGACACAGAGGTTTAATTCACAGTTCGAAATAGGTTGTTCGGAAAGGTCAATTCGTGGCTTGGTTACTCGCTGAGTTACTGCCTCGCAGCAGTGTGGTGAGCCATCTTCTTCAGTAGGCAGCAGAGTAGCTGGATTCAGGGTAGTACAGCGTTGTATAGTAAGATTAGGATTTGACAACAGTTCCACGTCGTACCTGCTGCTTCTCGCAGTAGTGATGTGTTGGGTAGCGCATCGTGTTAACAGGATTTCCAGCGAATGGGTCACATACAAGGTGGTTCGATGGTTGAGTGTAATGGTCTGTGCTTTCTGCACCGCATATGAGGCAGCAGTCAATGCCGGAAGGCAACCAGGTAGTCCCCTAGCAACTGGGTCCAGCTGGACACTATAGTATGCTAGCGGGGTCTCATGGTCACCGTGAGATTGGGTGAGGACTGCTTGTGCAAACCCAGCTTTATGATGGACATACAGATGAAATGGTAGTTCATAATTGGGGAGTCCGAGTGCAGGTGCAGATATTAATGCCTGTTTCATCTGCTCGAAGTGGTCTCGTGTTTTATCGTTCCATATAAGATAGACTGGCTTGTCGTCGCCTATCATGTCCAGTAGAGGCCTCGTCATTTCAGAATAACTCATTATCCATTGCCTACAGCATCCTGTCATTCCAAGAAAATGTTTCAATTGTTGCTGGGTCTGTGGGGCAGGAGCCTCACAAATAGCTGTGACTCTTTTCTTTGATAATCGTCGAGTGTCTTTATATAATTCGTGTCCCAAATACTCTACAGTTTCCGAAACAAACTGGAGTTTAGACCTAGAGACCTTGTGTCCTTTTTTAGCAAGTGCACATAACATGGTAATAGAGTCAGCCTGGCAGGCAGAAGAATTAGGTGAGGCTATTAACAGATCGTCTACATACTGGATCAGAGTGGATCCTGCTTCTAAGACAATGTCCTGCAAGTCTGCTTTAAACACTGTGAAAATATGGTTGGGCTCTCAGTGTAGTCTTGAGGCAATCGTGTCCATGGATATTGTCTTCCCTTAAATGTGAAAGCGAAAAGAAATTGGGAGACTGAGAAACGCTGAACATAAGTCCATCACTGTGTAATGGGTGGAGCTGCAAGGTATACTGCTGAGAATTACAGCAGGGTTGGGCACAACAGGGGAAACAGGGAGAACAGAGGCATTCACTTCCCGTAAATCTTGTACGAGCCGCTATTTGCCTGTCTGCCTCTTCTGAACAGGCAAAATAGGAGTGTAGCAAGGACTTTTAGTTGGTATAATGATTCCCTGATTTAACAAGGCTGAGGTCACCATGGAGATGCCTTCTTCTGCCTCTGCTGACATGGGATATTGAGAGACTCTAGGGAAGGGCACTCCAGGTTTCATAGTAACCCTGTATGGCTGAGCAGTGAGCATTTTTCCCACTTTGTTCGAATGTTGGGACCAGAGTTGCTCTGGGACCCTTTCTAACAAATTCGCTGCTTCCGTGGTACATACATATTCACTCCGGTTTCCGAGGAAGTCTCTGTCTAACACCTTTCGTTCAAAGGTTGCGTGATTGTTTACAGAAGGATATATGAAAATGGCAAAGCCAGCTCCTTCATCTAGCCGTATTACGATACCTCCTCGGATATCCTCGAATTTAGTCCATGTTAAATGGTTTAAGCACTTGACCATAGGTCCAAGGTCCTTTTGACTATGGCCTTCTGCAACTGCTAGGGTGCAGTGGGGCGCACTATCGGCTACTTTAAATAAGGGTTTTACCTCGCTGGGTAGTATGATTGACACAGCTATGCCAGCCGGACCTATCAGGATCGTATCGCAGGTGAGATTAAATTTGCGTCCTTCAAATGTTTGATAAAAACGTTTTTCACAAATATCGTGTCAAGTTTTATCAAAGTCGGCTCTACAGTGTAAATTGTATTTCCAGGAGGTTAAATTAAGGAATGCTCGGTAATCAGATGCCGCCCTAGATACGTACTGCAGGGACCCCACCAATCTTCGAAGTTTTATGGCCAGAGAGCCACTGTTGTTCATTAACCATTTATAAATGACGGGTGACTCAAATTCTCGAAGGGAGTACATTCCATAAGTTTCTTCGGGGATAGACACTTCTAATCCCCTATCCAGACATATGATGGTGGCTCTCATTTTGCATAAGAGATCACGTCCGAGTAAATTAACGGGTGCGTCCTCTGATAGTAGGAATGCATGTTGTCCATGGAATACTTCTGATTTTATGTCTAATGGGTCTGACCATTGCATGGTTTGTGTAACTCCTGACAGGCCAACACATTGTACACTTTTATCCGTTTTGGGGGCATCTTTTGTCATTTCTTTGGACAATAAAGAGTTAGTAGCACCCGTATCGACAAGGAAGGGCACTTGTTTTCCCCCCATGTGTAGATAGAGGCATGGTTCTTGACCAGCGTTCACAGAGACTATCGGCATTTGACAATCAGGTTTCTGACACGGGGGTTCGAGGGCGTCAAGCGGGATAATTTCCGGGATCATTACGATTTGAATTACCCCATGGATTCCCAGTCGTAAATTGAGCTTGGGGTCGAGTGGTGGGTTGGTCAGCATAATTTTGCGGTGGACCATTGGCAGACCTTCTGTCAGGCTGAGGACAATTCGATCGCCAATGTCCACTTTTCCCACAATGAAAACACAGACCATAAAAAGGTTTTTGAGGATTTCCAACACTGGGAGGCCCAAAACCTCCTGATTGAGGTGGGTCTGATCCGCGTCTGCGTTGTGGGCGTCCCCTCCCTCTATTATGTCCCATATAATACAAGGTGAGCGGGTCACTTGGAGTCACCTTTGTTTCTGCGTACATTGAAGTTTTACTTTTATTTTCTTTGTTTTCTCTACTACGATCCTGGACATTCTTCAGAATGGACGTCAATTGGGGCATCGTTTTGTGTCTCCAATCTAGGCACATCAAAGTCAGTGGGTCTTTTAATTCTGGTCTGAGTCCGTTAACGAGGGCGTTAACGAGTGGCACTTGGTATGCACCTTTGGTCATACCAGAACACTGGTCAAAAATATTCTCCATTCTTTCTATATAATCCTCAACATCCTCATCTTTCCTTTGACTGGTTTCTGTAATCTTAGTCCAATTTGTTTTCTTGGGGAATTTTACATGCATTACATCATACGAATTTTGGCAGAAAGCATTATCTGCCACTGTCTCATCCGGCCTGTTGGCTGCCTTATGGTCTCGGATAAGGGCAAAACTTTCATTGCCCTCACACAGTCTTTTATATTTATTATCTTTCAACCATGCACGTAATAACTGATCCATATCTACTATGGTTGGTTGGTGACAAATGACTATCGTTTTCAATTGGTCAATAGATTTTTCTAAGTCTTTGGAGGGGTCCGGTAAGTCCTGAATGATTCCTCTCAATTCGGTGGCTGTCCATGGATGGTGGACGGAAACTGGGCCTCCGTCTGCAGCATGGACATTGGGGAAACGTCTTAAGGGCAGTTGTGTTCTGGCTGGGGTGGGCCCAGACTCCCCTTCGTCTCCCTCCTTCGCCTCTCTGCGACTTCTGGCACCCCGGGTACCCTGACTTGGGCCCGCGGTCTGGGAGGGTGTGTGGGCAGCTGTCCCACCAGTAGCGCCGCCCTCAAGATTAAGTGGAGGTGGGGGATTTGAAGGGTTAACGGGGCCCCCTTCGTTCTCAGGCAGTGCGGGAGCCTGCTCCTGATAAGCCAGAGGGTTTCATGGGGCTCGCATCTGTCCTATGAAATAATCGTCATCTTCGTCTGGGGCAGTGGGTATGGCAGGAAATAATGGCACAGCTAACGGCGGCTGTTTCTTCATTAACATTTGTTTAATTTTTATATCTTGTTTAGTATTGGTTTTACTGGCTGCCTTACTTTGTTCGTGCCTTGAATCGGCTTCTTTCTTCCAATCTGAGAATGCTGCCCACTTAACCCCATTTTTACCTTTCTTTCTCAGGTCTCTGTTCTCTAAACATTCTTCTAAACACTTAATTCTATCCATATTAAATGTACTGTCTTCGGGAAAGGGATATTTCCAAGTTTTGGTCCATTTTGACCAAACTATCGACTCGTCAGTCATTTCTTTCCCAAAGTTTTTGTACATGTAAGCAGCAGGTGTTCCCTTTGGAGGGACTTTGCTTGCGTTGTCGCCCATGGCTTATAGTTTATACAATCCTTCACACGGTAATAACACAATAATCAAGGCCTAGCTTAACTGTTGCAATTCTATACTTGATAATTCAGCTGATTGGACAAGACATCATGTGTTCTCTACACCTACTTTAGGGTCCTGGCCTTCACGTGGGGTTAAAACCCTCTTAATAACCAGCTCAGGCTAGGTGCGTGAGAGAAACGTCTGCAATTGGTTGGATCAGCTGACTTACACAAGATTCTTGTATACCTGAACACTATGCGACATTAACACCAGTCTGTGTTTGTCGCCACTACAGACTTGTTCAAATTACAATTTCACTCAGTTCCGAATATTAATTTTACTCCAAAAGTCTGTAGCCTTGTTGCTGGCACCTTTCTAGTAGTGCCCGTCTGTCGGCTCTATACAGCAGCCTCAACGTCACTCTAGTTACCTTACCGGTTTCACAGATCTACTCCGTTATTGCTCTCTCTCAGCCCGTTACTACAACACCGCAGTTGACAATATCGAGTAATCTGACAAGGTCCTTTTCTCTTTGTCTGTACGAAACACATTTCCTATGATCGCCTTCCAATTCCGAAAGGCAAACAGAAGAATTAGTCACGTCAGTTAATGCATATACTTATCAATCGCAGTGTGTCTGCGGCTTGCACAGAACACCTAGTTGTAATAACAACATGTGTCCGTACTTACCGGGGATCACAGGCGATCTCGGTGGGACCTCCAAGAAACTGTCGAAACTTAACACTATACCAATGCACTAATACACCCAGACCAGTATCACAAAGGGAAAAGTTTTACTTTAATTGACTTGTATACAAGGGAAGAGCGCCCACAAGCAAAGGTTGAAGGTGCAGCTTCTTCAAGTCAGTGAAACAGCTCATGTTTATACAGTTAATCAGCAACGCCCACCTGTCGTAGAATATGGGCGTACACATACATTCTTTATTGGTTCAGGTAGTTGGTCAATC